>NC_056728.1:1412786502-1413134002 GCF_019279795.1 Protopterus annectens | reverse complement strand
GAGATTTTTTAACTCTGAAATAGAAGACACTATTGAAAAATGTGTTCTGAAGTTTCAGCAGGAATATGCTTTACCTTTAACATGGTTTGCTCTTATAAATAATTTGTATAATATTCAGGTGTTATCCAACATTATCTGTCAATTTGTGCTGTTACTCATAGTAAACACAGGAGCAGGCTGGCGACCTGTTGAATTCAGCACCAAACAGTTTCTATCTAGTCTAATGTTCAGACTGCTGCTATGGAAGCAGTGTCCATCTCTACTGCACCAGATAAGGCCTAATGTACCTCCCTGTATGCTCAAGAATTACACAAGAAGGTGTTTGTGACTCACTCAATAACCAAGCAAACAGAACATAGCAAGGGTGGGGTGAAGCTGGTTGTGATAGGGAAGTCCTTTATTTGGTTTTGGTCACTGTACCTGGGATCATGTAACTCTCTTTTAGGCTCATCTTAATTATCCATTAGTATTGGTGTTATCTTAAATATTAACTTATTCTTCCTGTGCTTCCAGTACTATTCGTAAAGCAACATCTTTAACTACCTTGATTATCTGTTTCTTGAAAGTACGTGCTAATAAAATGCATTTATTTTTATTGTACATATATGTGTTGTAGTGTTTGGGTACCAATAATTAGATCCTAGATACAGTTTTAGCATGTTACTATATAAGTTCTAGTCTCTGTCTTGCAAAGATTGTATAGTATATCATATTTTGTATAGCTGAAGTGATGATTTAGTTACATTTCCTACAGGCAGGGCCAGATTAAGGTAGATAATGGTAAAGCTGCATCTCCAGGCCCCTGCTCTGACACAGACCCTTGCTTAACTTTTTTGGTGTTTCTAATAGGTTATATTATTTTTGTTGTAATAGGTCTCCTTCAGGAATCAAACATAACATGTCTATAATGCAGACCATACCTCTCAGCCATCCAGATTTTTTCAGACTGTCCATATTTTTCCCTCATATTTTTAGTCTGCTTCTCATAAAATTTGTGGTTTTCTGGCAAATCACTGCATATTGAAGTTACTACGCAATGACATACATTTGAGTTTCAAACTTCATATCCTAACACAAATTCTGCTATTCTACCAACTTTATAAGTTTCTAGGAGGAATATTTAATATCTGTCCACATTTGTGGGCCTTTGTCCCCCCATTATTTTAGGTGTCATCCAGATTTCTAGTGCTAAGAGATTGAGAGGTATGATGCAGACTAACGCTGGAATGCCATTTACTGCTAAACAATATATTTTTTATTTGTTTTGTTTGGACTACTAAGCACTTGATGATGCTGTGACACCATAAACATTCATTGGAATTGCAAACAAACTTGTTTACAATATATATACAGTGACTGTTCCTGATGTACTGCCTCAGTGTAATGCTTTCTTCAAAGTGTTTCTGAGGTACAGGAAACTGAATGCATTCAAAACCATGCTACTGCAGTTTTATTTCAAATTTTAGAGCACAAATACTAACAGCCATTTGCTAATTAAAATAGTCTCACATTGAAAACAGACTTAGCATAAGCAACAGTAAACTTCTCTTCCCTTGAAACTCATATCATTGAAAATGCTTTAAAAACTCACATTTATTGAAAATGAATTTACCAGTGGTGTATTAATTGCACCGTGGGCCCCAGTCTGTTTTTTTCAAATCATGGTCTTCCCTTTGATTAACCTTCCTGATTGTTTTAAAGTATTGTTTAATATAGCAACATTTGTTAGAATGTGTTTTATATTTCTAGTTTTGAACATGTTTCTAGAAAAGAGTGAAACAAATGTATGCAGCAATAATGGCAGAAATACCCATTTTAGAAGATTTCAACCATAAAAGGCCACTCAAACAGCTGTCATTATAATCCACTAATATCCATACTGAGAAATTACAGGCATGTTATTGACTATGTACATGTCCAATGTCTGATTGTGATAAAAATGACCACAATAAATTATTTAGATTTGCTTTACACAAAAGCACACTAGTTCTGCAAAGACAGACTAATGACTTTAACTTTTATCAGATTATTAGGGTCAGATATTTTTATCCATAGCCACCCCCCAAATCTAGCAATTATAGCTACATTGTTGAATGCATCCTTCTCCGATGTCTTTGCCAAAAAATAATAATGAAAAAAGTCACATATTTCAAATTTGTTTTGCATAAACACACAGTAGCCAAAGTATTCCAACCTAATTTTATACACATAAATGGACACTAGTCCTGCAAAGCCAGATTAAAACCATTTAAAAATGCCTAGATAAGTGCATACACATCCACAAAGTCTGCCCTACCCCCATCAGTAGTAAGCCACTTTGTTCACCATGCACACTTCTTATTGTTATAAAAAAATAAATTGTATGTACTTTACTGGTAGCTTTGGATGAACTACTTGAAATTGTATAAAGATCAGAGCCATCATACTGTACAATGCAGCCATGTGCAGTACAGTCTGAATAGAAAATTATTTATGAGAGCATAAGGAATGTTAACTACCTGATAGCAAATGCTAAGTCAATATGCACAACCTCTGCAGAAGTGTAAGTCTTCTGAATAATTCCACATTGAAGAGAACTATTACTAACGCAGTGGCACTGGTAGCTGTTGGCAAGCAACTTTTCATTTCAATGCTTCATCTACAAATGCAGTGCCTGCTAACCTTGAAAAATCATTTTCACATATTGCACTAAAAAATGGTGTGCTGGTGATGCTCCCATAACATTTCATGAACTAGATCAGCTATGCAATACGGAATGGCTGACAAACAATGGCAACAGGTTCATAGTTATTAGGCATGCTGTCCTAGAGTCTTTAAGGAGCCTAGCCCAAATTCCCAATTGCTGCAAACCACTGTCTATTTAAATAATTAGCTCAATATCACACAATAGGTAAATGAAGGTGGAATTATTCAAATCCTGCACCCTTGCCACAGGAAGCATCCCATTAACAAGTCAGAGCTTTAGTCCATTTTGCCAGCTGCTAGAGTAACAGTTTTTAACAAATTCAGAAATTCTTTACAACACAATCTTATAGAAAAGACAATCACAGCAATACGCAATAATGTCTGCATAATGGATGCTGAAGATCAAACAGTTTTGATCACTCCAAATAAAGCAGAATATAAGACATGAAAAAATGTCAACCCCTTTGCAGTTCCAATAGGCTGTAAGGAAGGCACTGCAAATTACTAGTAAAATGCAATATATTCAGACTACTAAAATGCAACATGTTTAGACTATGTTACTTAATCCAAGCTTATTAATTCATTCTTTAGTGCAATATATAAAGCAAAACAATTAAAGACAACATAAATGCTGCAACAGTTTTTGTTCAACAACCCACTAGTTATACAAAAATCATAAATATTACTGCATACATCATACTTTGGTGAGGCTTGCATGCTTGCAGGACACCTACATCTTACTTTTGACCTCCCTATGTCTTCTCTGTCCTCAAGAATAGCTATCTTTTCTAACATTATAGATCTGAGCTTCTTGAATGGTGAATAATGATGCATTTTTGCAGCATACATGTCCAGAGCCAACAGAGCTGGATCATTGACAAATAGGGTCCTCTAGAGGTTAATGAATCAGGTTCCTGCTAGTCATACCAATATCTCATTACTTGGCTGCCTCTCCCCAGTTACCATAAACACTGCTTAAACCTGTCAGTGTTGATATTATTTTCCTCTTTACTTTTACAGTATCACAGACATTTTGATTTCATTTAAGACTTATTTCACATTTTACAAAAAACACTGACAGTCATTTTCTAAACAAAACAAATCGCTCTCACATTGAAAATAAACTTAGCATGATACAATGTAAACTTCTCTTCCCTTGAAACTCACATTTAGTGAAAGCATATCTAGCAGCCCATTAAACTACAAGAGATGTGCTGGGATCTATACTCAAATAGCACACAGTAAAGTACTAATTATCGCCTATGTGAAGGTTGCAGGAAATCAAAAGAAAAATGTGTAATGCAAAATGGGTTCACAGAATGTATGTCACTACAAAACATGTTGTTCTGTTCATTTTTAAAGTGACAGAGTATTCTGCTCTTAACTGTGTACAGTTTTACAGATAATCTCTGATTTTGCCTCATATTTATGCCCTGTCCTTGAGCAAGTCACTTAATCAGACAGTGCTCTGGGGCAAATTGAAATTTGGGCTAGTCTCCACAATGGTCCATTGGACTACAAATGTAGTAATCACCTATGAACCTGAGTAGTTATAGTGTAAATGAAGGAAATTGATTATAGCAATCAGGAGCGTCATCATATGAGTCATGTTCTTTGGATGTGATCCTTGGTTTCCTTGTTATTTTGAATGTTGACAGCTTGTTTATTTAGCTATGAATAAACTGGACAGCATAATGTCCACGAGTTTAATATTAATATTTTAACTATGAGTATAGTTTTTATTTAACCTGTTTTTTAATAGGCACACAGGTGTGAAACAGGGGTGTAGCTAGGATTTTCAAATTTGTACTGACAGCTCTCAAACTGCTACCCCCCTCCCCAGCCAAGCTACGGCCATTCTCGTAATTTACGGTTCGCTCTTTTAGTGTCGATGAAGAGGCATTCGCTGTAATGCCTCTTCAGTAATATAATATAAATTCACTCAAACTCGGTTCCTTGAATTGAAAATTAACCTGAAATGTCAGTTCTTTGAAAAATGCAGCATGGTAGTTGGGGTAGAGACTTTATGCTTTTGTTTTCTGTAACTAAGGTACAGGTTTTGAGCTTGAGTAAATTACTAACAACCTGCTACCACTAACTAGGATGTTTCATTCACACACACACCCCTACCTACCTCTTAGTGCAAGAAATATGGACAAAGCCTAAAATAAACAGGGACAGATATTAAATAATGTTCTCATGAACTTAGAAAGTTGCTAGAATAACAGGATTTGTGCTAGTATGAATTTTTCTAAAGGACATGAAGTCTGAAGCTCAAATGTCTGTCATTATTTAGCAACTTCAGCCTTCAATGATTTTCTAGAAAATCACAAAATTTATGAGGAACAGACAAAAAATATAGGGCAAAAATCTGGACATTCTGCAAAATGTGGACAGTTGAGAGGTATGCTACCTACCACACACACACACACACACACACACACACACACACACACACACACACACACACACACACACACCTCTCAACCTCTTACAGCAACAAACTCATAAATAAAACTGAGGCAAAGGCCCAAAAATAAGGACATTTTTTAAATATTGCTCTTATAAACTTAGAAAGATAATAGAATAGTAGTAGGTCTTGCATCAGTACGAATTTTCTGAAAGGTATGAAATCTGAAACTGAAATGTCTGCATTATTTTCTAACTTCAGTCTTTAACAATTTGCCACTAATTTGCCAGAAAACTGCAATTTTATGAAAACCGGACCAAAAATGTGATGCAAAATATAAAATTACCAGACAATACAGCTGGGAACCTGTCAAAGGAGGGACACCATTTTAATATGAGCACAGTTAACTTAGAGCAGCTGACAAAATTAGAGAATCTACATGCATTTCTGAAATAAATGTAATGTATAACTCTGATCATTACAGTTATTTATAAAAGTAAAGTAAACCCTCTATGTTTTCTTCCAAAATTGCTATTTTGTGGAGGGATCATTAGGGAAGAGCAACATTTTGAGCCAAAATCAGGGACAGTTGAGGTTTGGCTATGCCTAATTCTATAAAGCAATTTATTTGCATGTACCTCTCAACCTGTTAATGCAATAAATCTGGACAAGGCCAAATATATTGAGGGAACATATAAACAGTACTACAAATTGCTCTTGTATAAACTGGGACAGTTGATAGAACAGGTCTTATTTTAGCATGCATTTTTCTGAAGGTTATAAAGTCTGAAACTAGTGTGTCATTATTTAGTGACTTAATTCCTAAATCATTTGCCAGAAAACCACAAATTGAGGAACAAACCAAAAATAAGAAGCAAAAAATCTATTCATTCTTTGAAAATCTGGACAGTTGGGAGGTATAGTTCAGCTGGGGCTGTCTAAGTTTGCCGCCTTCCCCTCACAAAACCATGGTCGAATGGAGCCTCCCCCTGCAGCCATTCCAATGATCCATTACTTTGCTATTTCACTCCATTTACCATAAACACTAATGTGCATACTGATTTACTTCTATGATGATTTGAACTTCATTTGAAAGTTTTATTTTGCATTTTACAGCACAAACACTAAGACATCTGCTAAACAAACTTGGCATTAAAACTTCTATGCCCTGGAAACTCACATTCATTGAAACAACATTAAAACCCACATTCAAAGAAAAATACATTTTACCCGTGGCAGATAAAAATTAATTCTGGGCTGCTTTTAAATCATAGGCCCCTTGCATATGAAACATACATGTGCTCTTTGATACACCTTCCTATTGCTTTGAACATTTTTCCAGTAAACAATGAAACAAAACTGCCCAATTCAGAACATTTCCATCATAAAAGTCTAGTCAAACTTTTACAGTCCACCATTATCAGTAAATAATATGCACAATCTCTGAAGTAGTAAAAAAAGTCATCTAAATAATTCCACGTTAAATAAATCTAACTAATGAAGAGGTTGCTGCTAGCAATCACCTTTATATTTCATGACTTCACCGAAAAATAAAGTGTCTGATGCCCCTGAGGAATAAATTGCCTAAATTACATTAATAATAAGCTAGTAATATTGCAATAGGAAATGGATGGCAAACTGATAACAGGCTCATAATTATTGTCTTAACTTTCAGTACAGCAGCATTCACCCCTTATGGGTGTAGAACCAACAACCTTCTGCATTAAAAGCAAGTACACAACATTTTGTGCTACTAGCAATGTGAGCTGACTTAGCATAATCAGCACTAAACTTCTCTTCCCCTGCAGCTCTCAGCTCCTTGTAAAATCTACACAATACTCAACTACATCTCAACTTCGCAGCACAAGAAGTCTGGAAAAAGCCAAATTTATTGGGGTGGGTCAAAAGGGCAAAAAACAGGAACACATTAAACATTGCTTGTATAATCTTGGAAAGCTGCTAGAATAAAATGCTGTGTTACCATCATACATTTTACTGCCAAGGTCACTGTGCAAAATAGTCAGAACAACATACCACTATGCCAAATCACCTGCTTTGTGAAAGAGAGGAAGACTGAAACTTAAATGGCTATCATTTAATGAATTCTGTTCTCACCATAGCTGTCAACCTCTTAGCACAAAACACCTGGACAAACCCAGTAATGAGGGAATACAGCCCTCAAACATATTCAGTGAATTCAGTTCTTGCCATAGCTGTCAACCTTAGCACAAAAAACCTGGACAAAGCCAATAACAGGGTATTACAGTCCCAAAAATAAGGACAAATTTCAAATAGTCATAAACTTAAAAAATTGCTATAAAAAGGTTGTGTTAGTATATATTTATTGCTAGAATAAAAGTTGTTTTACTATGTCACAAACACAGGGATAAGATGCAGACTCCACACAGAAGGCACCCCAGCCAAGAATCAAACCAGAAAACCTATAGCTGGGAGGCAACAATACTGCCACTGCACCATCAAATATGTAAGGAAGTAAACATTCAGAAACCTGAAGTCTGAAATTTAAATGCCTGTCAATTTGTTAATCAGGACAGTCTGACTTGGAACAAAAAAAAAACAATTCTCAGCAGAGGCCCAGGAAAAAATAATGCAGACATGTCTTTGTAACATGGGAGGACACAAAAGCAAACCCACACAAACACTGGGAGAAGATACAGACCCCCCCACAAAGAAGGCACCCCAGCCAAGAACCAAACCCAAGAACCTACAGCTGTGAGACATCAATGCTACGTTGCTACCACTGCACCATCAAATTTCAAGCATTGCAATATTTAAAAACCACAGATACGATACAGATATTGATCAGATCAAATATGAGGCAAAAATGTGCACTTTTTTTACAAATGGTGGTGGGTAGGGAATTCAGGTCTTTAACACCTGCATACAAGGTACAGGGTTCAAGCCTGAGGTATTCCCTACCACACCACCATGAGTAATCACCAGTACATCCCACCTGGGGCATTTTCACACATACATTATATATATATATATATATATATATATATATATATATATATATATATTTATGCTGGAAGAGATCAACCAGATATTTTGGACAACACTATTGCATAAAGATAAGGAAGGGAAAAAATGATGCATATGTGGGGTGGGGCAGAGGTGGAGACAAAGCCTCGAAATCAGGGATATATTTTAAATGTTACACTAATTTATTTATCTTAATAGAACAACAGGGTTTGCACCTGAACATGCATTTTCTGCACAACATGAAGAATGAAGTTTTAATATCTGGCAATATTAACTTGATTGTAATCCTTAGCGATTCAGCTGAAAATCAAACATTTTATGACAAACACCACATCAAAAATCATGGAGAGCTAAGCATGATGAAATCTATTTTTTACACACACTCATACACACATGCCCACACGTACACACACACACACACACACACACACACATATACATATATATACATATATATATATATATATATATATATATATATATATATATATATATATGGGGTCTCATTTCATTAAACGAAATTACGTTTTAACGAACTGCAATTGCGCGACCCCTTATTCCTGAAGTACATTTATTCTAAAATGCTTTTACATGAATAACCACTTAACCAAAAAGAAAAAAAAAACACAAAAAGAATAAAATACATGCCAACACTAACCACATGCTCAGATAATGCCAGAGAGGCTATGTCAAAAGCCTTCACTAAATATCCATGTCCTTTTGTGATCATTATCTTGTCTGTACAATAATATGATTGACATTGGATTAAAAAAACAGTATACCTTCCCCTATCAAATAAATTCTAAATGTCCACTAACCCTAAGCTATTCATGTATAGGTTACTAAATTTCCAAGGGCCAGTATGCTGAACATTCTAGGGCCTTTCTATACCTCTGCAGGTGAAGAGCACCATTTTGCAGTTGCCACAGTAGATGACCATGCTTTATTGAAAGAATAATCATTCATTCAGCATAGTCCTCATCTCTGCTTTAGATATTCCTCAGGGACATAAAGAGCAAGCCCTCTATTAGCCTGTATCCCTAAATATGTTCATGTTGCAGCTGCCACCTTTTCAAGAAAGGCAAACAGCATTCCTTTTCTATTAAGTATCACCGGGCTCCTCCATTGACCCTTTGGCAAATGTAGAAACTCCCCAGCTCATAACTTCTGCAGGCCAGCTTTAAATGTTCCATCTCCTTCAAAGGAGTTTCCTGCAGACAAATAAAAATATGAGAGGAGGACCTCTCATACAGAAAAATCTTTGTTGTCTTCACTTGGCTAGCAAACTCGTTGATGTTCCAGAATGTAATCAAATTAATCATTGCAGGCAGTGAAATAAGAACTCCATCCTGGATCCTTATTACTAATGATGTTCCTTCTTAATTTGCCCCATGACTAAAGATCTCCAGGCCACTCAGTCTATCAATCTCATTTCAGTCCCGGCATCTATTGCTGCCATCAGCTATAAGCATATCATGACCCTCATCCCTCCTGAACATATCCCCTCACTGATCATTACATCTTCATAGCAAATTTTTAAACATCCTCACAAAAGCTGACAAATAGGAAAACAGTTGAAATGATGCGCAAGACATATAACTATCAAGAGGTACATTCTACTTACAAAGGGGTTCCAAAACAGAAGCAGAACAACTTAATTGTATATAAAACCCTAGGAGGAAGCCAGTAAGCCTCTAATCAAAATGGAGACAGACTAATACAAAATAAAAAACAACAACACACACACACACACACACACACACACACACACACACACACACACACACACACACACACTCTCTCTTCATATTACTCACCAACCCTCTCGGTTGCAAGACCCTTCTAAATAACGTACATAACGCCGCTCTCGGTTGCAAGACCCTTCTAAATAACGTCCATACCCTCTCTCCATAATGCTTGTGTACATCCAACATCCTCCCGCTTGAAAATGAATTTGAAACGGCCGGAAATACATGCGCGGTTAGCTCCATTCCGACTGGCTGCCCTGATGAGCTGACGTCATCGTGCAGTAAAGCGTGAAAAAAAAAATTTAAAAAGCTACCCCCCTTCTAAATAAGTTGTACTGAAATCAGTACAGTGCGTATGCCTCCCGACGTCCCTGGTGTGAAATGTATTGTGGGCTACAACTGTTTGTCTAGCACATGTGAGAAAGGCTATGATCTGTTAAAGAGCTGCTTCCTGTAGTACATGGTTTGATTCCCTCAGCCTTTATTTGTCTTCTATGTGACTCTGCAAAGTTACTTCACCAGACAGTACTCCTGGGCTGCTCCTGAAAAGAGACATTTGTGCCTAGTGGGCTATCCCAGGTTCTAGTGGGCTGTACCAGGTTGTCCTGTGCTGAATACGACCCTGGGAGGACACCAGTACAGAAGATGGCCATGCAACATCTGTTTCACTATTATGAGCCAGATTAGATATAACAAAGAGTAATGATGCATGCAACACTACAGTGAGGTTATGGTATACAAATACAAGCTTCCCTGGTAACAGATCAATGGTGGCAAAGCACAGCTGTCATCATATATACAGGTGTGGAAGGCTACAGGAAAGTGTGTGTGTGTGTGTGTGTGTGTGTGTGTGTGTGTGTGTGTGTGTGTGTGTGTGTGTGTGTGTGTGTGTCCTGGTCTGCTGAGCTTGGAAGAATGTGCAGTGAAGTGGGTAGTGTCTCCCATCTAGTAACTTGGGTAGAGATGGATGGGGTTGGACTGATGGCATATATGTCAACACAGCTCCTTCAGAAATTGCTGCACTGAACATGTTTCTCTGAGGCATGTCCAGGGCACCATCAGTAAGCATGTGTGCTAAGCAAGCATATTCCTACTCATGGGCCACCCCTCCAAGAAATGTCATTGGCACAATCTGCAGCTAACACATAGGATGGTGTACTCTATGAAAATGAATGTCAGGATGTGCCACTGGTAGGTTCAGTATGTACACCCTGTGTACATGTGCATCAATGGTGGTCCATAGCTCCAACAACAATGGAAGTAGACACAGAGGATGTAGTGGTACAGGACCTATACCATTTCCTGACCACCCCCATTAGGCTTCCCTCTATAGGCAGAAAAGGATAAGTCATGAGATTGGTTATGCCCATGGAGTGTGGCTGCACATGGGCACCTTGAGTATACAGACTCCATACTGTTGCCTATCCAAAATGCTACATAAATGAGCAAAGCCCTCTCTGAGGTCATCATGCCATCCATGTTCCACATTGATCAACTCTGCAATAGCCATGGCATAACAGTCTGTGCCTCTATGATTGCCCTGCACATCCTTTATATGGCTACCATAGAGATACTCAGTTTAGGTGTGGGCAGGAATGAAAGCATTGGCAGCCACGAGTATGCCAACACTGACTTATCCCCCCATGCTCATAGGAGCTGCCAACACCCATTGTAGGTTGAGGTATAGGGTATGAGGGTGCACCCTTGGTTGCTGTGTCAGCTAACCCCTGTCCTACTACTGTATTGCTGTGACTCAGGGGTGGGTTACACAACTAATGGAGCTGTGCCTGTGGAAGCGGAGGATGTTATGCCTACAACAGTACCTCTGCCTAACAGTGGCACTATGGTCATAGGCTGTGCAATGTTGTGGTTGCCATTATTGACATGCTCAAATAATGCCCCAACCATACCTCTCAACCTCTTAGAGCAAAAAATTTGGACAAAGCCATAAATAAAAGTGGGACAAAGGCCCAAAAATAGAGACAATTTTTAAATATTGCACTTACAAATGTAGAAAGTTGATAGAATAACAGGTTTTGCCTTAGCATGAATTTTCTGAAGGATATGAAGTCTGAAACGCAAATGTCTGCCATTATTTTCTAACTTCAGTCTTTAATGATTTGACACTAATTTGCTCAAAAACCACAATTTTATGAAAAATGGACCAAAAAATATGAGGCCAAGATCTGGACATTCTGCGAAGATCTGCACAGTTGAGAGATATGACCCCAGCATTAGACATGCCAGCATCTATGGTGGTGAACCCAGACAAAGAAGCACTTGTAAAAACAGTTGGACACACCCAAGTATATCAGTGCTGTTTTGTAACAATTCTAATGACTTTCCAGCTGTAAAACAGAATAGCATGCAAGAAAAATATAGGCTCATGTATCTTGTGCAGAATCATGTAGCAGATGTAGACCTGAGGTGCCTTAAAAACAAAATGACCACATTCTTATATGGGACTGGTTCTAGTTCTGCCATGTTGTACTGCAACGATATATATGCAAGGGTATACCCACATGAGGCATCACCCACTGGCACCTATGATGATAGGTGAAGTTGAGTGCCAGTGTCAAGTCCACCACCAGATATGAAGGAAACAGTCTTGCACTCTAGACAGAGATGCCAAGAACTCCTCTGCCTCTGTTAGATATGACTGAGTAGGAGGTTCCTCACCCACCAAATGTCTGCTGGGGACCTCTTATGATGGTGTTCAGTATAAGGTCAATCCCTGACACTGCCTTGCAAGGCAGTCAATGCTGCAACATACATCACTTGCTCAGATGAGCAGTGCAGACACCACTACAATAATCTAAACAAGAGCCATCTTGACCTTCTTCATCAAGCAGAAGAGGACGTTTAGGAAAGTATAACAGAGTTCTATATTAAGTACACATGCCAGATGAATTTAACTGTAGTGTAGAAATAACTTCCAGCTCAATTGTAAGACATGCAGTTCATATACATTTACATTTAATTTTATGTTTTTCAGCTGTTGACCAGATATAGGATGACAGGCTCACCTTTCAAGGCAAATGCAATGTCTATCCTTATGCAGGGTTAAGTATATACCAGTAATATTATACCTGTATATTGTTATCATTGCAATGATCCCCATCAGTACTTTACACCTCCTGAAATACCTGTACTGCACAAGCTGGGCTGTTTGGTGTCCCACTCTCCCAACCTCTGTGAGGTTCCAGCACTATCAGGGTAGACATCAAATGTCAGCTACTGCTTGTTCTGCCAGCATACAATACACCATTCTCTACTGCAAACCTGTGGCTTTGCCCCCCATGTCCACTGCCACAGCTCTTCCTTTCCTACAAATGCCATATACTGCCCAATCCAAGCCCTATGGCAGTGGCAGTTTTAAATAGCATAACCTGAGCATGATTCCTTTTAACATACTCTGACATATACTGCTAGCTGGCATATATATAATACTATCTAACTGCCAACCTCTGACTGATGCCTTGTTAAAGCCACTGCTTTTACATCTGTTTCTGTGCTTCACTGACATGATCCACATGTTGCTCAGCAGTATCCATATACTAGGCTATGCCTGGAGTTCCAAGACAGCTATACACTGCTCATCAGCTTGATTTCAGCTCTCCTAGTTTGAAAAATAAATCTGCAAGTTTTACTAAATTAATTTACTGGCTAGTACGTACACCACCTGGATGCCAGCAAAGAATAAACTTAGAGAGTCTGAAAGAAAATCAACTAGAAAAGGTAAGGAGAAAACACTTACTGGGAAGAATCCTGTAGCTGCATGGTAAAAACCAGTTCAAGCGCCAGCTTTGGGGCAAAACATGGCTGCCAATAATCTAGAGGAAAAGCTAAATCAAATGTGCTCAGAGCTGATTAAAATAAATGAAACATTGATAGAGTATATCAACTCAAATAACAAAAGTCTGGGAAAATAGAAGAACCTTTAAACAGCTATTCAGATGAACTGATAAAAATGCAAAAATCAGAGGTCAAAATAAAGAAAAGGCATTCTGAATATAAGACTGCTCAAGAAGAGCTGTTTCAAAAAATGTTGGAGTTAGAGGACAGACCACACAGGGAAAACCTGAAAGTTTGTGCTGTACCAGAGAAACTGGAAGGAACTGATTGTATTAATTTCATGAGCACAACTGGACTTGTATTCCTTGTTAATTGAATGGGCACCATGTATATGCTCCAAACCTGACCATGAGAAAGCATCCAAGACCTGTTTTAATAAAGATGCAATCATACCAACTGAAAGAGTTGATCCTGACAAAACTGTGGCAGAAAGGTAAAGTAATAAAAATTGGAGAGAGAGGGGTAAAATGTAATTCTAAGTAAAACAAATTTTGTTCTTAAGAGTATTTGTATAAAACATTTCATGATATAAATTCAAAGTTATATTGTAAAGCATTTTCAGTTATTGTTGTATATGATAAAGATACTATAGTAAACAAGTAACTTAATTTTCTTCTTTATTTTTAGTTTTAAGAAATGTAAGCAAAAAATGGAGACAGTACAGTGTTTGTGGAAAATGATTATTTACTGTACACCGGTCAAAAGAGAAGCAAATTTATCCCAGCAATCAGAGAATGTTGAGAGGCAGGCGTGTGATTCAAGCTGCTGTACCCAGCTGCCTTCACAGTATTTTTTCCTGGAGGATAAAGTCATTTTTGATGCAGAACAGGTTAAGAAGGAAATACATGTTTGTCCAGCAAAACGTGAGCCATCAAACAGAAGGGGATTCTGCTTCTCATTCTTCTGATAATAAGGCTTATAGAGACGCTTTGCCATTGAAACCTTTTGCAATGTTCCAAAGGAAAATGCTTAAGAGATAGAAAAAGCACAGGAGATGACTAGGAGAATCAGGAGAACCTTGGACTTAATCAGAGCCTGGAGTTGGGAGATGGAGATAAACAGGAAGAAGACCAGCAACATTGACATTAGCAAATAAATGTGAGACTATAAAGCATCAATTACAGTTGTGAATTATGGCTTTAGAAGAAAAAGTGGCTGAGGAAAGACTGAGTTTGTTAAACTTGTGGGGTTCTTAAAAGCATATACCCCACTCATGCCATTAACGTTTGGAAGGACACTAAAAAAAAGAAAAATGAAAAAGAAAAAAGTAACACTGAGTAAATCAATTTTTGTTCTTAGCAGTATTTGTATAAACATTTCATTATATAAATTGCATGTTATATAGTAATGCATTTTCAGTTATTGTATATGATAACTATACTAAAGTAAACAAGTATTTTTTCTTTTTTATTTTTAAGAAATGTAGGCATTACTATATAAAAAGAAGAATGGACAAAATCAAAGCATATTTAAGTTAATATGCTCTAATCGTAGGGTATTGTGCTGGGGGTGGGATATAAAAGTGCACAGATTATACTATATGTAGAGTTCATATGTTTTCTCTTACTTGACATAGGTGAGTTTTGCATTGAGATCCTTGGCTTAATCTAATAACATTTTTGTGAGTGTTTGTGCAAGTAAGTGGGCTTTAAAAATAAGAGAATACTGAATGTAATAAAAAGTTTTTCTTTAGCAAATAAATGTTCATTGTGAGCTAAGAAGTCTGCATGTGAGGGCAGCGGTACATTTTGTTCTTATTTGCCCATGGAGACAATCTAACTACAGGGCCAGGCAATAAATCTTGAGAGGTCAGGGCATTGTTTGCTGAAAAGTAAAATTAAAAGGTACAAGGGTAAGCAGCTTAGTAAAAAAATAAAGTTTGAAATTATTGGAAGTGGATAAGAGATGACATCTTTCCTGGTACCTAAATATTTTAACACATTTACTAGAACAGCCTTATATGTAGGTTTACTTAAAGATAGGCAGTGCATTTTTTAAAGCTAAAATGTAATATATTCTGAAAGCATACAATCTGTTTTTCACATCTGGGAGGGGCATCAAGATAATAAAGAACAGATAGCAATTAGTGTAAGTAGGAACACAGGCTATAACATTAAACAGCATGGATAACCCTAATTTAGGTTAGGTAGTGTCTGTGGGTACAGCAGTTGATTTGGGATAATTGCTCCGGTTCGATTCTCAGCTAGAGCATCTTCTGCGTGGAGACATGAGTGAATGGGCATACCTTCATTGAAGGTTGTGCATCAGGGCTAGTAACTCAGCACGTAAAAATCAACTACCAATCATTAGCGGACCGGAGTTCCACTGTGGCGACCCCTAACCGGGAAAAGCCGAAAGATTCAACAAGGAGACTTAAACTTCATTATTTGAAGATGTACATAGTTGTGTGTCTGTGCACGTATGTAGGTTTGTTTGATGGTTTTCATTAAAACAAAATGTCTTCTAAAATGTGACATAGGTTCAAGTGGAGATGACAAGAAATTACTGTATAAAAGATCAACCAACCAAACATTACAGGGTGCATGCAACACAAAAGCTGGAAATAGACATAAAAAACTGTCATATATAATAGGTGTGAATACTAACTTCTTATAATGGCTACACTATCCACATTATTTTGGAACATGAATGGTTTCACAGATGGAGATAAAAAAGTAAGAGTACTGAATTATATTAACAAATGCAGAATTCAAATAGCAATGCTGCAGGACACACATTTGGATTAAAGTGAGCATATGAATTTGATAAAGAAAGTATTTCAAAATGAATATTCAGCAGAATATCAGTGACAAAGGAAAAGAGGAGTACTTACACTAATTGCTAGAGGAGCCCCAATGTTCATAGAAGACGGAAAAATATAATAATGGTAGATTTGTGTTAGTAAAGGTCTACTGGCAAGGTAAGAGGATTACAATAGCATGTATTTATATTCTACATAAAAGTGCTATTACGAAGCTTAAGAAAATTTTGAGAGAAATAATCAGCTTTCAGCAGGGAATATTACTTATAGGTGGGGATTGGAACTTGATTTGCAACAGTGAGGATGTATCTGGGAAATGTAGAAGGGAAAATATAACAAAGAACAATAGATTTGTGAAGAATTTTATGAAAATATTTGGTCTGGAAGACATGACTTCAGTAGTAGGAACTATGGAAGAATTTACATATTATTCCCCAAGACACAATAACTGGGCTAGACTAGACAGGAATTATATTTCATGAGAACATATGCATTTAATTGAAAGTCTGACCCACATCCAATAACTATTTCAGATCATGCACCAATAACAATTAAGATAAAAATGCAGGGTAATAAAGCAAAAACAAGACACTTGTGCTTCCACACCAACCTGTTAAAAAGAAAGGAATTTAAGAGATGGGTAGTGGAAATTATTTGACAGTTATTATGTTGTTGTTGTTGTTGTTGTTGTTGTGTCTCTCGGCTTTTCCCGGTTAGGGGTCACCACAGCAGAACTCAGGTCCGCTAATGATTGGTAGTTGATTTTTACGTGCCAAGTTACCAGCCCTGATGCACAACTTTCAATGAAGGTACGCCCATTCACGCATGTCTCCATGCAGAAGACGCTCTAGCTGAGAATCGAACCAGACAGCGTCTGACTGTGAGGCGATAACGCTACCACAGCACCACCACCGTGGGTATTTGACAGTTATTATGAAAGGTAGAAATGTCTTTCTTAAGTTATAGCTAGTGAGTAGAATAAAATGAAAGTGGAGTTTAAGAATAGGGTAGAAATAAAAGAAAAAGAGATATAATTAAGAAGTAACTGAATTATTTAGAGGGGCTGACAAAGGTTAAATGATTGCAGAATATGGGTAATCTCACAGAACAAGAAGAAACACAATTGCAGAATGCTGAAGAGAAAATAAGAGAGCATCTGGATAGTATGCATAAGTTTAGAAAGATTGCTGTTAAGCAGCTGCTTTTTAATAACAACTCTAGAGCACAAAACCTTTAGTATGACTCAGGTAACAGAAAGTAGACAGGGTTTTTGCCAAACTTAGGGAGCTTATAACAAGAAAAATAACCAGAGAGTCTATAGAGGTATTAGAGATATTTTGGAAAATTTTATGAAAATTTGTACAAAGCAGAGAAATATGGAAATAAAGAAAGAGCATAATTGGAAATATTTATGGAACTTATGTATGCCAAGGTTAGATGTAGATGAGGCTCAACAATTAACAGTTAAGACTGGAGGACATGACATAAAAACAGTGATGTATAATCACTCTGCAGAAAAGTTTCCAGGAATAGATGGCATTCCTGCTGAAGTTTGAAAGCTGGAGGGAAGAAGGTGGTAAAGATTTGCAATGATTAATTTAACAGTATTAAAGAAGTGGAAACACCAACATCCTGGAAGAAAACTGTGGTGGCTGTGATAGTTAAAGATGGAAAAGACCCATCATCAGGGCAATTGAAGCATTTCCATTCCCTGATACAATAATAAGGCTAATTATGAGGATATATGAGGGATCAGAGGCCAAACATAATGTGGTAGGTTTCCTCTTTGATAAGTTGTGTCTAACCAGGGGAACCATGCAGGAGTGTTCTCTTTCCCCTTTGTTGTTTGCTTTATATTTAGATCCATTGGCAAAAAAATAAGGGACTCAAAAATTCAAGGATATAATTGGTACAGTAATCAAGAAAAGTTGAATTTATTTGCAGATAATATTATTTTGCATCTGATAAAACCAGAAAAGGACAGTGTTGTGGAACATTTTGAGGCAGTTTCAAGTCTTTCTGTTTATAAAATTAATGAAGGTAAAACAAAGACTATAGCTGTAAACTATCTTCTCACAAACAATTTGGTTCAGCAATACCCATATTTATAGAGACATGTTAAAATTAAGTTTTTGAAAGTATGGATTAAAAAGGATTCTGTTATGGCAGCTAAGGATATGTGGGAAGAGACTAAACAAAAGATAATACAAACAAATTAGAAACTGGAAGCTCTTGTTTATGGATATGGATAGCAAGATACAAGCAGTGAAAATGTTTACAGTCCCTTTAGTATTATATACAAGTCAGGCATATTTTTATTAACCGGAGGAGACATTGTGGACTATAATTAATAAAAAGTTGAAGAAATTTATCTGGGAGTGGAAGAAGACAAGGGTCAAGTGGGATAAGTTGATCCTTCCAAAAGAACAGCATGGTTTAGGATTAGCTGATTTGAAGGGAAATTTTAAGAGCTACACAGCTAAGGCTCACATACATAACACAAGCAGAAAGCTGTAATTCACAGTGGAAAGGGATGATGGTGATGAAATGGGGGATTTATGAAATAACGAAAGAGTGGGATTTTGGCTACAAATCCCCAAGGAGAATAACAGCTGCCATACAGAACATTATATTTATAAATTAGCAAAAAGTATTCTAAGAACTAACCTAACACGAGAATGGAGAGAGGAGATTTGCCAGTAGGGATGACTGCAATTAGGGGTGCAGAGAATTGGCAAGCGAGGGCTGGAATTTACTGGAGAAAACTGGGAAAGGAATCAAGGTACTGGGAGCAAATAACTAAGGTAATAAAAGGTAATAAAATGGGAAGAGGCCAAGACGACATTTGGACCACTGTGTGTGAGGTATTAACTGGAAATTGTCCACTTTTACTAAGCATCTGTTGGGTCGTTTGTTTCTGATAACTTGTTGCAGTTAAAGTCTTTTTTCTAGAGGCTCCTTTAGCTGTTTAAAACTTTTATTTAAAGGTTCACTGCTGCTTTTCAGCTGTGAGAAACATTTCTGCAGTTTGTTTCCCACCCTCCCTCCCTGTTGGTATAGTATTTTTATAGTTGGTGGCTTTGCAGTTGCCCGCCCCTAGTGTAAATTTGATCTGGGACCCTCCTTCCAGTCTAGTGTCATTACCTCATTCTACCCAGTACAGGGAGAACATTTGAGAAGGCCAATCAGCTTAGTTTCTGCTACTCCTTTCTCTCTTTCCACTTAAAAAAAATGTATCTGCTTTTACTGTATTTGTGTTTCTTACTACTTTATTTTGCTTTTGTGTCATCTTAAAAGTATTCATTTGTATTTATTACTGCTTGGTGTAACTCATTCTAAGCCTTTTAATTTAAGCACTTAGGCTTCAGACCAGTTGTTTTACATTAAGAAGGTTTGTGGTCTGCACTGTAGTGGCAGAACAGGTAGCTTACATCCTTCTAAGTTGGGAACTGCTGATTGAGGGCTCAGTGTCTGTTATTCTAAAAGTGTATTAATTCTGGTTTAAGCACTTGGGCTTCAGGCCAGTTATTTTACATTAAGAGGGTTCATGGTCTGCACTCTTGTGGGAGGAGAGGCTGGGCTCTGCCCTTCTGAGCTGGGAATTTCTGGTTAAAGGCTTATAGTGCCTGCATATTTGAACTGCTTCTTACTGAAATTGGTACACCTTGTTTGCTGTAGCATAGACTAGATCCAGGTCTGCTGAATCTAGCTTTGTTTGTATGCTTGTTGTTTGTTTGCTTGTTATTTCCCTGAAACACTAATTCCACCTAAAATGCGACTTTTCAGCGCGTCTGTGAATCCCTAGTGATATCTGCATTGCCTACTGTACTTATTTCCTTGTTTCACTTGAAAGAAAGTTACTGTCTGTCATTTTTGCATTTAAGTTACCTGTAAGACATTGCATTTAAGTTACCTGGCACTTGCTCACTAAGTCATCACTAAAAAATTAAAAGCACTACACCCTCACAAACTCCCCTTGAGGACCTTGTTCCCCATTGGCCCTTTTTGCAATTATAAAGGAATTCCCAATACTATTCTAGCATGTCCAAAGGTCAGTTGTCAATCTCCTCTCCGGTCCAGCTTGTGAATCTGGGAATCTTGAGGCAATGTTACAACTGCCTCATGTACACAGACAATCCTCTCCTCCTCCCAACAAATTCCAACACATGTGAGAGATGCAACCATATAGCCAAACTGGAGGCTAAGCTCTCTCAACTCAGTACTGGTGTAACCAGTCAGGGGGAGAAGGAAACCACACTCACTACAATTCCAGTCTCACATAGACCTACCACGACAGCAAACCAAACACATAAACACACAAAAACATACTCGGAGGCTCTAAATAAAAATCTGCCTAAGCAGCAGAGACCTCCAAAGCAGACACCCAAGCAACCGCTACCCCAAAACAAAACACGTGCAACACATAGCTCACAAAGCCAGTGTGGTGAACAGTCACAGCCCTTAAGGCTAAACAATACACCTGATAGGTGACTCTATCGTCATGCACACTGACGTCCGGCTCACCAGGCTGAACAAGGAGAAGGTCACGGTGAGCTGCCTGTCAGGCGCTAGGATCCGCCACATAACACAAGCACTCAGGTCACTCTAAGGCAAGTACAAATATGACTCAGTCATTGTCCATGCTGGTGTGAATGACCTGAGACGTACCTCCCTGGACTACATGAAAAGAGACATAGAGGAGCTCTCTGAGCATGTAGCCCAGGCCGGTATGACCCTGACCTTGAGTAGCATCTTACCCTCACCAAGAATGATGCCACAATATGAAGACAAAATGATCAATTTCAACAATTGGCTTAAGTATTGGTGTCATTCAAAGGGGATCCAATGCCTGTCAGCCTGGGATGACATGCTCGACAAGCCACGCTGCTTCGCTAGGGACGGCTTGCACCTGTCACCCCTGGGCTTTCGGATATTGGCAAAGGCTCTTGCTACCCCCATAGTGCCTTTTTTAGGCAAGGCTCAAAAGACAAACCCACCTCCATAGGTATCACAAGGGTTAAGAAACTAAGAGTAATGCTACTCAATGCCAGAAGTCTAAACCTCAAGATGCATGCACTCAAAACTCTCCTTAGCATGGAGAACATCGATATCTGTGCAGTAACAGAAACCTGGTTCAAGGCTCCCGAGAGCACCCCAACACTACCAGGTTATACCTCATACCATGCTTTTCGGCCCCAAAACTTGGACTGAACCACAAAAGGAGGGGGAGTATCAATATTCATCAAAGATACCCACACCTCCAGGTTGGTGGCACAGCACGAAGCATCAGAGACTATCCATGTGCAACTAACAGTGGGTAAAACTGCCTTCCAGTTTATAGCCTGCTACAGACCACCCTCCCAAACCCAGGAACCCCACTTGGCCTTCCTGAGAACACTGGAAAATATGAAGGTCTCTCCAAACATCATTATATTGGGTGACTTCAACTACCCAAACATAGACTGGGAGTATTACTCTAGCTCCAACACCCTAGCCCAAAGGTTCCTAGAATTTATAAACTCAAATGCTATGGAACAACTTGTTACCACACCCACAAGAGGGTAAAACATACTGGACCTGATCATCACCAACATGGGGACTCTATGCTCCAGACCAGAAGTGTATCCCTCACTGGTAAGATCAGACCATAAACTAATCTCACTGGATATTCACATCCCGACCCAACCCCACCCCCTGCCCAGAAAACCACAGTGAAAAACTTCTCTAAAGCAAATTTCACACTCCTCAAAACCAAAGTGGAATTCTTCAAAGCCCCCGGGCCTGTGGAAAATACGGCCCAGACCACAGAATCCTTTATAAACACATTCTATGAACACCTTCAGGAATGCATGGATTATGCAATCCCAAATAAAACCAAGACCCAATCCTCCACAGGCAGACGTCCTGTCTGGTGGACCCCAGCCATAAACAAACTATACAATAGAAGGAGGAAGCTACTACATGATAGAGCAAAATCCCAAAAAGGGAAGGCATCTATGATCAGTATTAGCAAAAAACTACTGGCACTCATAAAATCGTCTAAGGCCAGCTTTGAGAGAAAAATTGCACAGGACACTAAGGATAATCACAAGGCTTTCTTTAATTATGTTAGGAACCTGGGTGGGAATTCCCAGATATGCTCAGAATTAGTCCAAAATGACAAAAAATACACCGAACCCACAGACATTGCCAACATCCTAGCTGACAGGTTCAGCACAAACTTCTCCCCCCCTCCCCAGCAAAAGGGCAAATATCTATCCCAGCAGAGTGCTGCCCCCCTGATATCTCAGATGCTCAGGTAAGAGCCGCCCTCTCCAAAGCAAAAAACACAGCATCAATGGGACCAGACGGTGTCCTGGGCTGCATCCTACATGAACTCCAAGAAGAGCTAAACCCAAACATAAAACTACTGTTCAATCTCAGCCTTACTACAGGATATGTACCAAAAGAGTGGCGTACAGCAACAGTGGTCCCTCTCCACAAAGGTGGTGCCTCAACGGATCCTGGAAACTATCGCGCCATAAGCCTGACTAGCTTGGTCTGCAAAGCTATGGAAAGGATCATCATGGACCTCATAAATAAAGATACTGGGGGCCTACAGACACTGGATCCTACCCAGTTTGACTTTGTTAAGGGCACATCCTGCCTCTTAAACCTGGTCAATTTCTTTGAAACATTCACCAAGGCCATTGACCAGGGGAAGGTGGTCCACACAGCCTACCTGGACCTCGCAAAAGCCTTCGATACAATACCCCACTCGGGCATTATAGGTAAGCTCACCAGCTTAAATATAAACCCCTATGTCACTAGATGGGTTGCAAACTGGCTCAAGGACAGAACCCACATGGTTAGAACTGCTGGAGCCATGTCAGACTCCAAACCAGTTACAAGTGGCGTCCCACAAGGCTCAGTCCTGGGACCTCTCTTGTTCGGTATATATTTTCGGAGGTACAGGCCAACACAGAAGGACTGTGGCTGACCAAGTTCGCAGATGACTGCAAACTGGGTGCCATAATCGACTCTCCAGCTGACACAAGCATCCTCCAAAAGGGCCTCATAGAAACAGACAACTGGTGCCAGAGCCATGGCCTCAAGCTAAATGCCAAAAAGTGTATAGTCATCCCCTTTGGCAAAAACAAAGTGCCCACAAATTACCACATAGGTGGTAATCCATTAAGTACACAAGAAGTAATTAGGGACCTGGGGACCCAAGTTGATAGCAATCTCTCATTTGACAACCACATGGCCAATGTGGTTAGAAAAACATTTTATATAGCCCACCTAATCATGAAGGGATTCACATCTAGATCAAGGGAGGTCATCGTGCCTCTTTACTCATCCCTCATCAGGCCCATAATTGAGTACAATGCCCCTTTTGGGATGTACCTTACCAGACACCTGCAGCAACTGGAAAGACCCCAAAAGTACCTCACCAAGAGGATCAAAGGGCTCAAACAGACATATGCTGCCCGGTTAAAGAAACCCCAGCTCTATTCAGTGGCATACCGCCTGCTCAGAGGCGATCTGTGCCCTGACGTATAAAGCCATGTCCAACCCGGAATTAATGGACATGCCGCACTTCAGAAAATCCAAATCCCATCGAGCTACGTGCTCAAGAGACTTGAACATCAGCACTGAAATAAATAGGATATGCTGGAGGGACAGATTCATAACCCAGAGGCTCCCTTCACTCTGGAATAAAATCCCAGTCCATGTTAGGCAGAGTCCCTCATTGACTCTCTTCAAGAGGAATCTTGATGAGTGGATGGGAGATCGTAGGTTTACCCCGGTATCACTTCTGTGTCACTGTTAGACAGAGGCACAGTATACTAACCTCGAAAAAGGGCATAGCAAAATTAATTTAAAATGGGTGGCGAAAGCCAAACACACTCTGGCTAGGCTTATAAATGCCCTAGGGCAGATAGCCTAGTATGAACCTATGAACCTATGAACCCATGAACACCTGCTTTATACAGTAACATCTGCTTTGCATTGCATGTATTTGTTTACCAGATAAATTTACACAGCAGCATTTACTGACAGCAGCAAATAGGCTGTTCTGGCTCCTAAAACTACTTATGGTTTGCCTTCTCTTCAGAGGTTTTAAAAAATGGGAACTTCAGTCACTGATCTTTTGATTTGGTACTGGAATTTCTGTGTTTTGTGTGTGTTAGATTCTCAGTATGAATGTATTTCAATTCCCTTACATTTTGAAAAGAGGCAAAGGAAGCTAAGCTATGTAAACAGCTCTGTTCCTCACAAATTCGCTCACTGGTTTGCACACTTTATTGTGAAAGAGACTTGCCGAAAGAAGAAGAAGAAGATTGTGAAAGAGAGTTGTTAGCTTCAGTAGAGTTAAAATCCACTGCAGTGCCTTTTTAAAAAAATAGAAACTGCCTGTGGGACTGGAGCCAGCTAACCAGCAGATTCTTGACATAAAGCCAAAGAAACAGTGTCGGTCTGTTTGCATGGGAATAGCCTTGTACTCTGTGACCTCAGTTTGATTTACTCTTTCTTCCCGCAGTAGCATGTCAGTTTAGATTCTTCTCTGTTACCATAACAAAGCATACAAGTCCACGTGGTAGAAACTTGCTTTTTGTTCATATTCTTCTTTTTCTTCCAGAATGACAAATACTAAGAAAGAGTTGCAGTCTCTCCTTCCACATCTTTTTCTCTTCTAAATATTTCAAAACTTATTGTGAGAAATTCACTGTTAGCTATAAGCTTATTATTCATAACCATTTTCTTGCTTGTGAACAGCTTGTGCATTTTCCTTGTTATTGAACCTCAGCACTGAAATAAATAGGATATGCTGGAGGGACAGATTCATAACCCAGAGGCTCCCTTCACTCTGGAATAAAATCCCAGTCCAGGTTAGGCAGAGTCCCTCATTGACTCTCTTCAAGAGGAATCTTGATGAGTGGATGGGAGATCATAGGTTTACCCCGGGTATCACTTCTGTGTCACTGTTAGAAGCACAGTATACTAACCTCGAAAAAGGGCATAGCAAAATTCATTTAAAATGGGTGGCGAAAGCCAAACTCACTCTGGCTAGGCTTATAAATGCCCTAGGGCAGATAGCCTAGTATGAACCTATGAACCTATGTATGTAGCCAAATATTTCTAATGTAATGCCAACTTTTTTTCTATCATCCAATATGTGTACGCTCACATGCAATGTCCTTTCTATTTATGGTCTGATCTTATCCAATTACTATTTTTGATGGCTTTATTCTGCAGTGATGTTACCCCCACTTGGCCTTCCTCATTTGTAATATCCAGTATTATGCACATTTCTTTGAGTAGTAGCAAAACAAGTAACTAGTTCAGAGCAAGTGTGGGAATGGGCGTGACCAGTGGCCTTTGAGGAAATTGGTCTGACCCAGAATGTGGGACTGGGTGTTCTTGGATGCAAGTTAATGTTGTTTCATAGCAGTGTATGAGGGGCTGCCTCTTCAAAACTTGCTACAGAGTAAACTTCATGCATCAAAAGGACCAGACCCTGACCAGTTTAGCAATAAATTCCTGCTCAATATGAAATTGAATGGATTATGTCTGGTCTCATCTAGTGCGCAGTGGTGGTGCTGCGGTAGCGATGTCGCCTCACAGTAAGACGTTGTCCTGTTCGATTCTCAGCTAGAGCATCTTCTGTGTGGAGACATGCGTGAATGGGCGTACCTTCGTTGAAGGTTGTGCGTCAGGGCTGGCAACTCAGCACGTAAAAATCTACTGCCAATCATTAGCAGACCGGAGTTCCGCTGTGGCGACCCCTAACCGGGAAAAGCCGAAAGACACAAACAATGTCTGGTCTCATCTCATACTTTATCATTTAGGGACAATACCATCCTAATACACCTCAGAACATGGAATATACAAGGAAGCTTATAACAAGAAGTCTTAGAAAAACATAATGGGAATTGTGGGAACAATACAAACAAGGGAGGAATAAGGTTTAAAAGATGCCAGGACTTAAATAAACTGTGTAATATTTGACTGAAAAATGATTGGTAGATTATAAGTGATGTATAATGTTTGCAAATGGAAGTGTGTCAGTATGGTTTGTGGTATAAAATGCTTGCTGCTAGGATTGTGTCAGTATGGTTTGTTTTCATTTATATAAATGTATGATTACCCATGTCATAAGTGATAGCATAATAAACATGTTTCTTGTTTAAAAAAGGCAGGAACTGAATAATTTATGTAATGTCATTTAGGTTATATGATATATAGCAATATATGTGAAGTATAATATTTGTTATGTTAATTATAGTTTGATTACTTTTATATGAATGTAAATTTACTTATGTCACAAGTGGTAATTCAATAAAGGTGTTTAAAAAAACATTAAACTTGCCTTTCTTCTATTTTGATTTGTTTGCAGTCTTGCTACCTGTGCATTTTTTTCTCCCTTGAGCTGATTAGAGTTTACTTTCCAAGTGTAGGCAAATCTACAGAGAACCGTGGTGGTCAGCAAGGAAAGACATCAGCAGTACCTGGCCTTTTATGCAAATGGTTTTGACTGTGTTAAAACTTAGAGGCCTTTATTGCCTGGGATTATTCTCAGAGTTGTCTTCATCATTTATGAGATATATTTACAGAGAAAGTTTCACTGAGGACCTCCTTCATGTAAAGATCAGGAATCTACCCATCTCTCCATATCTTCTTTTCCATTGTCTCCCAACTGAAAGTTTATGCTGCAGTCTACCAAGCTGATCTGAATAATTTAAGAATCTTCAAAACAGTGATAAAGCTTAGACACAACATAATGTTTACTGTATGGTCAGATACATTGTGAAGCTTGCCACAGCAAGACTCTGTGGTATTCTTGTAGATTACTCCAACTATATATATATATATATATATATATATATATATATATATATATTTGAAATCTGCAGGATAAACTGAATATCCCAAAATAAAAGATCAAGAAGAAAGAGGTGAAACATAGGAATCTCTCAAGGTTGAGTGAACTGCCACAGACTCAATTTTGGAGGTGTTTACCTTCCACTGATTTAATGTCAACCAATTATGGATGGCCGGTTTGTCATCAGAGAGGAAATACACATTATCCATACTGTCTTGATGGAAGGAGAAGTAAAGCTGGGTATTATCATCATAGCAATGGTATGCCAGACCCCTCTGACTAATCAGATCACACAAACTGAGTAATGGGCCCAAGACTGAGCCTTGTGATTCCAAATGAAAAGGGGAGGAGGTGCACATGCCAGACACCATCCTTTTTATATACCCAGAATGATATAAAATAAACACTCAAGAATCACAGAAGAGATAACACAAGAAGATTGCAACCACTTCATCAGGCTATCATGGTCCATGATGTCAAATGCCACACAGAGATCCAGCAGGAAAAAAACCTGAACAGCAGTGCTGGTCTCTGGCCATCAATTGATCATTGACTAGACAGATAAGTGCAATCTTGGTACTATGGTAAGAACAAACTCCACACTGAGACATGATCCCATTAGCTGTGAGACAGTACTTAAGCTGCACACAGACATCCTTCTGGAAGACCTTTCCCAGAGAAGAAAGGATAGAGAAAAAGTAGAAATTCTCAAATTAATTCATATCTAAAATGGTTTCTTGAGTATTGGAATGGCAAGGGGCTTTTTTAATGCTGATGAAAAAAAAAACACTGTCTTCAGTGAGGAAGCCAATATCTGATAAATAATTAGGCCCAGTACATCCAGGATGTTCTGAACCATCCACAAGTAAAATGGATCTAACCCACATTCCATGGGGACACATATCTGCTCTTCATAATCAGGAATAGTAAAAAAACATCCAAAGGGTAGAGCAGGATTTGCCAGTAACCACAGTAGTGCCCACGGAATCCATAGGCAGAAAAAAAGACCTATTGGAGATGATCATACCAGTGAAACACTAAACAGCCAACTTGATGAGTGATGAGGCAGGGTGGGTTGCACAACCTACACCTTAATCAGACAAGCATGGTTGGTTGATTTGCTGCTGTTGAGGTCTCTCTGGACAGATAAACTACCATCTTAGGAGGGATCTCAGACTGGTAAGTCACATAATGCTCATTCATTTCATGTTTGTCACTCCACAGACCCACCTGCTGCCAATGACATTCCATCATTTCTACTTTTCATCAAAAATAATGGAGTTCTAGGTGAAACCACAACTCAACCTTCAGCAGTAGGACTAAGCATATATAACTTGGGGCTATAGCTCCCGAATAGCCAAAGATAAGGACTCGCTGTAGTCACCTTTTAGAGCATCTAGAGAATCAGCACCATCCTCAGGAAGAAAACTGAAGAAGTACAGATGAAAAGATGTCAGAGATGGTATTACTAACAGATCAGGAATCCCTCTGTTCAAAATCAGGAGGAATGAGGCACAGCAACTCTGAACCAAAGCAGATCAAGAAGAGATAAGAGCATAGGACCTGCTCTACCACCAAGTCAGAGGTCTTTATGGCCAATAGGAAGACTGAGTCCAATGTATGTTCAGATTTATGCATTGCAGTGATATTAAGCTAAGTAAACTCAAAACCCTTCATAATGCAACTAAATTCAGTGGCAAGCGTCATGACTTATCATTGACCCATATATTAAAGTTGCTAAGAAAAACAGTGTTGGCAACAAAGTATCAATCTAATGTGGAAGTCGGTGTACACGCATATCAGGTAGACAGAATATGAGAAGAAATTTACTGTTTGCTCCTGCATCTAGGACATGTTCAAAGGAGATGACCATTATAGTGCCAACCTATGTCAAGGGAAGCCCCGAACCATGGCATCCTTACCCTATGGTCCGACTCTCTCTAGGGCACTGAGTAACTGAGACACCCTGGTGAAATCATGGCTGCTACATCTGGGCCAAATTTATCACCAAGTCAGGTAAAAGTGAAGTCAACACCACATGGCAAATCTGAAATAATACCAGGCATGCTACAGAATAGCCTTACATTGAGTACAGTGTCCTAATATTTGCCACAAAAGGATGGGCCAGAATAGATTGTATATGGTTACTGGACCCTATATAGCTAGTGAGAGATACCGTTTGTGTATATGTGATTTTGTTACTAATTAAAAAACGTAACTTTAAACAGATATAAATTTATGACAAAAATCAGTAAATCTAGGAGGAAAAAGCTGAAATCTAAGGGCAAAAATCATAACACTATGCCTAATTCATAGGATTTGAGAGGTACAATTGTGAAATAAAGGGGGCTGTACCATGTGTGAGCCATTTTTTATGAAAAATCAATGTATTCAGGAGAAAATACATTATTTTTTAGTGATATAAAGCAGAGTGCAAGATGGTGAATCTGATGATCTTACTGATTCCCTTACAAGAAGCAAAATACCTATAGAAACAGAACTAAGAGGCTGACAACTGAAAGACGCTAAATTAACTTTTAAGAAAGGCAGATAAATAGAGAGTCAGAGACCTGCTGAGCATGCAACTGAGTATGAAAAGGGTGCAAAATAAGGAACATGTATGACAATTATATGAAAATGAAGCCCAAATTTACTAAAAAGTGAAAGTGAAAACAAAACTTCAAACAAGTGCTGACGGGTGTAGCTAGGCATATTCAGTGTATCCAAATGATTACATTCTTCTGAGCATTTCTTGGAAACTTCAGCAATTAAAAAGTACAGAATGTTTAGAACTGTGTAAATAAACATTAAAAGTATAGGGATATCCAAAGAATGCTTGTGTGAAAGGAAGACACCTCTAAAAACAGCTTTTTATTGGTACAAATTTTAATAGTTAAAAATAACTTGTCCTTTTCATATTTATCTGTGGGCAGCATTTTAAGGGTTGAGCACAATTTTAAAATGGTAGGTAGTTGGTGGGGGCAACAATACTAGGTCTGAGTACAAAATGTAAATTTCTGGCTACACCCTTGATTGTGCCTCTAGCAAGCAAACAGAAACCACTCTGCGCAAACATTGTGGCTTTAGGCATGAAGATGCACAATGTAAAGCAAAAAATCGAATGTGTAGACATTGTGGAAGTAATAATCATTTTAATAGAGTACATACGAAGTGTAAGCAAGTGCATCATATTATTCATGTTTTAGGGAATGCAAGTTCAGTCAGAAGCCAAAATGTTTGTAAGCACTATTGAAGTACATTCTATGGATACAATGCATGATACATGCAGTCATAGTGAGTTCAGTAACGAACAGAGTGGATGTGCATATACTGTTCAAACTATGAATGCGAACATAACTGAATGTTTGTCCAAAACAAATGTAGATAAAGTCAAGCTGCATTTGAACCAGAGTAGACATTGGTGTATAATGTTTTAATTTGTTTATAAGATGCTGCATTTAAATTGCAAGATGTATTATGGCTGCATGTTTGTTACTGTCTTATTCTAAGAACAAATTAAAGACACAGCATTAAGTATAGTTCAGATATCTGCATAAATGTTCTTCTAAACAGTGGCTTTGAAAACTCAAGTAAAACAACCAAATATCTTGGGCAGAGATGCTTCTGTTGCATCAGTAATGAGAAAGAGATTTCATGCAATATAAATTAAAAATTAAATACTTCCTACTAGACATAGACTAGTACTACACTAACTGCCCTTATGGGCCATTTTAAGCCAAGCCCATTATCTCATGTGAGAATCAAACACTGCACCTTGTGTTTGAAGGTAAGCACCTTAACCATTACATCAGCCTTCTAACCATATAGGCTATGTAATAAAAACTGTAGTATATACTTTCTGCCTTTTTTATTTCTCCAAATCTTTTGGGTTTCTAATACTATGATGGGAATGGACCCCATAAGTGTGGAGCATTTCTCCCCTGGCCTCCGCTGAAAATTGTGTTTGTTCCAAGTCAGACTTTCCCAGTTAACAAATGTTAAATAAATAAATAAATGCCTAAATCAAAGTACAATTAAAGTTCATGAAATTAGTCTCACAAATATGAAGGCATCCAGGACATCAAGACTGTTGCACACTTCTTTATTCACAATTCACAATCCACAGGTTAGGCCCTTTCATCCAATTGCTGTTGGACTTCCTCAGAACAATGAACATTACTAACTCAACCTTTTTATACCCCTCCCTGTAAATCAATTAAACAATTAAAAATAACTGGTAGGTTAAAATTCCCTTAAACATCAGTTAAAATTGCATAGTATTGCACCAACCCCACCTATTTGTTAGACACATAAAATGCATGTTAAAATTCAGTATACTGTCTCATTCTGACAATAAAATACTAAACAGTATCAAAAAATTTTTGCTAACGTATCCAAATAAATTAAATAAATGCTACGTACACTAGTGTTGTGTATGTTAACCTAAAATGTGTTTAATTTTTAGCATGGCTGCAATACTAACACTGTCATTAATGCCAGGAAAAATGGTGGCATCCAATCTCAATTGCCACCTTAGTTCACATACATCTAAATCCAGGTCAATCACCCTGCCCTGCCTGTCCTTCACCAACTGTTGTAATACCAAAAATTTGAAATTGTGGTTTGGATTTTGCATTACATGTCTGGCTAGGGCATTTGTTGATTTCATATTTTTAATGTCAGCACTGTACTCTCTAACTCTGTCCTTAAATTGCCTGCTGGTCTTGCCAACATAAAAGGCAGAACAATGCTGACACTTAGCCATATAAATTAAATTTCTGCTGTTACAATTGAAATGACCATGGAAGTAGACCTTTCTTCCATTAATGAATACGGTACTACCTGTCTCACAAATATATGCGCATGCATTGCATATGCCACATTTAAAATTACCAGGCATTCTACTGCTTTGTTGTGAGTCGATATGAGCCCCCGTTTCCAAAAATTCTTTGAAACATCTGTCCTTCTATATACTATTCTGGGGGATCCCCCTATCTTATCTACAAGGGAGCCATCAGCTACCAATATCCTCCAGTTTTTCAGGATGATGCGAACTACCCACTCAACATCTTGATTATATATGGTGATAAACAACAAATTGTATCCCATTTTGCTTTTTATATCTACCTGGTTGTTGCGTGGCATGCTAAAACCATTGCCATTATCATAGTCCACATTCCCACTCAAAATGGCCCTATAGACACCCTCATTTCTTTTTTGTATAACCTCCTCTGCCAAAATTTTACAAAGAGCCTTGGGGTTTTTGATAAGTAAGCTTGTCATATACTCAAGTTCCAATAAAAAATCTTGGTCAGCTGATATCATTCTGGCAGCCCTTACATATTGTCCTTTGACAATGGATTTCTTCTGATGGTAGGGGTGCAAACTACCAAATTCTAAATAAGAATTGGAAAATGTGGGCTTCCTGAAGATGTTGGATTTCAAGATGTTACTCCTATGATCAATAGTTAAGCTAACGTCCAGGTACAAAATATTGACCCTAGTGTACTCATGGATGAATTTAAAGAAATCAACTGTGTGGTTAATGTACTGCAAAAAGTGTTTCAATGTCTCTTCATCTCCTTCCCGCACAATATAAATATCATCCAAGAATCTGGTGTAATGCCTTATATATGCCCAAAATTCACTGGGGAAAATGTGTTCTTGCTCCCAGTAGGGCATAATTAAAGTTGCATATATGGGGGTGCAAGCTGCCCCCATAGCTACACCAGTCACTTGTTTGAAATATTGTCCCTCAAAATGTAGAAAGTTGTTGTTTAGTACCACCTCCATTAGTGTAGTAAGGATGTTAACTTCATCCTGATAAAAAAGGTTGGTTCTCCCAAATTGCATCCCCAGCCATTCTATCCCAATGTCATGGGGTATTACTGAGAATAAGTTGCATACGTCTATGGTAACTAAATATGTGTTCTCAGTAATAATTACTCCATTCAAATGTTCTAAGAATTGCCAAGAATCCTTTGTTATGTAAGAGAAGGCCCCAACCCTTTTTGCAAATGATGGTCTAAATATTTACTAATAAAGCACGTCTTGGCTCTTTTGGCATCCACAATGGGCCTGAATTGCAAAAATTCAAGGCCCTTGTGGATTTCTGGGATACCAAAAATGTTTGGTATAACTGGGTAGTCGTTTCTGAGAAAATGATAATCCTTTTCATTTATTTGCCCATGATATAACATATATTCTATCAGCAGATCTAATTTTCTGTGGGCTATATATATTTCATTGTGATTGCTTTCGCGATACGTATCCTCAGATAACAATGTGTTCATCTTATCGGAATAATCATTACTATCGAGAATCACAACACCACTACCCTTATCCGGTTTCATTATTTGGATACTGGTAACCCTGGCTAATCCCAACAATAAATCACTTTCCTCATGTGTCAGATTGTTATATGGTTTAGATGGCCTCTGCCTATAACTGTCCCTTATATCTGTTTCACAAACCTTCTCATATGTTCCAATGGTTCCATTCAAAGGAGGATTAAAATAGCTAGGTTTCCTCAACACCTTGCCTGGCTCTTCATGCCTTACCCCATTAAACCATACTTTTAGGTTAATTTTTCATGTAAACAACTTCAAGTCTATTAGGATATTCGCCAAATCACTCCGCCTAATTGGCACAAAGGTGAATCCCTTTGCTAATAAATCATTTGTTGTATTAATAGAATTCTTGGAATAATTATAAACCTTATAGTCACCTGCCGAATTGACTACAATGTTTGGACAATTATTATCACATGTACTATTTGCTTCAGCCATGACATTGAGCAACACACTAATGTCTATCTGTTCACTATCGCCAGATGAATTCATATTTGTTTTATAAATAAAACTATTCAAAATAGTGGACCTGCTATCAGCAATATCTTCAGTATTAACATTTACATCTTGAACTGAATATAAGCTCAAATTGCTGTCAAAAATTACATCATTGCTATCCAGACCACTTTCACCATTAACAGCATGTTGCCTGAATTCAACATGCCCATCCCTGTCCCGAATTCCCATGTCATTATTTAACATTGGAACAAAATGGGTACTGGAATTTCTAACAGTACAAACATCTTGGTCCTCATAAATATTGTCAATGGTACCATGAATATGTCCAACATTTGCTTGCCTGAGAATATGTGGCTCAGTAACATTGTGTCTATCAACACTATAGCCCAGATCATTTAAATTAAATAGTCCATTACCGGTAATCAAATTAGTGGTGTCATGCCTGTGGACATCATCCCCAAACAAACAAAGACTCACTTCACTCAAAGTGCATCATTATGATTGAGGCCCCTTTTACAATTATTAACGGCATGCTGACTGAGATTTCTCACCTCGTTGCTATCACAGGCTTCCCCAACGTTGTTTTCCACCTCAATTCTATGCGTATTCAAACCACTGTTGCAGTACATCATTTTGTGTACCAAATCAACGTCACTTTCAAATCTACCACATTGAGTTTGGCCCATACACAGTGATGCCGATAAGATGAACGAGGGGTGTCCCAAATAAGAAGTAAACTTGAAAGGGAACTTGAAACAGCTCCTGCTTTACTTAATTCAAGCATCGGTTTGCCTGTTTCTTCTACTGTTTCAATAAACACATTTTATGAAAATTATATGAAAATGAAACAAATGTAGATAAAGTCAAGCTGTATTTAAACCAAAGTAGACACTGGTGTATAATGTCTTAATCTGTTTATAAGATGCTGCATTTAAATTGCAAGATGTATTATGGCTGCATGTTTGTTACTGTCCTATTCTGAGAACAAATTAAAGACACAGCATTAAGTATAGTTCAGATATCTGCATAAATGTTCTTCTAAACAGTGGCTTTGCAAACTCAAGTAAAACAACCAAGTATCTTGGGCAGAGATGCTTCTGTTACACCAGTAATGAGAAAGAGATTTCATGCAATATAAATTAAAAATTAAATACTTCCTACTAGACATAGACTAGTACTACACTAACTGCCCTTATGGGCCATTTTAAGCCAAGCCCATTATCTCATGTGAGAATCAAACACTGCACCTTGTGTTTGAAGGTAAGCACCTTAACCATTACATCAGCCTTCTAACCATATAGGCTATGTAATAAAAACTGTAGTATATACTTTCTGCCTTTTTTATTTCTCCAAATCTTTTGGGTTTCCAATACTATGATGGGAATGGACCCCATTAGTCTGGAGCATTTCTCCCATGGCCTCCGCTGAAAATTGGCTTTGCTCCAAGTCGGACGTTCCCAGTTAACAAATGTTAAATAAATAAATAAATAACTTCCTTAGTCAAAGTACAATTAAAGTTCATGAAATTAGTATTGTTTCGATCTTTGATGTCAGCCAATAGTGCTCTTCACAGCACCCGCAGTGTGTCCAGTAACGACTCCTTCTGCAATTCGTACTGGGTTACATGGATTGGTAACATATCTAAATACAATTGTAGATTCTTTTTTAAAGATTCGTCGCTCCTACTACTATTGGAACTGTCTGGGTATCTTTCTTCCACATTGTTCTCATTTCTGCCTGCAGATCCTGATATTTATGAATTTGTGTGTCTCTGTATGCAGGACACTGCAGCCACTGGGTGTGGTGATTTCAATGATCAATGCTACTTTTGTTTTATTTTCTTGGACCACTATATCCGGTCTTCTAGCATCTGTCTTTTGAACTGTTGGTAATGGGTGATCCCATGTGATATAAACTTCATAATTTTCTATAATGTTGTGTGGTTCATGTTTCCAGTGTTTTTCAGCCACTTCAATGCCATAATGTCTGCACAATCCCCAGAGCAGCAGTCTTGCCACATTATTATGCCTTTCAGTATACAGTCCTTCTGCCATTAGTATGTCACAACCAGCAACAAGGTGTGCGACTGTTTCCAATTCAGTTGTACAAAACCTACATTTGTTTGTTTCTCCCACATGTTCAATGGACTTTCTAAACCAGCGTGTATGTTACCCACTACCTTGGGCTGTCAGTATTAACCTTTCATCTCTTGGTTTAAATTTGCCTTTCCTTAACCATTCCTGCATTCATTGCAATCTGATGATACTGAAGGCACACACACCTAAGACACAAAATAGTGAGGATGTGTGAAGCGACAACAGTCATAGTAGCATTTTTCTTGACTAGCTGAGCAACAGAGCCTTTTCAAGGATCATAGAGAGTCAGGTCAGTACAAATTATGAGGCCTCAGAGCCCTGGAACTCAAAATTAAAAACAGATATTTACAATTAAGTCAGACTTTTAGTTACAGTAGTAATTATATATAACATTTTATATATATATATATATATATATATATATATATATATATATATATATATATATATATATATATATTATTAGAATTAGTTGCAGCAAAAATGGTTATATTATAATGCTTTCCTGGCCTTGTATTGTGACTATGTGTTTGTAATTAAGGAAAATGCAGTTGTATTATGCCATTGTTGACATTCACTATGATGAATGAGCTCAGTGAGAAGCTTCTGTAACATTGGAGAATGGTAAGCCTATTAACTGGCTTTAATACACAGAAAACCACATTCACCTAAAGCTTCCTATGCAGACAGACCAAACCAACAGAAAGTATTTATAATATTAAGAAAGACAGAAGATGGTCCACATTCAGGGATATCTTGGAGGATTTTTTGACCTGCAAGGTGATTTGAAGTTTGTGGGATAATACTCTTGAGGAAGATCAATTCATCAGCTTGTTCTGCTGAAATTTCCTGTTGTACTTTTCCTCAAACTGTGCTGCTACTAATTATAGATATTCAGTGCTTAATCCTCCAAACTACCAAAAGAATCCAGAGAAGTCACACGTATGTCATAGTAACTTGATAAAAAAGCAAGACTAGAACCAATGAAGTCAAGTCTAACAAAGAACTTAATGCTTCCATAGTGGCACTCAGCACCTGACTATGCAGAAAAGCTGGGAATGGCAGAAAATTCAAATGAAATTCAAATGCTTTTGACTACTGTTTTTTGCTTCAACAAGCTAATAATAAATCTTTTGAATATCTTTAAGGTAAGTTTTGAATATATCTCTTTCTATATCAAGTGTAGCATCATGTTTATCAGTCATAAGATTAGTTTCATGAATCACCTTATTTCACTTCCTCAGTATACAAATATCAATAGACATATTTAAATTTTAACATTACAGTTCTGTATAATTAAGTAGGAACTTGAGACAAGTGAAGTTCTTGTAGCAGTGAGGGATAAAGCCTTGAGATCACCCCAGACAAGTGAAATTCAAATACAGGCTTCAGGAGCTGGCTGGTGGAGAGTGGGACTTCAATATTTGATGCCAGCTCACCCATTCACAAGGGAGGGATCAATGGTCTGGTTGTCTGCCACTTACAAGCATAAGCTTACTGACAGTAAAGATTAGCCATGAACCAGGTATGTGAACGTGGCACTCCCACGTCACTGATGGTAACTAGTTTTGCACATGTGTGGGACATGCATGCACAAGCATGATCAAAGAAGGCCCATGTGGTGACATGGTGCACATGACAGAAACCAGGTGGTGGGGTTAGAGCTATAATTAGAAATGCCCAAGCCACCTGAGTTATGAGGGTTCCAGGCTTAGCCTTGACAGGCTAGGAGACAAAGGAAGCAATGGAGGCTTAGTCGGGGAGAGGATCGCTGGTGATATTGGTCATCCCCCATAGGTCCCCTTGGCTGGTAGTTCAGATGGTCTGTTGAAAGGGGGGGTGGCACCACAGTAGGCTGAATGTTTTCATTTGGCCATGGAACCAAACAACTTTCATGCCTGCTGGGATGATGTCCATATTCCAACTGTTAGGGAATGAATGGGCTAAAACTAGTAGGAGGTTACTAGTGGTCAATAGTTTTAAAGGCAAAAATGCTCCAAGAGACAGAGAAGAAAAATGTGAAACTGAGATGTGAGGTAATATCTCCAAGATTTTTAAGGCATTTCTCAAATAATCTAAATACTGTGGAACTGGCTTAAAACCACTGATTTTACAGACCATCTGTTTTAACATGCCCATGAAGTGAAACACCTATATGCAGATTCAGAAATGTCCCACCTTTCAAGAGTGCTACTGAAAAGATTGTACATTTGTTGTAGAGTTCAAAAAAGTGATTACTTCCTTATTTGATTCATTAGCTGGAGAAAATACAGTTTGATTGTATTATAAAAGAACTGACTGTACTCCGCTGTACTTCCCAGCCATTGTCATAGGCCTGGCCAAAGCAGACTTAAAAATTTGACTAAGATATCTCTCTGACATCAAGAACTCTGGCAGCAATTTCCTTTCCATTTTCTTTAATTGTCAGTTTTAAATTATTTGCAGTTTTCATATAAGAAACGATTAATTAATTAAGGTCAACTCCTCCTTCTGAGAACAGTCTCTAGTTCTAACAAGTATTTTTTTTTGTATCTCATTTAGAAATGCTGTTTGCACAGACATACCATGTAAATCAAATAATTTGTGTTGCATTCGTGGAGAAATTAATCTGCATTCATTAATGACTGCAGTGCTTTCTTCTCAGATAACAGTGAGTGGCACACACTTCATAAGAAGTCCAATGATTCCAGGAAAGGCTGGTATTTATAGTTACTTACATAGCTTGCAGCATGTTGTCGCATGGAAAGTGGCCACATACAGGTATGCTGAGGTTCATAGTACCAGTCATAGCTTTCAGTTATCCCTGCTTTTGCAGAAAGTCTCTAACTTTGGCTCATATTTGTACTCTATTCCTTTTAAAACCTGTGGTTTTCTGGCAAATAGTTGAGGATTGCAGTAACTAAATAATAGCAAGACATTTGTGTTTTAGACTTAAAACAAAAAACTCTTTCAGATAGTGCGCACTAATGCAACTCCTATTATTCTAGCAATGTAGTGTATAAAATCAGTTTTTAATCTATCTCTGATGGTCCTTTGTCCATCATTATATTTGGTTTTCTCCCTGATTCTTGAACTAGGAGCCTGAGAGCTATGATACCAGCTAATGCTATGGGGGAGTGAGGAAAACTTCAGAAATTAATGTATGCAAATCACTGTATAATGGCATGCAAATGAAGTCAAGCAGTGTAATGAGTACGTAATGAGATGCAAGTTAATGCCTCTGGAAGCAGGTTGTGATTTATAGTCATTGGGTATATTAGATGCCCTGCAAGTTGCATGTCACTAAACAAGTACAAAACACGTGGAAACTTTCAGTGTTGCAATAAGTAAAGATGCCCACAGCAGTAATAGTACCCGTGAACCTGTACTTACTGACTATAACTGCCTTTACCTCACATCTGGTAGCATGCCATAGTGGCAGTTGGCATGAATGAATACAGTACTGACCGAAGATTACATACCACCCATTAATCGATCAGCAATTGGCAAACCATTTTTTGTGGACAGAGATATTATAATGGCATTGGTTGAAATATATTGACTACAAATAGGATCAAGAGAAATGCCTGGGCTTCCCATTCTGGCACACATTAAAGTATGTATAGTTTTTACTATACTCATTGCAGGAACCTTCCAGAGACTAACAGGGAACACAGTCAGTATATCAAAGGTTTTTGTTTGCAGAATACTCAGTACATTTCTCAATACAATGCTTTCACATGTGTGTAAGAATATCTGATCTGAAGTAGTTAACTTCATTTGATTAGTAACCTGTGGGTTCCGGATCCAATAAGGATCCAAGCTGGCAGCTTACCAAGCTAAAGATCCGAGCTCCAAGCTCCTCCCCCTTACCCATACTACCTTGCAACCTCCTTCCAATCCTCAGATCTTGTTTGCCGCGGCTTCGCCAGCAAGAGATTTTTGAGCTCCAGGAGGTTAGTTAGGCCTAAACTAGTTTTTTCGGTGTGTGTGTGCCCTTTCTGTGTGAATAACTACATATTTCTTCCCTTATTCTCTTTTGGGTATTTTTGGTGCATAGTTTAACATATTTGTAGTTTAGAGAGTTGCTAACTTTGGTTGTGTAGGCCCCCCCTTCCCACCCTTAGTGAGTATGTGTTTGTATCTGCCCCTGTCTTAGCTGTCTAAGCAGGAATGTCTGAAAGTCAAAAAACGACTTTCTCCAAGTGCACAGAGTGTGGCCATAAGCTTTCCCAGGCTGATAGCCACACTCTGTGCGTAGTCTGTTTGGGGGTCCCTCATTTATCGACTGGCTGCAAAATTTGTGTGGCCTTTAACCCCTGGGCCCTGTGGGATTGCAGGACCAAGCTGATTCTTACGGGTCTCTTACCCGCAGAGTCGGCTACTTCTTCTGCTCCTTCATCTTCTTCTTCAGCTATGGCTGTGGCTGTTCATCCTCCCCCGTCATGGACTCACACTCTCACCTCTATACTGGGAGAGAGAGAGGCCAGGAAAAACAGACATAAAGAAAAAGTGAGAGATAAAGAGAGGGAAAAAGAGAGAGACAGAGACCGAGAGAAGGGTCACAAGAGGCAGGCCAATTCGGATCCATCAGTCCCTCCTGCCAAGGTGTTAGTGTCTCCACAAAAAATTGCAAGGCCGTCTTCCCCTCAGCTCTATTCTCCACGATTCTCCCCAGAGCCAGAGGAGGAGGCTCGGCCCACTTCGAAGTCGTCCTTGCATCGGCCCTCCCAGACAGTGTCGGTGGCATCCTCAAGGTCTACTAGGAGCCTCACTGAAGCTAATATGGATCGGATGATGAGAAGGTTTCTGCAAACTCAATTGCAAATGGGAATGTTCCTGGCTCCCCCCCTCCCCCCCAGCCAGAGCGGGGAGTTCAGCCCCGACATTTGCCCCTATAGCTTCTTCTCCACTCCACCCTTGGTTTTGGAGTCTATGGATCCGAGGAGCCCTGGAGTCAGGGAGGCAGCGCCGATGGTACCTCCTACCTCAATGCTGGCTATGCCCTCGAGCCTGTTGGATCTCTTGTCAGATCCAAGCTCTTGGAGCCGAGATCTGGGTGTTGGATCTGAGGGGATGAGTGTGTCATTGGCCCTGTTGTGGTCAGGGCATATTGTCTCCTTGGGCCCAGCTGTGCCAGCCTCGGCTCCAATCCCTTTGTCAGATCTGAGGGGTACGGCTACCCACACCACCAGCTTTAGGGAAACCAGTTCCCCTTCGGCTTTATACATTGTGGAGAGGGTTCTCTCTGGAGGATCGAGACCTCTCTATCTTTCTTCAGAGTCCGCCCCTGCTCCCTTGCAACTGAGTTTGTCTTCCATCATCCAGTCCTCCCAGGGACAGCCTGTATCCGGTATGCCCCAGACAGTTCCCCTTGAGGAATATGAGATGGTTTGCGAGCCCTCCCCAGAGAGTCCCCCTGAGGAGGTCCCTCGCAAATGTCCATGCAAGAGGATGCACATGGACTCCCCTGAGTCCCTCACGGAAGATACTGACTTGGAGGAAGGAGTAGGTTCCCCGAGATCACCCCCCAAAGACATCTCCTTCAGAGACATTATGGAAATTCTTCGCCAGAGGGGAGAGAGTTGGTCCACCCAAAAACCTATCTCAGACGAGTCAATATTTCTGGAGGCATTCGATACAGGCCCATCTACCTCTGGGTGTCCCCCCCAGCTGACCCTCTGATGGAGCTTATCACTACCAGTGCCTGGAAGGAAATGGACACTGTGCAGCCAATACCCAAATGGCCCAATAAGGTATTGAGTCCTCTGGCAGACAAAGCCACTTGGAGTAAGGGTTCCCCAGTTGATGCCATGGTGGTGGCGGCAGCCACTATAAAGGAACTCACCCAGGAAAGTTCCTCAGTCCATCCCCCGGACAAGGAGTCCAGGGAGATGGATCATCTTGGAAAGCGGACTTTTGCTTCAGCTACATTTGCTATAAGGGCGCTGAATTACATGGCCCACATAATCAGACTGCAGCATGACCTGGTCAAAGAGTACACTGAGTCACCCCCCCCCCCGAGTCCAATTTGTCTGAGGACAAACGGACTTTCTCAGCTCGTATGGCCACTCTCAAATCTGTGTCAGATACATCCATGCGTTTGCTCTCTCATGCCACCGAGGGAGCCACTAGGGCAGCTGGGTCCAGTATTGCCATGAGGCGTCATGCCTGGCTCCAGCTTTGCGATTTTTTTGGAACCTTTCAAGGCATCCTTCGCTAATGCCCCTTTTGACGGTTTGACCCTGTTCAGGAAGACCTTCTGAGATATGCTTGTCCAGAGTGAGAAGGATGGAAAAATGCTGTCAGCCATCGGGGTCCACTTCTCTAACCCTCAAAGGTTCTTCTCCAGGAACCAGTGGGGGCAAAAGAAGCTGTGGTTCCAGAAATTTCAGCATTCCTAGAACACACAGGACTCCTTCTCCCCCAGAGGCAGAGGAGGACAAGGTGAACACTGGCCCAGAGGCAGAGGAGGACTGAAAAACTTCAGATCACGGGAACCTTTTTCCGATCAACCCGCACCGCAGCCCTGAGGGGGTTGCCTGACTGCTCCTCTCTGGAAGCAGTTGGAGGGTGTTTCTCGAGGCACCTAGCCCAATGGGAATCCATCACGTCAGATCGCTGGGTGTTTCAAATAATATCCAGAGGTTATTCAATTCCATTCAAAAACAACCCACCTTGTACAAGACGCCTCCCGGACGTCCCACCCACTCAAAGGGAGGTGGCAGCTTTGGAGATAAGAAAGCTGCTAGAAAAAAGAGCAATCCAGCCAGTGCCCCCAGGCCAGTCTGGATCAGGCATCTATTCCAGGTTATTTTTGGTGCCAAAAAAGACGGGAGACTTAAGGCCAATTCTCGACCTAGCCACGATGAATAAATAATGATGTGTTTAGAAAAGTAGGTGATAATCCTCTATTTGTACAAAGAAAAGGAAAACAACTTTAAAAATTATTTTCAGGGAAAACTGAATAAGCCAAATGAAAGAAGTAACAGAAAATGTGGGATGATTAAATGTTATAATTGTAATATGTGCACTTGCATTTTTACAGAAGGAAATGAAATAGAAATAGGGGGTATAAAAGTTAAAATTCCAGGACAGTTTAGTTGTAAGTCTAAAAATGTTGTTTACTTATGTTTCTGTAGTCAATGCAAATCTTATTATGTTGGAAGGACCACTCGAGAATTAAATAGAAGGATATATGAGCATAAATATGCTATTCAGTCCGGTGATGAGAGGAATGCATTATGTAAACACTATAAAACAAACAAATGTAAGGTAGACTTTAAATTTATAGTACTTGATACAGTATCCATTGAAGCAAATATTATTAATATTGAAGAAGAACTAGGGTGGTTAGAATACTGCTGGCAAGTAAGGCTAAGAAGAATTTGTCAGCTATCTGAAAAGAAAAGGGTTAAAGCACTAGGAACATGTGTTTTTAGTAAGGTCATGTGATGTTATGTCAGGTGATGTTTTTTAAGATATTTAAACATGAATTGTGCTGTTTACTTCAGTCTGAAGAAGTCTTTGTAAAGGAGTTAGAAGACGAAACCGCTTACTGAAGCTTTTATTTTGTTCTTGTTGCATTAAACCATTTGTTTATTCATCTGAGAGCCTGTGGATATATTTTTGCTCATTATAAACTAGATTTGGTGTCTAGAGGAAGGGCTTCATTTGACTCTGCAGTGCTCTGGAATATCCTTCCCTAAGGGCCTCCCAAGATTCGGCTAGCTGGGGACTCTGTCCCACAGGTTAATGATCACATTAAGTTAACTACTACAGATAAAGGAGTTATGTACTCACCATAACATTCCATCTGAGTAGTTATACTTCATTTGTCAGCAACTTTCCCTCCCTCCTTCCCCTGACCTTGCTGGTTATTTGTCTATTTGGGCTCGATGTCCTGTATGTGTCGAACCTGATGTATGAGTTCAGGTCAGGCTCTTTTTGTCTTACGTTGTTGGGTGTCACATAGGTGGCAAACTCGATCTGAGGATTGGAAGGAGGTTGCAGGGTAGTATGGGTAAGGGGGAGGAGCTTGGAGCTTGGATCTTTAGCTTGGTAAGCTGCCTGCTCGGATCCATTTCGGATCCGGAACCCACAGGTTGTTGACAAATGAAGTCTAACCACTCAGATGGAACATTATGGTGAGTACATAGCTTCTTTTTTTTCCCCAATACACCAGGAGAGAGACGCATGAACATTTGTGGCTTCTGTGAAATCACTAACCTGCCAAATACTGGATGCTATAGCTATCTCACAGGTGCAGTGAAGGCTCTAGCTGGTATAAGTAAACAATGGTATGTCAGTAGGACTGCCTGGTAGCATGCAACACTGAAAGGTTGATAACCAATGTGTCTTTATGGCACCCTGACAATGCCCGTGAGTCCTACAGCTGACATATAACTCATCTATAGCACCACATCCTGCATAGTGAATTTCCACAGGGACCACCTATTTGGCAAGTGCAGGTACTGTGATAAACAAATATATATAGCCAGAAACAGTGTGTACATGTCTCATCCCTTATATATTCCTGCCTCATTTCAGGTGATGCAAGATACCCAGTGGAACCCTGACTGATGATCCATATACAGAACCTACACAACACCACTAAAGATCAGTATAACACTCATGCTTTCATGCACAAATCAGAAATGTGGCTAAGCATATGCTTAGTCTGCTAAAGGCACAATTCCAGTGCCTGGATACATGTGAGGGGGGGGGGTTCTGCAGTATGCCCATTTTACAGCTTGCAAGAGTTTTACAGCATGCAGCTTGCTTCATAACATGATTAGTAGGAAGCATGCAGGCTAGCCATCTACCCAGGGTAAACCTCTGGGCCTGTTATAGTGAACCCCTGTGACAGCAAGCACACCATCATCTAATGACAACAGTGAGACAGAAAGACAATGAGCAACAGCCACACCATATACCTCCAGAGAGCATCAGAAAGAGTACATGGCAGTGAGAGCAAAGTGACAACATCTAGGGCAGCTCTCTGGGCCCATGATATATACACAGTGGCAGTGCAGTGTCACAAAAAAAAAGGCTACGCTGAGCAGTATTTAGTCAAGTCACCCTGTGCATCAGACATCTGATATACATAGCCTTCATCATTTGCACAGGTGTCAAGGGGACACAATTACACATGGCTGGCATCACAGCCTAGTGGTGGGTACATAACTAGTGGTGTCTCACAGCGTCAATGCTGGAACCTCTCTTCTGTGTCATCTATTTTGCTGCTATCCAAGCCAATACCCTAGCAGTGTGACTATTCAAGTTTGCTATTACTTAGACTCCCACTGATACGAAACTGCTCCACCAGGGGTTTGACTATATCCACACATGGAGTTTGGAAAATGGTATAAAACAGAATGTTAAAATATTTGATTTAATATTGTTTGGCAAGTAAGTCATGTACATTAGATGTACAGCTAGATAATAAGGATGCAATTCAAGAGGCCATTAATGATCCAAGCCCAAATTCCCAACTGATCCAAAATACTGTAAGATTAAGTGACTTGTTCAAGGTCACATAGTAAGCAGACAAAAACTGAGGGAGTCAAACCCTGTACCACAGAAAGGAGCTTGTTAATACTGCATACCCTTACTCACCCATGCCAACCGCCAATCTATCACATTTGCTAGCATATTAGCAATATTAACAATACTTCTCTACACATTAACATTGTCATAAGAAACCTCTACACATTATGGATAACTCAATCTTATTCAACAATCACATCTCCACAATAGTTAGGAAATCCTTCTATCCAGCCAAACTGATATCCAAGGAATTTCATCCATATCTAATACTGTCATTATCCCACTTCACTTCTCCATCGCTAGACCTATGACTGAATATAATGTCCCATCCGGTGTGCACCACATTGAGCACCCTGCCCATCTAGAACATCTACAGAGATTTCTAACTAAGAAAACCAAGGGCCTTGAAAATCTCAGTGACTCTGAAAAATTATTTTGACTATGCTAGCATTAGGTGGCCTTCCATCCCCTTTATGGTGATCTATGTCTAACCTGCCATGCCATGACATGTCACACCATTACCATACCATGCATGCCATACCATACCATGCCATGCCATGAAGCAGCCAGCTCTGTTTGAACTCCTATACCTTAGCAGGACCAGCGTCACATCCAAAACCCACATGAAAGACCTTAATCAACACCATCAAATTAAAAAAACTACCTAGGCAGACAAGTTCATATCCCAATGCATTCCCCATTTATGGAACAAACTTTCCTTCCATGTCAAACAGAGAAGTGGCCACCTTCAAAGCAAACTTAAACCAATGGATAGGTTGATACAGATATGCCAGTGGGATTACCTGTACAATTCTCATTGAAAAAGGAAGTGAACTTAAGTACTAATCTTAGTATTAGTGTGTTTGCCTTAAGAGTGTTATTCTTAAGTGTCTTTGAGTGTTAAGCATCTTTTCTTATGGTCCTGGGGACTGCTTGCCTAGTAACATCATGTCTTCCTAAGACAGCTAATGACTCTCAATAATCTCAGTATGGATACCTTATTAAAACATTTCTCAGATACAGATTATTATTATTACTAGTAGTAGTAATATTATTATTTTTATTATTGTGGTTCTGTACTTGACGTACTTGATAGAGTTATACTAGCATAATATCTGTAATACTTGTTTCAAAAGGGAAACTTGCACTTCAATAAAGAGAAGATGCCAATCCTACGTATGTGAATAATGTACTATAGCTTGAATATAAGAGACAGCTTGGGTGTGACTCAAAGGATTCACTTCAGTCCATTGACTGGCTTTGAACTGAATCCTCCTTCATCAGATTAGTTCATTGAAGTTTTGCTTAACCAATTGGTAAGTGGCTTTTTGTTTTTTTGGCTGAGTCATTTAACAGTGCAAGTAAGGTAATATCCCACCTCCTGCACTGTTATGCAACCCCAGATTGAGCATATATTATTGTTTTGGGGAGTACAGGGTCCAGTGGAGCTGTAAGGGTGCAGTGTGCTGTAAGGACAGGGAAGATCTGCCAGTATGAACTCAAAACAGTGCAGGTAGGGAAGTTCTGCTTTTGTTCTACTGTTGAGTGAGTGACCTTAAGAAATGAGATGGCAGACTGGGGTGTGCAGATAAACTTAAAATTAATCTCTGTCACTCGTGGTTTTATAATACACAAATGGGTAGAAACAAAAAATTTTTGCTGAAATAAGCTAATATTGCTATCAGGGTTATGAAAATAAATATGTGATCTCAGGGGCACAAAACCTTGTTTTCATGTACACTGGATATAAAAAAACATATTAAGGGACATGACTGAGTGCATTCCAATTACTCCAAAACTTCGGCTGGTAAATGTTGTATACTTGCCCTAGGTACTGTCACGTACTTAGATAAAAGACTTGCTACACAACTTGATTTACTTGCCTAATTACAAAAGACTTTTCAAGTGAATATGTAGGCACAACATGTATCCTCTTTAAGCTCATCCATACCACTACATCCCACTTTCATTTATTTCTGGGAGGACATACATATTAAAAAAAGATATGCATCCATTTCAACTTGGCAGGAGCTACTCGGCTTAGTTTCAGTGAAACTGCATGTATGTATGATAAGTCATTTCAATTACACTGCAAGAAAAAAAGCATCACTAGTACAACACAAAGTAACATTATTTCAATGCAGTATTGATTTACATAATTTTTGCTCATTACAGTGCTTGGATTTGTATATAAATGAATAAATAAAAACAATATTTTTTCCTTTTAAACTGCAGCAAACTGCTTGCTACAGTTTATACTATGCACTGAGTGCTGCAGCACTCAGATTTCTCTTAAAAAATAAGAAACAAAAAAATCTCTAGCAGATGCTAGGTTTGTACTTCAGAACACTACAACGTTCAGATTTACCTCAAAAAAGCAATTTATTTTTAAGAAACTGCTTGCTACAATGTAGCAAGAAGTTGCTACCTTTAGATCAAATACAGAAAGCATGAAATTGCTTCTCATTGTTAGCAAAGCAAACTAGAGTCCTCTGATGTGGAGGATTAACGGTATCAAAATGTAGCTTCTGGCTACATACGTCTGCATCCTTAATGGCACCCAGGGCAGTGTTTTCACTTCATAGTGCTAGTAGCAGGGTTTTGGCAAGGTTTATTTGGGGAGCATCCTACTCACAATGCAGTTCCAATTCTGTACATTCTTGTTTAGATATGTCAGCCCTTTTTGCACCTTCCTCATTTTCATTGTTCACTTCTTCCAAACTTTCGAAGAAAGGATTCATATACTCTGACCACATGTGATGCCACTGACTTAAAAGTCAGTAAATGCAACGCACTAAAGGAAACATGATCAATGTGTAAAGAGCTGCATAAAGGCTAAAGTTTAACCAAACATGGCAGCACTTACTATATGTGTGTGTGCACCTGCTGTCAACATACACTGCTATTGTGGCAGTTTCATGTTTCCAGAATTGCAGTTCCATACATAACAAACAGCAGTATGTATATTTATGGTGTGAGCAGTACTGTTAGCACATGCAACAGAGATAACCGACTGCTTCTCTGCCACTAGGCAGTATACAAAGATATTAACTTCTGATGGAATAGCTGGCAAACTGCAGCTACATCTTCGGTGAATTGCAGTGCACTGCAAACTGTACTGTAATCAGTGTGTTACCATAATACATGATTAATATTCCAATGGATAAAGCATGCTGCTGCTGCTACTAGCACCCAGATTTTGTTTTAACCATGACTTCACTTAACAAAATGTATTATTCACTTTCACAGCACTTGATGGGTTGTCAGGTGGCCACACCCCTGATTCCCTAAGATATGCTGATTTGCTTCATCAGTGTTACTACAGCTGAAAGCCTAACAGTCTACTAAATTGGGCATAAAGGATTCAGTTTTCTAAAGGAGGGGATTACATCTTCAGATGTGACTGCTCTGGAAAATCAATCATCAGTGTTACAGAAAATAGTGAGGGGGGGGTTCAAATTATTTGTTTTCCAAAACATTATTCTAACAAAAATATGATAAAGCAACAAATAATACTGTAATAAACAAAATTAGTCATTATCACCGCCTTCCTACGACTGTTGTAACAAATTTATCCCAACTTCTCTTCTGAAAACAATACCAGCTGTTACTGGGAGTGACACTTCTTGGTACCTAACAGAAAAAAATAATTGTTGCATCGCTAAAGAAGTCAAGAAAATCAATATTCTGTTATGCAATAATATCAGAAAACATGTATACTAGCAACCAAATCTGTATGCCCAACGGTGATTAAAGATTGGTAAGAACCCTTAAAATCTGAACCACCTTCTATAAAGGAGACAAAACTTTAGGACAGATCCACCATACATCATCCCAGGGTCCTATAAATCCATAATTGTGCCCACAGCCTTTTACTGATGCAACCTACCCCCCTGCTACCTGTCTATAAGTGCACAATGCAGACTATATTAGATTGTAAAAACAATTTTGAGGAAATTTTAAAACCTTCTTATATGACCTCTAAGCATTTAGTAAGTCCTGGATTTATTCATTCCAGCAAAACTCACCAATCCAGTTTATTGATAAATGTAAAATATTAGCTTCAAGATGGGATTTTAACCATTGGTAGTAACAACAGGACAGTATAATTTTGATAATTAAGATTTTATCCTTTTTGAATTATCAGTTGGAAAGGAAGCAGACATTTTTTTTATTATTATTATTTTTCCTAATAGTGAAATCTATCACTACTGCTAATACATTGGCGAGTATTTTTATCTTCCCCAAATTTATCTGAGGAGTATTATAATAATGAATATCATATTTTAAAATTTGCACATTTGGTCTTGTATGTTAGTGTTAGTACTGAATTCCAAAACACAAACAGCATGAAGGCCTGATGATATAAATTATTATTTAGCAATTTATTTTCTGGTCACAATTACAAGTATTTAGTGGCAGTAGCTGAAATTAAATCAACTAAATTAGTGTATTAAATCCTGTTTTCAAAATAATGTGAGGTATAAACAGGAAAAAATACTGTGCCCCTTACAAAGATAATTGTATTGTTTGGATTATTGCAGACTTAGCTGAGCTAGTATATATAATCCTGTACTGGGAACTTGCTATCTAGCTTGTACCCTGCTTGCTGCTAAATTCATCTAAGGGGATTCTACTATGCAAAGACATTTCTTCCAAATGTTCATAAATTTATTGTAATTATATGTGTGTGTGTGTGTGTGTGTGTGTGTGTGTGTGTGTGTGTGTGTGTGTGTGTGTGTGTGTATATATATATATATATATATATATATATATATATATATATATATATATGGATCCAGGTTACTACATCGACAACTAAGAAGATCGACAGCCACTTCCCCGACACGAAAACACCAACACATAAATAATCGAAACTGCAAATCACGGACATTTAACAGGTAACGGGTTTAAATTTCGCTAATCATGCCTACCATGTTTTAGTAAGTGTGGCAGTGTTATGCATGTGTTACGATCATTGTATTACTTAGTCCTTATGGTAGGCATGATTAGCAAAATTTAAACCCGTTACCTGTTAAATGTCCGTGATTTGCAGTTTTGATTATTTATGTGTCGGTGTTTTCGTGTCTGGGAAGTGGCTGTCGATCTTCTTAGTTGTCGATGTAGTAACCTGGATCCATATATATATATATATCATGACAACAGTATACTTAGAATAGAAGAGATTCCATCAGATTCCTGTTTCACTTTTAGCATATATAACACAGTAATGAGATTTTCTCATAAAAATGTTTATATATATATATTTATATGTTTGAAATTGAGAGTATTATAGACATTAGTCTCTTGGGATTCAAATGAGACTATCAATAATATGTCATATGCAAAGACAAAAATATTGAATACCTGCACCCCAAGTAGGTTGGTATCATTTCCTCAGGTCTATGGCTTTCAAGAAGCAATGGGTTCAAAACCAAAATAAACAAAGGAGATGAGGAACATTCCTGCTGAACCATCGCATGTTGCACACTAATGTTAGACTGCTGCCCATTTAGACAGATGTGAAAAGTGTAAAAGCTAACATTTTAATTGCATGTAATAAATCTGTAGGTATCCCTGATCATTTCCAAAATTTCCAGCACTGACAGATACTAGAGTGTTGTTGCTTTTAAATATTGAGGGCTATAACTGCGCATAAAGCATGAGAGCTTGTATTCGAATTGCAGCAGACATGGCCTTTCCTAGGAAGAAAGACATACTGGAAAGGCTCTATTATGTGCAGTAGAATGGAAAAGAAGTATTTATTAATTATAGAGATGTACATTTTATAATCCACATTTAATAGTGAAATTGGACAATAACTATCTGTTTGTGATATATCTATATCTGGTTGTTTAGCCAGCAAGATAATCATTGCCAGCGTAAAATATTTACATTCATTATATTTGGGAATTGTCATAAACTTAAATAACTGTGTCAATACTGAAGCTAATAAATTATGAAATGTCTTATTTGCAACTTGGGTCTGAGAGTTTTATCTTGGGGAAGTTTAGCAATAGCTTCTTTGATGGAATCTATAATAATGGCAAAGTGTGCATTTTGAACATTTCAGAATTTTGTCATTCAAAAGCAGGACAGAATTAAATTCAGAAAAGTCACCAGAAGATGTATAGAATTCAGCATAATGTTCAGCAAAGCAATTAAGCTATATGCCTTAGTTCTTGAACCAGTTTGCTTTCTATTTAATACATGCAATTGTGAAAATATTTTCTATGTTGTTCTGCACTTAAATAATTTCCTATATAACAAGCATTGCATTCAGTTAATAATACTTCTAGTTACTTAGTATTTGTTTAGTATAATTATTATTAATAATTACTTATTGTTATTTATTTTATATAATTAGTTACATAATTTCTTACATGCAAATATTTGCCCAGATCAGCTAAAGTAAATTTGTGCAGAATTTTTAACTTTTCTAATTATGAATCTATTTGATAATTTTCACTGCACTTCAGGAATACAGAAAGAGAAAAAATTAAATACATAGACAGTTGGAATATTATTCATTTTCTACCTAATAAAGTTGGGTATACTGCCTCCTGTTTACATTAATTATTTATATATTTCTCTATAGTGTCACCACAAGTGACAAATATTTAATCTATATGTTCTTCTTTGTCATTGGTCTAAAAATACTGGTAAGTATTAATAGCTAACACAGACTAGGCTAATAACAAATAAGTATTGCATTCAACATCTTGGATGAAGGAACCTAAGGCTGAAGGGCTAAACAGTAGTCAATTACGGAGCTTCTTTTACAGTGTGTAAAGCTGATTCAAGGGAATATTTATACCTTCAGTAGTCAATAAATTCCTGTGTGAACATCTTTTTGTTTTCATGTTTAATGCTGAAGTACCTATAATAACATTATTGTCCATAGAAGGATTATCTAACATTGTATTAAAATTACACACAACCAGAATATAATCAGCCTGTAAGTGTAACAAAATTATTGATAGACCCTGGGAAAAAAACTGAACACTTTTCAAGGGGAGCATATACAGAACCAAGAACAATAGTGAATGATTTCCCTTCCATCTTTTCTTAGAATGATGAGTGCATTATTGTCTTTATAGGCATCTAATACTGGAAATATATTATTATGAGGCTATGTTGCAACTCTTCTGGATTTGTTACTAGAATTAACTTATACAGTATAGTCATATTTCCAGTATCCAGCTATTGTCAGTATCTCACTGTACTTTCTATAACAATAAAATTGCAACATTTTTATGATGCAACAATTTAAATAATTGGTTTCATCTGACTGGGTGGTTAACACCATTAACATTCAAGGATGCTATTCTAACTGGCATTTCCATATAATCTTAACAATCATAGGGAAAATACCTCATCAGGCTGTAGCAGGCTGTCTCCCTCACCTTCAAAAAGTCAAAACATATCAAGAAATAAAAATACATTTAATAAAATAAGAAATAAATGCAGTTTACATAGTCCTTGGCCATATCAAGAATGACTTAAGCGATCATTACAGAGAAGCAATAATTATGTAAGACCCCAAGCTTTATGTTCAGCTTCCACTTCCTTGGAAGACTGAACTGAAAAGATTTATAGTGTTAAACTGAAAATATATCATGTCTGGAAATACAAACTGTAACTTGGATTCAATGTGAGACCAAATGTTTTATAATGCCATCTCTTATGGCAACCCTAATAAACAGTTACCACGGCTTGATTTAAAGCAATTTTCCTTATCTTAAGACTTCTTAAAGAATATGTTTTTTTTCCCAGATTAAGGAAATAAATTTAACCATGGCGGTTCTGTTTGTACCAGGTTTCACAAGCCCACCTCAATGGGCAACATTGATATTAAATGTAGATACCACTTCGGAATTACTCTCAGTTGGTAATGCAGTAATGACAAGAGTGGAATGCAAAACAAATTGTTGTATCCCAGTGCTCAGGCAGCCCTATAAATTTGAAATTATGATGCCTACCTCTAGACTGTAGATCAATGTTTATTTTTTTCAGTAAGTACTATATACCTAGGTTCTAAAGTTCACTTTCTATCCAAAAAAATTGTTTTGCATTTCAACATAATCTTGAGCAAAGTTACTGATTTTGTGTTTTCATTACTTGAAATTGTTTATGTGGTATGTTCGAGTTCAGTAATGTCTAAAGACAGATTCTATAACATTAAAACCGCTTGATTTAATCCACCTACACCAAATGAATATCTGACCATTGGGGTGATTCGTCACTTTCTTGCTCAGTCTGAGTAGGTGCAGAAAAATGAAAGCTAGTCGGTAATAATGTACATTAAACAGAATTTGAGAACTACATACAGTTTGGAGTCTCACCTGAAATTGTATCCATTCTCTGTGGTGGCCCAAGTCATGACATGCTCTTCTCAATTCAAATATCAAAAACATTGGAACAAGGTCCCATTTCTGCCATACCACCCATTTCAGAGACGACCTCCATGTTCCCCAAACTATTAACACTAGACATATTTTACTGTTGCGTTCAGAAAATCAACTTTTGTTGAAATGTTTGTTACATTCTCTCAAGCAAAAAAGCAATGCTCTTGACTGCAATGTTTTGGAAATATGGTAGCCACTTAGAGAATCTGGACACTGAGTGGTATGATTCACCCTAGTAGTACCCACAAGAGGACATATCAAAATGTTTCCTTTCCCCATGAAAAGATGCAATGAAGAGCCAAATACATCCATTACAGAAGACATCTCTGTGTTTGGGTCACCATCAGGGATATCAGGAATGATATCCCTGCTAGTTCAAGAGATAGCTTCAGAGTATATATTCAACTAGCCCCCAAGTTTACTGGCATTTCTGCCAAATGCTTCATCTGGAATTGTCTGAGTGGTTTATTTGTAATGAAAGTTGGTGGTTCAAGCAACAAAGTATTTAGAACTGGCTGATGACTTTTCTAGCTCTAATAAATGGCTCAAGCATGGCTATTCAGGTTACTGCTGTTTCTTGTGGGTGTCACATTGGATCTTTCACTTATTTAACCATTGTTCCTGCAGGCTGCACATATGCAGCCCTCTTCCTATGATCCTTATCACTCATGCTTTACTGCCTGCAGAGATGCAGAGTTCAGATGCCAAGTCCATTTGTATTTAGATGTAATCCTTCTGCTTAAAAAAGACAGCAAACTGCCTTACACATACCAGCACCTTTCCAGGATCTCCTCATCACTCAGCACAGCATGCAACTCATATGTGTTTCTGTCAACCCTTTGGTGAGTTCCCCCTGAAAAAATTGTGTTGCATATTTCAGTGACTCATTGAACAGTGTGCCATATTCCTTGACATTACCCAATAGCTTTGTCATACACCACTTACACCACAGCTGTCCTTGACAACAAGACTAATATAGTGAGCACCATCGTGCACACATGGTAAGTGGTTCAGATTAACATATAATAACTTGTGTACCACAATACAGCCTGGTATATTAAACGTTGTACCAAATGCCATAATTCTGAAATATTTAATGAGTAGTGCAAGTACTACTGGTGTGTTGAGAATATTATTGAGGTTCCACTTGTATTTTGAGGCTCAAAAACCCTCGGGGGGGCTACAAATCAGCATTCCTAAAACAAATATTATTCTGTACTTTTCTTGACAGTCCTGCATGCCATCAGCAAATATGAAACAATAATGTTGAATTCTTTGACAGTGTTATAGTTTTGTCCATAGAGTTTAATAAAATATTCACTGCTCATGTTAACTGCCTAAAAGGGACTTAGCTAATTACTGCAATGGTGAGAAAATATGATTTGGAAGCATGTATACCTACAGTGAGAAAGCCCTCATTATAATGTCTCAGAATCAAACCCAAGTGTTCTCAGACTCTCCCTCCTACATGCACACACACATATCCATTCAGACATTCAAATGAGCACACACATGCATCTGCACACACACACACACACACACACACACACACACACACACACACACACACACACACACATCCATTCAGACATTCAAATGAGCACACACACACACACACACACACAAACTTTATTCAACCCCCTCTAGAAATGCACACACATGCCCACATATATAAACATACTAATACACCCCGCACATCCACATCTTCACTGAACTACCTGCACCATGAGTACTCCAGTAGGAATGAGGGAGTGAGCGAGTAACTGCTGTGTTTTTATGGTGGTCACTTTTCCTTCCTAGATTAAAAGTTTATTTGACTAAGCTGCAATTCATTATTAGCCACTCCCTTGGCCTGCTATATTAGCATGCACATTCACCCACAAGAACACTCTCTGCCCTGTAACCCCAAGGAAGGGAAAACCTCAATGGTAGAGTAGTTTTGGAATTTGAAATGCTTAGTATGATGCAGAAACCTTTCTTGATCTCATTGTATAGCATAGCTAATAAGATCAAGAAGTTCACTTTGAACCTTTTCTTGGTTTCCACCTTCCTCTCCTTTCTACTAAAAGTTCTGAAATAACTAAAATATTTATGAAATACTTAACAATGCCAAGGTTAGAGGAAGATGAGGCTTAATAATTAACAGTTAAGATAGGAAGAGATTAGTTAAAAATGGTGATGTATAATCAGTCAACAGGAAAGTTAGAAAGGAAAAAAATAAAATTATCTGGAAGGTTTTGTTTAACAGTATTTCGAAAGGAGGAGAAACATTGGCATCTTGGAAGAAATCTGTGATGGCTTATTACCCAAATAGGGTAAACACCCTTCAGACCCAGCTTCATATTGGTCTATTTCAATTTTAAACTATAATTATAAAGTGTTTCTGTCTCTACTAGCTAAGAGAATAGCAAAGGTGTTACAAAAATTGACAGAAATGGATCAATGTGGTTTTGTGGAGGGGAGGCAAACATTTGACAATTTTAACAGAACTCTGATGAAGCAGAGTGTAAGAAAATACTGCGCCTGGTGTTTATTGATGCAGAGAAAGTGTTTGACAAAGTAAGCTGAGATTTTATGAGTAGGGCAATATGGAATCATTTGTATTGCAGAATAATAGGGTTAACTAGGAGACTATAAGAATGGTCAAAGGTAAGGATTAAGGTGGAAGAATACGCTGCTGATAAGCTGCATTTAAACAGAGGCTCCAGGCATGGATGTCTATTTCCTTCTTTGCTATTTCCTTTATATTTAGAGCCACTGGCAAAGAAAATAAGGGACTCAGACATTCAAGGTTATAACTGGTATTGTAATAAAAAACTGGCATTGTAATAAAAGAAACAGCTTTATTCTTAGATAATATTATTTTGTACTCGATAAATCCAGAAAAGAATATCTTATTGTGTAAAATATTTTGAAACAGTGACAGTTTTTTGGGTTATAAAATTAAAGACAATAAAATAAAGACTACAGCAGTATACTCTGTACCCACACATAAATTGGTTCAGCAATACTCATATTTATAGGGACACAAGAAGATGAAGTATCTAGTTGTATGGGTTAAAAGCGATTCTGTTATGGCAGTTAAGGATGTTTAGGGAAAGAGGAATCAAAAGATAACTTGATTATGGATGTGAATAGTAAGATACAAACAATGAAACTGTTTGTGATCCCTTTAGTTTCAGATACATGTCAGGCATATTTTTATCAGCCACTGGAGATGCTGTGGGCCATAATTAATAAAGAAGTGAAGGAATTTATTTGGGAAAGGAAGAGGGCAAGGGTTAAGCAGGAAAAGCTGTCCCTCCCCATAGAACAAGGTGTTTTAGGATCACCTGATTTGAATGGATACTTTACAGCATCTATGAAACCACCTAGGCAAGGAGAGCAGAGAATAAGAGAGTCCTCAGGAAGAGCCATGCCCATGATATTAGACCGACATCTGCCTACTGCTGCTCAGAGCGTGGAAAGGACTGCCACTCCTGGTTTGGATTGCACAGCCACAGAAGACACTGCTCGAATCAGTCCACTAGCAGCACAAACATGTGATATTTGGGATCAAAGGATGCCTACAAACTTTGGAGCAATGCAGTTAAGGATCATATACATAAAAAAGCAGAAAGTTAAAAATCAAAGTGGAAAGGGACGATGATAAAATAGGGAGGAAGCTTGGGAAATATTGAGAGAGTAGAATTTTGCATAGAGATCCTTAAGGAAATTAACAACCATACAGAATGTTATACTCATAGATCAGCAGAAAGTATTCTAAGCACTAAGCCAATATGGAAATGGAGAAAGGGTATGTTGCAAATAGGGATGAATGCAAGTAGGAGTAAAAAAGAAATAGGCAAGAAGAGGCTAGAATTTACTAGGGAAAACTGACAAAGTAACCAAGGTACCAGGAACAAATATCTAGAGAGGGAAAAGTAATAGAGTGGGATGAAGCCAATCAGAAGTTTGCACTGCATGCTAGAGACTGCTGTCCCTCAAGGAAATAATATCAGCGTATAGGCAAACCATAAATTATGGGGAATGCTAAGTGAAAGTACAGCTCTGGTACAGTTTTTAGTTGAATTTAGAACAGAAACTGTTGTTAAAAGGAATAATTAGTTGGGCATATAAAATATTGCATAATAACTGTAAGAATCAAACAGATGAATTTAGAAATGATTGGAAAAAAACTGGAAAAGCAACTAACAAAGGAACAATGGGAGGAAATCTGTATGGCTCCCAAGTATAGATCAAAGTCCAGAAGGTTTAGGATTTTGTTTAAAAGTGTTTGCATAGGTATTTTATACCCCAAGCAGACTTCAGAGAATTTTCCTTAGGTAGACAGCAATTGAAGAAGGTGTGATATGAAAGAGAGACATAACTGAGAATATGTTTTTTGAGAGCATGCTGACATGACAGATTTTCAAAATTCCACCACAGAGTACTCTATCAGAAATGTTGGAAGAGCAAATGGTTGTATCTAAGTTAATTATTCTTTTCAGATAGGACTGAGTTGCCTAGACATACTACTGCCTGATTAAGCTTAATACTATTGACTGCCAAAAAAGCAATTACTAGAAAATGAAAACAAAATATCAACCAAGTGTAAATGAAGTACGAAATATTGTGAAAGAGATAAAAGAACTGGATGTGGGATCTTAGAAAAGGGAAGAACTAATTACACAGAAATAAATGTAATTTATGGGAACAGTACATGCAGAATCATGTTAAGGAGGAGGGATGGGTTTTAAGAAAATGCAGGAATTGAGCAATTTATATAATGATGGAGTGAATGATAATTGTTAAAAAAAAGAAAATTTATTTGCAATGAGTAATACATATAAATGAAAATGCTAATATGTTATTTTTTTCAGTTAATGTATGTATACTTAGGTCTTAAGAGATAATTTAATAAATGTGTTTAAAAAAGGAAGTTCACTTTGAATGGCTGAATTCAAAGATTTTATTTCAGCTATGTTTACAGAATCTCAGTTTCCTCACTAAAGATGAAAAGCAATGTTTTTTGTTGTGGAGAAATTTCATTTTAAGTAAGTGTTTGTATTAGCACTGCCTGACTTCCAACTGTGAAATACACACTTACTTTAAAAAATAATTTTCATTTAATTAAAAAAATTATTATAGAATGCACAGTTATCTCACCTGCATTCTCATTGGGAAAGCAAATACTTCTGCATCATTGTGCTGGTCGTGTTGGTGATGCAATTGTTCTAGTAGACATCTGTAGCTCAGGAAGGTATTAATGAGCAGTAAGCACAACTACGATTGTGCAAGTAAACATACCATAACTGTAGATATTTGAATGATCACTGCTACACTAGTTTTAGCTATAAGGGTTATATCCTGCAATGGATATAATAGCCGATCGGCTTCATTGCTTCAGGGCACCTTCCACATGCCCAACCATCAGACAGCTCGAGCTGAGCTGACTAAAAAAAGAGGTCTGAGAGCCAAGTTATTGGACAGCTCTGGAAAGGAGGTAGACAATTCTCTTAGAAAATGTCTAGTTCTGGACTGATCTCTCTGATCATCTCTATTTTTTTTTCAGATCTTTGCTGCACTGCAGGTTGATTAATACTATTTGTATTTCATTAGGAATGCTGTGAACATCAACAGAGAATGAATCTGCAAAAAGTGACGGAGACTATTCTCTGACAGCTGCTCCCTCCACAATCTAAGTTTGGTGGTGAAGACTTTAATGCTGTTACACATCACTGTAATCATCTCTTCAGGACCTTACAGCCTGAGACCAAGTGTATTGAAATGATGTGTTATATCCTTGGGGAAGGACACATCTAGCAACCAGTGGCAGCTGGTGACTTCAAATTAAAGGAGGGCTACAGGAGACAGCTGAATGGGTGGAGCCAATGGGGAGGGGTGTGGCCAACTAGAAAGGGGTGGAGCTATGTTCAAAACCACAACAACTGGAACTTTAATTAAATATGCTGCCCTGGGTGCCAAACAGTCATTATGAGAGTCAAATCAAGACAAAATGAAGTGTAGAAAAAAAATATTTCAATGCATTGTCTACATGACAACTTACTTACTATCCAGATGGAAACAGGTTGTGAGGCATGAAAAAATAAATTACTTTTTAAATACATTACTGGAATGCCAGTCAAAATCAAGTATAAAAAAAGCAGCACTCAACTCAAACCACTACTCCTTGCACTGCAGTTCTAATTATAATTTATATTCAGCTTTATAAAATTATCAAGTAACATACTGAAAGTAGCAATCTCTGTGATACCCCCACTTGTAAAAATGTTTCTTATCCAAAAGACCTGCTGCCTGACACAACTATCTACTTGTTTCATGGGGAAGACATGATCAAAGTAAAAAAATGAACAGCAAACAAGAAGCAAGCTCAAGATAAATTGCTTAATGGATTCCTGCACAAGTTACGGACCACACATGATAGATTGGCATTCTGTTTAGTTTACGGGTAAAGCCTGCAAAGATGACTGCAAGTCTCCAACAAAAGATGACTGCAAGTCTCCAACAAATGTAATGAGCTTCTGAAAATACTGTAATCCTGTCCTTTTATTACAAATACCGTCATATGCATTTCAATACCCAAGGCTTATACATTATCTAGTTATGTAAATATTCTCTGCATGGCAACAACAAAAAGGTTTTCAATGATGGTAATTCTTTAACAGTATGCTTATTAAAGCTTACTTGCATCTTACAATCTCCGACAAGCTTACCTGATGGTCATTAAATCATTGCTACTTAAACAGAGCAACAGGGCACTGTGACAGCATGCATTTCCTGAATAATAAGAAGCATAAATCAACAGTATAAAAATAAGACAGAAAACCAGAACATTCTGCAAAATCAAGGACAGATGAAAAGCCACAGTCGTACTTGTGGTCTATCTTGAATGGGGGAATACTCTGCACACTTACACTGCATAACTGCTCCTTGCCTTCCTTGGACACATCCAGAGCCACTACAATGGGGAGTGGGGTGCAACAAGTATGTCACAATTTGAAATGTCTCTGGCTGACGGTGGTGGCTCTGACACTCATACCTCTTAAATTCAGAGCAAGAAATCTGGACAAAGCCATACATAGAACTAGAAGTGGGACACAGGCCCAAAAATAAGGACAATTTTTAAATATTGCTCTTATTAACTTAGATAATAGAACAGTAGTAGGTCTTGCATTAGTACGAATTTTCTGAAGGGTATGAAATCTGAAACTTAAATGTATGCCATTAGTTTCTAACTTCAATCTTTAATGACTTGCCACTAATTTGCCAGAAAACCACAATTTTATGAAAAACAGACCAAAATATGATACAAAAATATAAAGTTGCCACACAATACAGCTGGGAACCTGTCAAAAAAAGGGACAACTTTTTAATATTAACACTGTTAACTTGAGCAGCTAACAAAATAAGAGCATCTACATGCATTTCTGAAATAAAAGTAATCTATAACTCTGAACATTACAGTTATATATAATTGTAAACCCTCCATGTTTTCTTCCAAAATTGCCATTTTGAGGAGGGATTATTAGGGGAGAGCAACATTTTGAGCCAAAATTGGAGACAATTGAGAGGTTTGGATATTCCTAATTCTACAAAGTGATTTGCAAGTACCTTTCAACCTCTTAATGCAGGAAATCTGGACAAGGCCAAATATATTGGGGGAACATACAAACACTACTAAAAATTGTTCTTGTATAAACTTAAGACAGTTGATAGAATAACAGGTCTTGCATTAGCATGCATTTTTCTGAAGGTTATGATGTCTGAAACTCAATGTCTGTCATTTAGTGACTTCATTCCTAAATGATTTGCTAGAAAACCACAAATTTTATGAGGAACAAACCAAAAATAAGAAGCAAATATCTATTCATTCTGCAAAAATATGGACAACTGAGAGGTATAGTTCAACCGGAGCTGTCTGAGTTTGCTACCCTTCCCCCCTCACAAAATCATGCTCGACAAGCCACGTTGCTTCACTAGGGATGGCTTGCACCTGTCACCCCTGGGCTTTCGGATATTGGCAAAGGCTCTTGCCACCCCCATAGTGCCTTTTTTAGGCAAGGCTCAAAAGTCAAACCCACCTCCATAGACAGCACAAGGAACAAGAAACTAAGGGTAATGCTGCTAAACGCCAAAAGTCTTAACCTCAAGATGCATGCACTCAAAGCTCTCCTCAGTATGGAGAACATCAATATCTGTGCAGTGACAGAAACCTGGTTCAAGGCTCCAGAGAGCACCCCAGCACTACCAGGTTATACCTCATATCATGCTTTTCGGCCCCAAACTCCAGACCGAACCACAAAAGGAGGGGGAGTTTCCATATTTATCAAGGATATCCACACCTCCAGGTTAGTGGCATTGCACGAAGTATCAGAGACCATCCATGTGCAACTGACAGTGGGCAAGACTGCTTTTCAGTTTATAGCATCCTACAGACCACCCTCTCAAAGTCAGGAATCCCACTCGGCTTTCCTGAAAACATTGGAGAACATGAAGATCTCTCCGAACACCATTATATTGGGTGACTTCAACTACCCAAACATAGACTGGGAGCATTACTCAAGCCCCAGCACCTTAGCCCAAAGGTTGCTGGAATTTATAAACTCAAATGCTATGGAACAACTAGTCACCACTCCCACAAGAGGGGAAAACATACTAGACCTGATCATTACCAACATGGGGACTCTATGCTCCATACCAGAAGTATATCCCTCATTGGTAAGATCAGACCATAAATTAATTTCACTGGATATCCACATCCTGACCCCACCCCCAGCCCAGAAAACCACAGTGAAAAACTTCTCAAAAGCGAACTTCACACTTCTCAAAACCGAAGTGGAATCCTTCAAGGCCCCAGAGCCAGTGGAAACTACAGCCCAAACTGCAGAATCCTATATAAACGCATTCTACAGACATCTCCAGGAATGCATGGATCATACTATCCCAAACAAAATCAAGACCCAATCATCCAAAGGCAGGCGTCCAGTCTGGTGGACCCCAGCCATAAATAAACTGTACAACAGAAGGAGGAAGCTACTAAATGATAGAGCAAAATCCCTAAAAGGGAAGGCATCTCTGATCAGTACTAGCAAAAAATTACGATCCCTCATAAAATCCTCCAAGGCCAGCTTCGAGAGAAAAATTGCACAGGACACTAAAAACAATCATAAGGCTTTTTTCAGTTATGTTAAGAACCTGGGATGCAACTCCCAGACTTGTTCTGAGTTGATTCTAAATGACAGAAAATACACTGAACCCACAGACATCGCCAATATCCTGGCAGACAGGTTCAGTGCAAACTTCTCCACCCCCCCCCCAAAAGAGCAAGTATCTATCCCGGCAGAGTGCAGCCTCCCAAACATCTCTGATGCTCAGGTGAAGGCCGCCATCTCCAAAGCAAAAAACACTGCTTCCATTGGACCAGATGGCATCCCAGGTTGCGTCCTACATGAACTCCAAGAAGAACTAATCCCTCAAGTAAAACTGCTGTACAATCTCAGCCTCACTACAGGATATGTGCCCAAAGAATGGCGTACAGCAACAGTGGTCCCACTCCACAAAGGTGGCGCCTCTGCAGACCCTGGAAACTATCGCCCCATAAGCCTGACTAGCCTAGTCTGCAAGGCTATGGAGAGGATCATAATGGAACTCATAAACAAAGACACTGGGGACCTACAGACACTAGATCTTACCCAATTTGGCTTCGTCAAGGGCAGATCCTGCCTTTTGAACCTGGTCGACTTCTTCAAAACAGTCACCAAGGCCATAGATGAGGGGAAGGTAGTCCACACAGCCTATCTGGACCTCACAAAGGCATTTGACACAATACCCCACTTGGGCATCATAGATAAGCTATCCAGCCTAAATATAAACCCCTATGTCACAAGATGGGTCGCAAACTGGCTCAAAGACAGAACCCACAGAGTCAGAGTTGCTGGGGACATGTCAGACTCGAAACCGGTCACAAGTGGCATCCCACAAGGTTCTGTCCTGGGACCTCTCTTGTTCAGTATTTACTTTTCCTGAGGTACAGGCCAACATGGGAGGACTATGGCTCACCAAGTTCACAGATGACTGCAAACTGGGCGCCATAATCGACTCTCCAGCTGACACAAACATCCTTCAAAAAGGTCTTGCAGAGATGGATAACTGGTGCCAGAGCCATGGTCTAAAGCTAAATGCCAAAAAGTGTATAGTCATACCCTTTGGCAAAAACAATGTGCCCACAAATTACCACATAGGTGGTAACCCATTAAGTACAGAGAAAGTAATTAGGGATCTGGGGACCCAAGTTGATAGCAATCTCTCCTTTGACAACCACATTGCCAAAGTGGTTAGAAAGACCTTCTACATAGCCCACCTCATCATGAAAGGATTCACATCTAGATCAAGAGAGGTAATTGTGCCCCTTTATTCATCCCTCATCAGGCCCATCATAGAATACAATGCCCCCTTTGGGATGTACCTTACCCGACACCTGCAGCAATTAGAAAGACCCCAAAAGTACCTCACCAGGAGGATCAAGGGACTCAAACAGATGCCATATGCTGCTCGGTTAAAAAAACTCCAGCTCTACACAGTTGCATACTGCCTACTTCGAGGCGATCTATGCCTGACATATAAAGCTATGTCCAACCCAGAATTAATGGACATGCTCCACCTCAGTAAATCTAAATCCCTTAGAACCACGCGCTCGAAGGACTTGAACCTCAGCACAGAAATAAATAGAACATGCTGGAGGGACAGATTCATAACCCAGAGGCTCCCTTCGCTCTGGAATAGAATTCCAATTCATGTTAGGCAGAGCACCTCACTGACTCTCTTCAAGAAGAATCTTGATGAGTGGATCGGGGATGTGTCCCGGGGATTACTTCCGTGTCACTATTAGACAGAGGCACAGTAAACTAAACTTTAAAAAGGGCACAGTATACTCAAATCAAGGGGTGGCATAAGCCAAACACAATCGGGCTAGGCTTATAAATGCCCCAGGGCAGATAGCCTAGTATGAACCTATGAACCTATGAACCTATGAACCTATGAATGGAACCTCCCCCCTGCAGCCATTCCAATGTCCCATTCCTTGGTTATTTTTGCCCCATTTACCATAAACGCTATAATGTGCATACTGCTTTACTTCTGTGATGATTTAGATTTCATTTGAAAGTTTTATTTTGCATTTTACAGCACAAACCCTAATAGATATCTGTTAAACAAAGCAATGCAATCTCACAATGAAAATAGACTTAGCATTAAAACTTCTCTGCCCTTGAAACTCACATGCATTGAAACAGCATTGAAACCCACATTCAAAGAAAATACATTTTGCCAGTGGCAGATAAAGATTAACTTTGGGCTGTTTTCAAAATCATAGGCCCCTTGAACATGAAACATACACATGATCTTTGATACACCTTCCTGACTGTATTACATTATATTCCTTGTACAATACAGTACGGTTGTTAGAGGGCATTTTAAATTTATTGTTTTGAACATTTTTCCAGTAAACAATGTAACAAAATGCATGCACCAATGACAAAACTGCCCAATTCAGAACATTTCCATCATAAAAAGTCTACTCAACCTTCTATAGTCCACCAGTATCTGTAAATATGCACAATCTCTGAAGTGGTAAAATCCACATTAAAGAAATCTGTAACTAATAAAGAGGTTGATGCTAGCAAACAACTTTATATGTCATTGTTTCATCTACAAATAAAGTGCCTGTTGCTCTTGTATAAATTGCCTGTTGCATGCATTAAAAAATTATAAGCTACTAATACCGCAATAGGGAATGGATGGCAAACTGATAACAGGTTCATAGTTACTAGGTATCTTTGACAAAAAGGACTGCAGCATCCACCCCCTTTACAACACAGTACGGTATCAGCAATGCATCTACCTACTGTGGGAGTAGAACCCACAACCTTCTGCATCAAAAGTACACTACCTGTTGTGCTATTAACAATGCAAGCAGACTTAGCATAAGCAGCACTAAACTTTTGTTCCCCTGCAGCTCTCAGCTCCTTGTAAAATCTACTCAACACTCAGCTGTATCTCTGAATTTTGCAGCACAAGAAATCTGGAAAAAGCCAAAATTTATTGGGGGGGGGACAAAAGGCCAAAAACCAGGGACACATTTTAAACATTGCTTGTATAATGTTGGAAACTTGCTAGAATAAAATGCTGTCTTACCACCATACATTTCACTGCCACGTCAGAGAAACATACCACTATGCCAAATCAGCTAAAACAGAGGAAGACAAACTTAAATGGCTACCATTTAGTGAATTCAGTTCCCACCATAGCTGTCAACCCCTTAGCAAAAAACACCTGAAAAAGCCAATAATGTGGGAATACAGCTGCCAAACATATTCAGTGAATTCAGTTCTCACCATAGCTCTCAACCTTAGAACAAAATACCTGGACGAGGCCAATAATGGGGGAATACAGTCCCAAAAATATGGGCAAATTTCAAATAGCCATGCTATAAACTTAGACAATTGCTAGAATAAAAGGTTGTTTTACCATGTACTTTCTGAAGAATATGGTCTGAAATTCAAATGCTTGTTATTTTTAAACATTTAACCAGGAAACTAGTCCGACTTGGAACAAAACAAAGCCAATTTTCAGCAGAGCAGAGAGAAATACTCCAGAAACATCTCTGTAAGGGACGGGAGAACATGCAGACTCCACACAGAAGGCACCCCAGCCAAGAATCAAACCAGAGAACCTGTAGCTATCAGGCAACAATGCTACCAGTGCACCACTGCACTACAAACCTTTGCAAGGAAAACTGAAGATACAGAAACCACAGATTTTATGAGGAACAGAACAAATATGAGGCAAAAATCTGCAATTTTTTACAAATAGTGGTGGGTAGGGAATTCAGGTCCTTGCCACCTGCATCCAAGGTACAGGGTTCAAGCCTGAGTATCTCTACCCACCACTATGTGTTAACAGGGGCATTTCACACACATACACACACACACACACACACACACACACCCTTACCTCTCTCTTGATTGAAGCAGCAAAACTCCATTATCCAGAACTCGACCGACTTCAGCAAACCTTACCTCTCTCCTGCTTCAAAACTCCATTGTCTGGAATGCACTCGACCGATTTCAATGCTTCCCTGCAAGCCACACACAAGGTCCAACGCTTCCCTGCAAGCCACACACAAGGTCCAATGCTTGACTGACTTCAACACTTCCCTGCAAGCCACACACAAGTTCCAACGCTTCCCTGCAAGCCACACACAAGGTCCAACACTCGACCGACTTCAACGCTTCCCTGCAAGCCACACACAAGGTCCAGCTTGACTTCAACACTTCAAACTCAACTTACCTCTCTCCTGATTGTCTGGAGCTCCTCTGTTCTGTGCGGTCATCTACTGCACAGATTCCTGGGCATCTGCAGGGCAGAAAACACCTTCCCTGTATCTGGACTGCTGACTCAGGCAGTCAGAGTTTGCACAGATTCCTGGGCATCTGTGGGGCAGTCTGAGTGTGTCTGCACATGCGCGGAAGTTCCAGTACTCGTAAATTTTTTTTTTTTAATTTTATGTTTCACAATTTATTTTTATTTCTTTTGTTTCTAGGTGGGAGGGCTGCAGTCCTGCAGTCCGATAGCACAAGCCACCCCTGCTAGCAACCATTGTGTATCATCAAGTTGTGGACTGTCTGTGTTTATCTCCTCTCCTTCATACAAAAACATGGTTACATTATTAAACTCATTAATCCAGTAAGCAACACAGGCACACACACATACACACACAAAAGCTAGTTTTCCAAATAACACAGATGCATACTCACAAATGCAAAGAAAAATAAAATAATAGTTATTCACACAAAAAACAATAAGCAGAATACATAAACCTTAATACAGTACAGTACAGTACAGCTTGAATCCTACCACCACATCACACGTTACTTACTGACCCAGTCACCACAGGCATATATACACACTCGCACATGCACATGTGCACAAACACGCAATCTGCCTTTATAAATAACAGAAACATATACATACAAATGCAATGAAAGATAAGATAAAATAATTTCCACTCTCATGCAAACATAAGTCTGTGCACAGTATAACTTGACACCCAACCATCATATCAAACAGATTTATTAAACTTTTTAATCCAGTTAGCAGCAAAGGTACATACACATACACAGACATAATCACATACACACAGACACACAAACAAAAACACAAACACACACACACATATAGGAGTTAATATGTTTACAAATTAAATGGTCACAAGTGAAGGACTCCACCACCAAAACTTTGAAACTCCAAATGGAAAAAGGAAATATCATGCACACATACTTATGCACAACTAAAAGGGACATCCTAAAATCACTCCTGAGGTGACAGAACATAGTTACTGCATAAATTATGTATCTATCTGAATATTTGTCTGTCTATAACATATTTATTTAATTAATTATTTAAATTTTTTTTAACCTAGGTAAAACACTGGTACAGCCCAGGTGTACATAAATAAATAAATAAATAATGAATGAATGAAATAGTAGAATGAACTGTAACAAAGTTTACAAGCTGACAGAGAATACTAAGATAAACATTAGAGTCTACAGAAGAAACTATAATTATATAGGCAAATACAAGTAAATAAGCACAATATTGTCAAATACAAACAGGTAAACATATCAAGAATACAGGATCCTAGAGGGTAAGTGAATAATCTTCACCTGTAGAGAAAGTGATAAGGTTAGAAGAAAAAAGGTAGTTCTGTGTACAGTATATACAGAAACCGAGGTCTCAAAAAGGAGTTCAGCCGGCATGGTTCAGTTAAAGAGTAAGTGGCCATGATTATGTCCTAAGAGCAGTGTAATAAAGGTGGTGGAGCTGTTGTGGGGTGGTTATAGAATTTCATGTTATGGCACATGATTTGTGACTGGAAGAAGTTGCATCATTTAAAAGGAATTGTTTAAGATCATGTCGGAATGACTCACAATAGGAGCTTTCTTTCAAGTAGGTCAAAAGGGAGTCTCAGGTCTGTCATCTAGTGATGGATAAATTATGGTTGGTGAAATCCAGCTTTGTTTTCAATATCTGAAGGGATGTTATACTGGAAAGGAGGAACTTAATGTTGTGGGTTAAGTTCCATGGATATAATTGGATGGTGAAGAAAGCGTAGGATTCAAAGTTAACAAGATTGAAAAGCAGGGAACCTAATAACAGCTTTATTCCACATATAATTGGTATACAGTGGACTTGGACAAGCACTTGGCAGTGGTGTTCTGTCCTGAGTGACAGAGTGACGAATCTACAGATGTTGTTGACAGAGATTTGCATTGCAGTCTGGTTCTTTTTGGAGGCTCAGGCCATGAGGGGAAACTGTATTTGAGTTGTGGCAAAGATACCCCATTACCTATAGCCATCCTCCCCTCATGGGAAAGAACATGAGAAATCTTTTTTGCCCAGAAGAGTTGTGAGTTTATTTTTGCTTTGGTTATGGTAATATGATGTTTAAAGTTAAGTTGCTGATAAAGCCAAATTACTAAATAAAGTGTTAGGTAGTTTTCAGAGGAGTCAGGTTGTTAACGTTATTTGCCAGTCACTCGGTACATTGGCAAGCTTCCACTGAGTCCCATATGTCATGGATTTTTTTTTGATTGTTTGTTTATTTTTTTGTTCCTTAAGATTATTTATTTTGAGCAACATCTTCTTGCAGTTTGTTCTTGATAGTTGTGTGGGAGAAGTGGGATAGTACAGTTATGTAAATAAACTTACCATAACAGTACATGTTCAAAGGGATCACTGTTGCAGTAGCTTAAGCTATATAGGATGTATCCTGCCAGAAATGAACCAGCCTGCTAGCTTCCAGAGCTTTAGGGAATCTTCTATATGCCCTGGCCGCAACACTGCACAAAGGGAGCAAGATAAAATCAGTGGCTAGGGTGCCAACATTTCAGAGATTTCTTGTGTCAGGACTTGGAGCCTGGAACCCTAACAGCTAGATATGTGCTAGGAAAAAAGAAAAGTACATATATCCACACCCTGGCCAAAGGCAAAAAGGCAAAAACCCAAACGGGGGGGGGGGGTAGAAGGTTGGTGCAGCTACTGTTTAGTTTATTTACATAACTGTACTATGTTCATCATTTGACCACTGTTGCAGTATTGTCAGCTATATGACATGGCTACCAGAGCTTAAGAAGAGAAGGAGGAGAAAAAATTAAGAGTCCAGGTGCCCCTGAAGAATAATCTTAGCAAAACCTGATCTGAACCTACAAATTAATTTGTACTATTTGTTAAGGTATGTACAGATAATCAAAATTCTGAAGCAGCAAATGTCCTAGAAGAGTGAGTCCTGACTTTGCCTGGAATTGTCTTGTTATAGCGAGAATAAGAAAATGCAATATCATAGGGCAGCCATTTAGAAATTGTCTGTTCTGATACTAATTACCCCTTTTTATTACCATCATGGGATATAAACACATCAGCAGCCCTGAAGGGTCTTGTCTTGTCAATGTAGAATCAGAGTTGCCTGAGCACATCCAGAGTGTGTAAAATTTTTTCTCCTTTATTCTTGGGTTCTGGAAAAAATAGGGAAATCTATAGCATGGCTTGATATAAACTCTGAAACAACCTTAAGCATAAAGGAAGGATTTGTTCTCACAACTGCCACATCTTTGTAAAAATGAGATAGGAATGACTCACCATAACAGCCAGTAACATAGCTTCCTTTCCTGCAGGTCAAAGTAATGAGTAACACTGTTTTCTAGATTAAGAACTTCAAATCAGCCCCATGAACAGGTTCTAAAGGAAACAGTACAATATTTTCCCAGCACGAAACTGCAATCCTAAGAAGGAGACACCTATGTTCTACATGGATGGATGTGTAACACCCCTTTCAAAAACTGATTCACTTGTGGTTAGGGTGGAAAGTGGGTAGGGATCCAAGGGCAGTCAAGAAGAGATGGTATTGAGATAAATCTTGAATAAAAGTGTAAGAAAGGTCAGAGGATAAAAGCTCACAGAAATACTGCAGAACCAATGAGTCTAACCATGAAAGGATTCTAGCTCTTGGTTTGGTACCATCTAGAAAATCATTTCCAGCTACTCATATAAGTTTTTCTAATGGCAGATTTATTTGTCTCCTTGCATACCTGCTGTGCATCCTCAAAAAAGGTGCCTAAAAGGTTACAGGTCTATCATCTAGGAATCAATAAAAAAGAAAAATGTTGTCCTGTGTGTGTAGCTCCATTTGTATGGAAACTTATGGCAACTGCAACCAGACAATTTCAAATGAAGTGAGAACCACTGCTGCCTGCGCTAAAATAGAGTCAAAACAACTTCCCTTCAGTATGCTTAGAAGAACCTTAGTTATTAGAAGAAAGGGTGGAAAACATATAAGCACATTCCAACTATGGGAATAAAAATACATCTGTCTTCTAGGATTATGAACAAGGAGTCCTGGAACAGCATTCTTTAACTGTCATTTGTGGTTGGAGGCAAACATCTACTTGTGGATTTCTCAAACAGATCTACTTGTGGATTTCTCCACAGATGGAAAGAATTCCTGAAAGCCCCTCCTCCCCCATATTGCTTCCACGAGGGTCTGTCCTAGTCCTGTAATAATGTTATGGTCTGGCTGAATATGGGGTAGCTTGGAAGAACAGATGGTGCTAAGTCACAAGATCCTAGACCACCATAACTATTTTGAAAATGTGGTAGGACCCGGTCTTTCCTCCCATTTATTTAGTACCCTATTACTGCGTTAGAGTCTGTGCTTACTAAGTGTATCTGAATCACAAAGATAGTTTGGAGAATTTAAAGCATTCATTAGAACCATCTATTCTTTAACATCTATGTGGTTTTAATAAGACTTGTTTGTTTCACAGGCCCTGAACTTTCACCCTTAGGACTCAGCTCCCCAAGAAAAGTCTAATGCAACTATGATTACAGACTGAGTAGGGGTTAGAAGGGAAAAAGAGTGGCCAGGTTGAAAGATAACTGATTCACCTGCTAGATTAACTCCCTTTTTCACAAACCACAGCAGTAGGGTCTAAAATAAAAAGTGAGAGAGGGTGCTTATGATGGGTCAGAAGTGATTTGATGAACTAATTTTCTTCATCTGATGTCTGACCACAGGAATCATGAGAAAGCAGAGGCCAAGAAACTTGAGATTCTAAGATGCTCCCTGGCAGACATATGAGTCTTGCTTGGAAATATCAGAACTGCTCCTTGTAACACTCCATTATGTGCTGAGGAAGAAAAGCCATTGTGAGAAATGTGTGCAGTAGTTATCCTGAAGTCAGAAAGAGAGAGAGAAAATTCTCTTTATGTTTGTTTTTTTAACAAAGATTCTTGACCACTTATGAAAGTCTGCAAAACTGAAAGCAGTCATCTAAATGCAGAAAAATGTGAATATTCTGCAACCTACAAAGGCTATTACAGGAACCCAGCACTTGCAAATCTTTTTGGATATGCTGACAAACACAAACTGTGCCTGAAAGGTCTAGGACAGGTCTCCAGGTTTCTTCTTTCTTGACACCATAAATATTCTTGAATGAAATCCTTTCCATTTCATATGAAAAAAAAACAGATTCTATAACTGTTGACAAACATCTTATCTGGGATATGAGTGAACAATAATGTTTGAATGGATGGAAGATGAGGAATCCCTTGAAAAGGAGAGAGGAATCCTATTGCCAGTTACAACCCTTTAGAGTGATCCTCAGTCTCCAAGCAACTAAATATGGTGCCACAGAGGAAAGTGAAGACTGAGACTGAGACTTTGGGACAGCTTTACAGGATTTCCAGGTGGGAAGTAAAAAACACCTGAGGGGAATAGAGTCAGTCTGTCTTTTTATATAGTCCAAGGTCTAGGGACAACACTTGAGCTTTTCTCATCACTAACCCCATGGCAGGTATTCTAGAAATGGCATCAGCAATATCATAAGCACATTTGAGACATAAAGAATACTAAGGAATTCAGAGATTAATTAGTCTCTGAAGAAGGATGTTAGCAGTAATATATATATATATATATATATATATATATATATATATATATATATATATATATATATATATTGGTTCACTACTAAATCTCGAATTACAGAATCTCGACACTCTTAATCCCAAGATTCCGTAATATCGAAATTAAAAAAAAAATTTTGAAAGCATATGGAGGGGGGCAAGTCCCCCTGTGCCCCCCACACCCCCTGCAACTTAAATATACCAAGTCCGAGATCGCACCACAGTGGAGTGAACGGCAAAATAGTGCCGTACAGAGAAGAACAGAAATTTTGCCGTTCACTCCACTGTAGTGCGATCTCAGAGTTGGTATATTTAAGTGCAGGGGGTGTGCACATATAATATATATACATATATAATATATATATATATATATATATATATATATATATATATATATATATATATATATATATATATATATATATATATATATATATATATATATATATATATATATATATATATATATATATATATATATACACACACACACACACACACACACACACACGTGTGTGTGTGTGTGTGTGTGTGTGTGTGTGTGTGTGTGTGTGTGTGTGTGTATTGACATAAGTAGCCAGTAGAAAAGGAATTTGTGGGTCTGGAGCTTTTATGTAATTTAGCAGACTTACTGGGGGCAGGTGGCTGACTGTTTGGGAAAATGCTGGCTGCATATAAAGCATCCTCAAAAGCAACATAGGAAGAACAGCTACAGGTAAAGGAAAAAAATACCTGCAACAAATCATAATATCTTATTGGGACTCTGGTATTGCTTTCTCTTCCCACTTAAACTCTTAATAACTTAAATGACCGTTTGCAAAGTCCAGCCATATCTCCTTATCTGCTTTAGGAAATGAAAATGTCACATTTTATTTTTTTTTCATCTGGGGGCCCCTCAGAAAAAGAATAGCTTAAAGAACAGTCCCTTTCCCAGGAATGATTTTCCTCAAAGCAACTTAGTGAAGGAGCATTTCCTGGTCTCTTCCCTCGTGCTGGAAAGAGTGGTTCTCCCCACCTGAGAAGGACAGTTGAACAGCCACACAGAAGAACTCCCAGTCCCTTGTGGAGTAATACTACAGGGACTGACAGAAGTGATGAGTGGTCCAAAGAACAACAGATGGCCCCAGTGGACTTATCCATCAGCAGCTGAGGTGTGGGTAAAACTGAAGTCAAGACTGAAGTCCTGCACCCCCAAAAAATATTTTTCTACTTTCTGCTCAGGGAGGGAACTATCAAGTTGCCAGGACCCAGGTCTATGTCCTAGTCACAAAAGATGTCTGACAAGTAGACAGAGAGAAGCCTTGAAGACTGTCCTACCACCTGAATGAAAACCAAACACACTGGCCCCACTTCTACCAACCAGTTTTGACAGAAAAGCAACATTATTTCCATAGAAAGTGATCATTTAAAAAGGAATCCCCAAGTAAATCAGCCATTGGTAAAAGATCTGTTGGGTGGATGACGGAGACCGAGAGAGATGGACTTACCACCTGAGAGAAAAAAATTAACTTTGGAAGTAAAAGCTTTTTAGTGGCTACACCATTTTCCAGCACCTAGCAAACCATTTTGACAGGAAAGTAACACATTCTTCAACTAAAGTAATAGTTAAAAAGGGAATCCCTACAGGGACTCAGGATTGTCTGCCAACTTAAAAAGGTGACTGAGAACCAGATAACAGAGTTTGGAAGAGTTGGTCTTACCTTCTGACAAACAAGTTCTCTTTTGAGGAAAAATCCTTTAGTGACAACAACCAAACACACTAGCCCCATCCTCTAACAACATATTTTGACAGAAAAATAACATGTTCTAAGTGTAGAATGCTAAATTAAAAGACAATCTCCACAGGGATCCAGGACCACCTGTCTACCAGTCTGACTAGTGGAGCTTAGGCAAGTAGGTGAAACACCATGACAGGACAAATAAGTTTTGAGGTAAAATTTCTCAATGACAGCCCACAGTGCCATTAGTCCAAGCCCTTAGTCATAAGATTTGACAGAAAAGTGAAATCTTTTCTCACAAAAACTTATTATTTGGAAGGTATTTCACTCAAGATAGCCATAAACAAAAATGTCAGATTCTGAGGTAAAACTTTTAGTAACAACCACTAAGAAAGTTAGCTCATATTATTTGATATTTAAAACCTTATTCATGGCTTGTGTCAATTACTTATAATCTAGTTTTAGGCAATTTGCAAATATTGTAAATAGTTTATTTACTTTTTCATTTGTATGAAATTTGTACTGTTATATTTAAATAGAATACGCTATTTAAAAGTTTAATACTTTCTGTTATCTTTTATTAATAAAAACAGTAAAATATTTTGAGTAAAAAAATAATGTTAGTTCAAGCTTCGAACTTAAATTTCTGACAGAAAATAAATGCGTTTCCCCTCAAAGAATGATGAAGTGGAAGGAAATCCCCAATGAGGTACTAAGAGCTAGCCAACCATCGATCACCCAAAGCCCACTGAGGAAAGTGCACTTCAGTGGCAAGAAATTTCTGAAGATTTGACACCCTAGCCACTTATTTTATCCTGCTCCCCTCATGCAGTACAATACCTAAGGCACAAAGAAGGTGCCATAAAACATTGGAAAGCTGGTTGGCTGATCCAGTCCTGGTAGGATACATCCTATATAGCTTAGGCTACTGCAACAGTGATCAAATGACAAACATCTGTAGATCACCACATCATCTGCAAAAACAAAGTCAAATCATGGTACTGGCTCCTAGGCTGCAGCCCCATATGGATAAAAACAGAAAAAAAAACAACAGAATTATATTTTTGTCATTTTCCATTTTTTCTTTTTAAAACAATATCTAACTTTCTGATTTCTGCAGCTCAGAACTATGCACATGTTAGTGCACATGTGTGGAGTTCTGAGACTTTCTGAATTAAGAAAATGCTTCCTCTGCTTGATGATTACACCATTCTGACATCTGCAGAATGGTAGGAACATTGCTCCAAAAGTAGTTCATTTTCCCTGCAGATTGTGCAATCTCGGAATTAGGCTAGCACCTCTGAAAAATGTTTTTTTTTTTTTTTTTTTAGGTTTTGCATGCCCCAACAATTAACTCTGAGTATGCACAGTAATTTGTCAACATGCATAATGTCGATCAATTTCGGTTGACATTATGCATGTTGAGAAAAGTAGTGTTTGATGGATTTAAATAGATCCATATACACACACACACATACACATACACACAGACCCTCATATGTATAATGTACACCTGTGGCCATATGTGTTTTTATCCCAACTTAGCACCAGAGGGGTACACAGAAATTAATTATCTCTTTTGGAGTTGTAGGGAAGTAGGCACTATTTCCAGAAAGCATTTGTCATCTTATTTGTTTGGGAACTACTATATTGTCAGCTTTCAACACTAAACTTTGGTCACAACTTATTTTTCTTGAAGGAAAAAAAAAATAAGGCTGATTTTCTTTCTTTACTCATGATGATTTTTCTTGAAGACATTGTTGGATCAAAAGATAGTAAAATAAGCTCTAAAATGTAGCTCAGAGCATCTAGAACCCTACGACTTCAGGTGGTCTCATAGCCGGCTTTAGGTACCAGCAAACCCTGCGGTCGCCGGGGGCCCCTGTTCCTTGGGGGCCCCCAACCACAGCAAGTTATCTTACCTAGATATTTTGTAACATGTCTGTCAAACCACCAAAAGCTAGTAAAGTAATCTTGTATACTAAACCAGGTGGGTAAGAATTGTTATTTATACTTCCTTTAAAATTCAAAGATATCTCTGATTATATAACAGTATTTTATCATGTAACAGGCTTCACAGTTCCATTAAATATTTTACCACTGACATGGAACTCCTCACTTAGTTAAACCATGCTGGTGGACACTCTCACCACTAAAACAAACACAGCCAGCTTTAGATACCTACCATACACATGGCTGCAGGGGGGCCCTTAATCATCTTTGACTGTGTGGGGAGGACCCACAAAAACTGCTACTGGTAGGGGAAAAATGAGAAAAAAATATTAATTTCCTGATTACACTCTAACCTGAATAGGGCTGTGATATGACCCTGTTAGGATAAAGCTGAGGAGCTGGGTAAGCATTAGACAGCTCAGCAGCCCAGAGTGACTGATCTCAGTACAACTCTTGGATTTCAAGAAGAGGTGATACTTCCAATCTACAGGGATGGTTTTCTGTTTCAGAGAGTTTTATAAATACTGGCAAAACATGAGATACCATAACTCTAAACATTTTTGCTGAAGAATTTAGCACAATGCCAAAATTAATAGCAAAATAAAGGCTCAAAATCAGGAAGATGTTTTAAATACTGTTCTAATTCACTTAAAAAGGTAACAGAATAACACTTTTTGCATCAACATGAATTGTTTGGACAATAAGAAGTATAAAACTGTTGTCTGGGTTTATTGACTGTATATAATCCTGAATGATTTACCAGCAAATCAAACTTTTTATGAAGGACATAGCAAAATTATGAGCAAAATCAGGGAAGGTCTGTGAAATCAGGGACAGGGACAGATATGCATTACTCCTCACTGATGTAAAAAAGTGACTTACCCCTGCTCCTGTACGATGAGTGCTAAACAGCACTCAATAATCTTGTGTGGTAGTATCAATGCTGCACGATGTATTGCTATTTGCCTAAATAAGTACAAAACTAGTATTGCTATGGCGTATCCATGTGTGTGTGTGTGTGTGTGTGTGTGTGTGTGTGTGTGTGTGTGTGTGTGTGTGTGTGTGTGTGTGTTCTGGTTAACTGTAGGGGCTCCTTTAATCATAATTGACTGTGTAAGGTCCCCACAAAAGTTGTTGCTCTTTGGGAGAAAATGAGGAGAAAAAAATTTATCAGTTTTTCTGATTGTTTTTGACCTTGTTAGGTTTTTGTGATGATGGGTTAAGATGATAGCTGATATATAAGATAAACTCATATCATATGCAATTGTAACCATACATCTGTAGTGTGTGTACAGAAATCTGCTGCTGCTTATGGGGGGGGGGTGATTATGTGGTGTGGTTTCTTCTTCATCACAGTCAATCTAGTCCTAGCTTCATAGGGGTCATTATAGCTTGTGTTTGGGCTGAGGACAGTGTGGTGTTTTGAATCTTTACTTTCTCTCTACAGACCAGTTGACAAAGAGGTTAGAAGGTTACTTGCAGCTTGGTGGTGGGCAGTGTACTGTCTTTTGGCCATTAAAAACGTTGGTAAAAAAAATGCACCCCAGAGCATCTTTACCCCCCCCACTTCTGGGGGCAATTGGCTTAATTAATTATTTCTAAAATGGATATTACTTTGCTGCTTTGATCAGGAAAGTTGTGTTGAGAGAATGCAAGCAAAAGCCTAGATCAAAAAGAAAAATAAAAAGAAAAAAAAAAAAAGAAAAAACAAACTTTAAAATGCACTTAAGAAAAATTATGAAAAGTTATGGTTTCAGAAAAGTAAGACAAAATGTGAAAAAAGGAAGAAAAGTCATATTCATGGTTCATGGTATGAGGAAAACAGAAAACAGAAGGGAGAAGTTGAGGTGTGAGGGTGTGGGTGGGCAGAAACAGTAGGTGGTGGCAGTGCCATTCTGCTACCCCTAGCCTGTAAATAAAGTTATGTAAATGCGTAATCAGATAAGGTCACAGAGGTAGAGGTAGCGTTGTTCTCCTGTTCGATTCCTGAGCTGGCTGTGTAGCTTCTGTGTAGAGTCTGCATGTCCTCCCGCAGAGTCAAGACTCCATCAAAAGAATGGCGAATGGGCTGCCTGTTGTTTGTCATCAGGCTGCTGGCAACTCAGTACCACAAAAACAATTTTAGCAGACGGAGTTCGAGCTGTGCGACACTAACTCTAACTGAAAAAGAAAAAAGCAAAACATAAATTGTCGTTGTTTGTTCCAACTAAATCAACTAAATAATGTTAATCTCTTTGTGGCCAAGCCTGTATAGTGTAGTAAAATAGGTGTAGTGTTGTAATGTAATGTAATAGTAGTGTATTGTGCTACTGTCTTACTACTTCTAAAAAAGTTTGCAGCATGAACTAACTTCTCTTGTCTCTTCATAGTAGGTACTGGAAATTAAATTATTGGACAAACACTACACCAGGCTTCCTTGCACTGTCTCTATGTAGTTGATAGAAAGCTATTGCATTGTACACGCATGAGGTATGCACATCTCATCTCTTTTACAGTGTCTCTGGTCAGTATCATTGGGAAAATACAATCCCTCAATAAACATACAAGGCAAGCTTCAAAATACAAAATGGCAAGGATTCCAAAGACAACACTAAAGCTTTCTTTAGTATTGTTCATAATCTACAGGGGAAATCTCAGATCGGGTCACAGTTAATGTAAATGGTCACAAAGTACACTTATCTGACTGTCATTACCAGTTCCTTGTCAGACAGTTTGAATGCGGATTTCACCACCCTGTCATTACACAAGGGCCACATTTCCAGACCTGAAGAATGTAAAACCTGATGATTCACAGACACTCTAGTTAAAACATCTCTTTAACAAAGTACACACCACAGTGGCAATGGTACTGGACAGTGTCCCTGGCTGTGTCATACACAAACTGACATATGAAGTCACCACTCACCTAAATGCTCTGTCCAGATGCAACCTCTATACAGGTTACATACTTGTGGAATGACACACAGTAATGGTGTTCACAGTCCACAAGGGTTGAGCTACAACGTCTTCTTCTTCTTCTCCTTTCGGATGCTCCCATTAGGAGTCACCACACTACATCATCTGCTTCCATTTCTTCCTGCCCTCTGCATCTTGCACTGTCACACCACCTTACCCTTGTATACGGCTTTGGTGACTGCTTCAAAGAAGTCTATCAGGTTTAGGAGACATGATCTGCCTTTTACAAACCCAAAATGGTTGTGGTCCAGAGTTTGGAGATTACCAATGTCTTTTTGTTTATAAGTTCCATGATGATACATTCCATGGCCTTGCAGACCAGGCTCACCAGGCTAATGGGGTGCTAGTTCCCGGGGTCCATGGTGGCTCCCCCCTTGTGTAGTGGGATAACCGTCACTGTGTGCCATTCAGCAGGCACAAAGCCTGAGGTGAGGCTATGATTGAACATGGTACGTAGGTGTGGTGCCAGTTCATTCTGTAGTTCATACAGAATGCAGCCTGGGATGTTATCTGGTCCCATGGATGCTGTGTTCCTGGCTTTGGAGAGTGGTTTTTACCTGTGCAGCCGTGATGACAGCAACTTTGCATTCTTCCGGTATAGAGATGGGCTCTTTCATGGGTGAGAGGGGGGTAAAGTTAGCACTGATCTTATCTGCCAGGATGTTGGCAATATCAGTTGGGTCTGTATATTTAGTGCCATTGTGCTGTAACTCAGAGCAGATCTGAGTGTTGCTATTGAGATTCTTGACATAGCTATAGAATGCTTTGTGGTTGTCTTTAGAATCAGTGGTGATTTTGTTTTCATAACTAGCTTTGGAGGATTTTATCAGGGATCGCAGCTTCTTACTGAGGCTGACCAGGGAGCTCCTCCACTCATGGGATTTACCCTCTTTTGCAACAGTTTCTTCCTTCTGTTGTGCAGTTTGTTTATGGCAGGGGACCACCAGATTGGCTTCCTTTTCTTGGAGGATAGCATCTTGGTTCTGTTTGCGATAGCACGATGCATGCACTCACGTAAGTGCTTATAAAGTGCAATTGTGAAGGATTCAGTAGTCATAACTGTATTGTCCATCTGCATGACTGTCCTGAAGTTCACCACTTCTGTCTTAAGAAGCTTTTAAGTTGGCTTTGGAGAAATATTTTAACATGGTTTCCTTAATGGGGGGGTGGGGCCAGAATGTGGATATATAGGGTAATTAGCTTATGGTCAGATGGGACCAATGAGGCGTTGACTTCAGGTGTGGAACACCGGTCACTCAGGACAAACCAAACCCCATAACCAACACAAATAACCACAAAGTGAGCTAAATGCTACTCATTGTCAGACGTCTCAGCCTCCAGATGAACAAACTTGAGGCACTTCTCAGTATGGAGAATGTTGTTATCTGTGCAGTACCAGAAACCTAGTTCAAGGCTTCAGAGAGCACACCAGCACTACCAGGACACTACTTATTCCATACCTTCCAGCATGAGAACCTGGATCATAGCACATAGGGTGGGGATGTATCCATATTCATCAAGGATACCTACACCTTTCTCTACATCCTCTCTAGAGAATATGTACCCATAGACTGTTGCACAATAACATTCTTCCCACTCCACAGGGGTGAGGCCACAAAAGACCCTTGGCATTCATGCTCTATGAGCCTGATGGGTCTGATCTGCAAGGCAATGGAGCCAATCATAATGAAAGTCAACAGTAAAGACATTGGGAACCTTCACACAGTTGAGCACACCCAGTTTGGCTTCGTCAAATGCAGATCACACCTCCTGAACTGGGTGGATTTCTTTGAGACAGTTACCCAGACTACAGATGATTGAAATGAGCTCCACCCAGCCTACCTATACCTCGCTAAGGCCTTTGACACCATTCCCCAGTCAGGTATTATAGATGAACTCATCAACCTGGGCATGAATCCATACATCACAAGATGGATTGCAAACTGGCTCACAGATAGATCCCACAAATTAAGAGTTGCTGGCTACATGTCAGACTCTACACCGGTAACAACTGGTGTCGGCCAGGGTTTAGTCCTGGGGTCCCTCCTGTTTGGTATAGACTTCTCAAAAGTACATGCCAACACAGGAGGGTTGTGGTTGACTAAGTTTGCTGGGAACTGTAAAGTGTTTGCCATAATAGATTCCCCGTATGACACAAATATTCTCCAGAAGTGACTCTATGAGACAGATGTGTGGTGTCAGAATCATGGCCTCAAACTCAATGTGAAAGAATGCATAGTAATCCCTTTTGGTGAAAACAAAGTACCCACAAACTACCACATAGGTGCTACCCCCTAAAAACTGACAAGGTAATAAGGGATCTGGGGACACAAGTAGATAGTCATCTTTCCTTTGACAACCATGTTGCCAAAGTGATTAGGAAATCCTATGTGGCCCACCTACTCAACAAAGGGTTTGCATCAGGATCAAAAGAGGTAGTGGTGGCCCTCTACTCTTAAGTCATCAGACCCATCATTGAGTACAATGCACCATTTTGGATGTACTCGACTAAGCATATCCAGCAGCTGTAGTGACCACAGAGATACCTCACCAAGAGGGTTACTGGCCTCAAACAGTTGTGTTATGCAACACAACTGGTAAAACTAAATCTGTTCTCCATTGCGTACCGCCTACTCAGAAGCACACTCTGCCTAACATACAGAGCCATGTCCAACACATAACTGTTGAACATGCTCCATCTATGGATAACAAAACTGAGTCGCACTACACACTCCAGGGATATGAACCTCATCACAACAATGAATACAACATGCTGGTGGGATAGAGTACCATCCCAGACACTTGCCTTACTGTGGAACAGAGTCCCAATGTACATCAGACAGAGCCCCTCGTTGACACTCCTCAATAGGAACCTTGATGAGTGGATGGGAAACAGACAATTCATGCCAGGCATCACATCAGCAGCCCCACTAGAAAGGGGCTTAGGGTACTAACTATTAGAACTAGGGCTTAGGAGACTACCCAATGGGGTGGTGAAAGCTGCACAACTTCCCTAGGCTAATATATGCCTTCGTGAAGATAGTCTACTGCATACCTATAAACCTATGTGACAGGTACATGTCTACAGATAGTAGATGTGTACTTCATTGTACAGTCATGTTGTACAGTAGGCACATGGACCACATACACTGTAATGCTTACAGATACTGTTATGTTATGTACAGTGGGTGAGATGTGCACCTCATGTCTTTTGTGCCATTGGGATGTGTGCTGGGTGGGAGAGTCCTTGATGGCTCCCTGTCATGATCACCCTCTTACACACATCTCTGCCCATCCATCTTTGACTTATTATACTGTGTTCCCCCTACATATATATAGGTACATAGGTGGGTAATATGCTATCTGCCTGAAGGCATCTACTAGTATGGCCAGAGTGTGCAGCTATCACCACACATGGGGTTAGTTCCCTAGGCCTCTGTGTAGCAGAGCTGATGAAGTGATCCATGGTGTGACAGTTCAGTTTCACATACACTCATCAAGGCTCCTCTGGAAGAGTGTCAGTGAGGGACTCAGCTTAATGTAGGTTGGGAGCCTGTTCCAAAGCAAGGGAAGTCTGTGAGTTAGTAATGTATCCCTCCAACATGTTCTATTTATTGTTGTGATGATTATATCCCTAGAGCATGTGGCACAGTGAGCTTGGGTTTACTTCAGATAGAGCATGTACATCAGTTCTGCATTGGACATGGACCTGCCTGTTGGGCAGAGATCGCCTGAGTAGACAGTATGCAACAGAGTACAGATTGAGTTAACTTCAGTCTTGTTGCATGGGGCAACTGTTTGAGGCCAGTAATCCTCTTTTTGAGGTACTTCAGTGGTCTTTCCAGCTGCTGAAGGTGCCTAGTCAGATTCATCGCAAGTGTGCTGTGATACTCTCTGATGGGTCTGATGACTGATGAGTAGAGGGAACCTCCTTTGACCTACATGCAAAGACCTTGGCAATTTGTGGGAACACATAGCATGATTTTCTAACCACTTTGTGAATGTGTTTCTGGAAGTAGAGATGACTATCCGCATGTGTCCATAGATCCCTTATTATTACCTCCATATTTAGGGTGTTGGCACCTATGTAGTATTTGTATGACTGTAGCTTGAGGCCATAATTTTGACACCACATCTATCTGACTGAGACCCTTTTTAAGGATGTCTCTGTTGTCCCAAACATTGATTATGACAACCTTTTTGCAGTCATCCACAAATGTTGCTAACCATAGCCATCATGTGTTTGACTGTATTTCTGAAAAGTATACACCAGACAGGAGGGGTCCCAGGACTGAGCCATGGGGGACAGCAGTTTTTACCAGCTTACAGTCCAACAGGGAGACCACATTTCTTACCTTGTGGGATCTATCTGTGCTCCAGTTACGTGTTTATGCACAGGTTGTTGATTTTGTGGATACGACATGTGAGTGAGATGTTGGAAAAGGGCTTTTCAAGGTCTATGTAGGCCGTGTGTAGCTCATTTCATTGATGTATGTCCTGGGAAACTGCCTTGAAAACTGTCTAGCAGGTTTAGGAACTATGATCTGCCCCTGACCAAACCAAAATGGGTAGGGTTGGGTGTTTGTAGGCTCCCAATAGCTCTGTTTATGAGTTCCATAATGATGGACTCCATGGCCTTGCAGATCAGGCTTATTAGGCTTATAAGACAGTAGTTCCCATGGTCTGTTGTGCACCAACACTTGTGGAGTGTGCCAAACGTTGTTGTAACCCATTCAACAGTTTCATATCCTGTACAGAGGATGAGTATCAACAGACTGTTCAAGTGCAGGGTCTGTTTGTTTTGGAGTTCACATATGACACAGCCAGGGAAACCATGTCATCCCATAGACGCCGTGTTTTAAGGTTTGGATAGAGCTGTTTAACCATTGTATATGTGATTTCTGGGTTTTCACAATCTTCAGGTATGGTAATGGGCCCTTTTGTCAGTGAGATGGGGATAAATATGTATGAACCTGTCTGACAAGATGTTGGCAATGTCAGTCATGTACATGTATTCATTTACACTTTGCACTGACTCAGAACATATATGAGTTTACATTGATATTTATGGCATAGTGAAAGAAAGCTTTATGGTTCTCTATGGACTCTTTGGCAATATTTTTGCCAGAACATGGCTTGGATAATGTTAGGAGTGCTCATTGTTTCTTGATGATACTGATCGGAGATTTATTGATCTTCTTTGGATTTTCACTTTCTTTGAACAACTTAAGTACTTGTAGTACATAGTTTGATTATGACAGGGGTCCAATATATTATATGGGTCTGTTTTCATATCACTGTGTGCGCAAGGCAGGATTGGTGAATAGTGACAAGTGTCTGAAGTAAGAACTGCAACTGCCAGATATGTGTGGCCCACTGCTGTACTCAGACATGGCCTAATTGTGTGAGCATGCCCAGTATGAACTTTCAGTATGTTGTTGACTGACATTTACTTCGTTTGTTTAAGTGTGTGAGCATGCCCAGTATGACCTTTGAGTATGTTGCTTACTGAAATTTCCTAAATTTGTTTAAGTGTGTGAGCATGCCCACTATGGGCATATATACTATATGTGTGTGAAAAATCAAGTTGGTTTTTACTTCAGGGCTCACCTTTGTGTTGTACATCAACAGGAAGTACTCTGTGCCTGCAGGGCTTCCATGAGTCAATTTGCATAGACTTATCAACATTTCTACATACAGGGGGGACAGCTATTATTTGTACATTTCTACCGGGGGGGGGCACACCTGATTGTTACTGTGGGTGTACATAGGATGAGGGGTACACCTGACACTTACACATTTGCTAGGCCTGCACTGCTATGTCAGGTACTCCATTACAGTCTGTACTGTTGCCTATCATACTGGCTTGAGGCATACCATTGTACTACAGACCTTAGGTTCCAATTGCACGCATATTAGTTTGTGACTTCATAGCTTACCCAACCCACATCACACTGCCTGGCCTGCTGTTATCTGTCTGCATAGGCCTGGGGGGAGGTTACTCATATGCCTCTTTAGAGGGCATGATACAGCATTTGTTTGTGTTTGCGTTTGTCTACAATTATCCTGCTGGATGTGACTGTTAGGTATGTGACCCCCCCAACTGGTATGTGAGAGTGATTTAAGTTGTGTCTGTGCCAATGAAATGCTGTCATGGCTTAGTGGTTCAGTACTGTGACTATAGCGCACAGTATCCTGAGTTCGAGCCCTGGTCACTGCGTTTTATTTTCCTGCTGGGCAGACCTGACTGGTTAAGGAACAGTAAAGCAGGTGTGAGCGTGTTTACCCAACTTTGCCCGACTTTGCCCAACATTACCCAACTTTGCCCGAAGTTGGCCGACATTGCGCTGGTTAGCTCGGTGCATAGCTATGCAGAATTGTATTTAAATATGCTCAATACTGGCAAAATTTGCTTAGCAGTGCTTTATATTGCTTAAAATAGGGACTCATGCCTCAGGTGATGCTGCAGGGCTGCCTATGTCGGATGCACATATTACACTCCCTATACATATTTGAAAACAGGTAGTGTCAAGTTAGGCATCCCTTTTACTGTATGTGCGAGTCAGAGAGAGGTGTCATTTCCAGGGTTCCTACTGAGTCAGTGTATGTGCTATGCGTTGCCTCTTTGCCAAGGCCAGGGCATACTGGGCACGCCTCCTTCTGCCTACTGGGACAGGCCCAGGTTGTTCCTCCTCTGAGTTACGCTGTGCCTGTGCAGGCCTTGGCAATGGTGGGGGGCTGTTTGGCCCTGCCCCATTTTGATCCTGCTGCAGCTGTTTCTGCAGGATCATATTGTGTAGCATGGCACATACCATCACAATTTGGGTACATGTAGTCGGTGAGTACTGCAAGGCTCCACCAGATGTGTCCAGGCAATGGAACCATGACTTGAGCATCCCAAACACATGCTCAATTATGTTTCTTGTTTGTGCGTGTGCCTCATTATGGAGTTTTTATTCGGGTGTGTGTGCATTTCTGATGGGTGTCATCACCCACGGCTCCAGTGTGTATCTAACATCCCCCACTAGGTGACCATCAGGGATGTCCCCATTGGCAAATCTCTGGTACAGCTGCGTCAGATGCCAGATGTGGGAATCGTGATAGCTTCCAGGGCAGCCAGTACACACATTCATTATTATGCCCTGGGTATCGCACACAACCTGGCAGTTGATGGAGGGGATGCCCTTGTGGTTGCTGTAGACCCTACCCCGCTCACTGAGTAGTGCTTTGATGTGTATGTGCGTGCAGTCTACTGCACCCACTACCTCAGGGTATTCTGCTATTTGGTGGAAAAGATGCATATTGCTGGCCAATGCCTCACGGGAACTGGGGAAATATACGTGCTCACCGACATGTGCTGACATGGCATCCAGGAACTGGTGCAGTACCCTGGATGCTGATGCCTGTGAAATCCCCATCATATCACCAGTTGGTCTCTGGAAGGTACCTGTAGCTAGTATTCTTAGGCCAACACATACCTTGGTATCCACTGGGATGGGTTCCCCTCTGTTGGTTCTGTGTGTGAAGCATGGCTGGCACAGCTCAACAATTTGCTGCAGAAGGTCTCTGTCCACCCTATAGCGCTCCACTATCTCCAGCTCATGTAGCCCCTGGAAGGTTACCCTGGGTCTGTACACTCTTCTCCATCTCCTTACTGTGGGTTGCTCAGCAGCATTCACAACATCACCACCCTCAGCACCTTGCACATGTTGGTTTATGATAGCAAGAGCAGCATCTAACATTTTGTCTGACTTTAAAGTTTTTAAGCTTTTCCTCTTTGTATACTGCAGTGTTGCAGAGTTCTTAGGAAAAAACAGGGAAGGATGCTGTTTGCAGAGTTTAGAGTGCTGGGCTGGGCTAGTCTGCTGCCTGTGTAATTGGCTGATTCTGATATATTTCACCTGGCAGCTCTGCTAGTTCACCTTGGTTAACTTCCTACTACTTCTTTTCCTTCCTTTTCCCTTTCTGTTTCCACCCGGGGCAGCACCGCGCAAACACGCACACATGCGCGCACACACTGTGTTCACGTTTGCAAGAAATTTCAGATATTTTCACACTGTGCACCTTTGGTTTCTGGTTTTCAAAAAGGACAACTGTAGACACGCCTCTTGCAATCCTGAGCAACTCAGGGCAAACACAAGACACTGTGCTCCAATTAGCTTACAGCCTTTCTGACACACCCCCTCATGATGTTACCTATATTCTGCTCTACTACTCACCTACTCCTACACTTACACTCTTGGGACATGGCTCACATGCTGGGGAAAATTGGGATTCACTATCCTTATCCTCATTTGCATAGGACTGCCTACTAATGCATGGTTACTTCTCTCACACTGAGCTTCCCCACCTTAGCAACCAGTACTCAGTGGCCATGTTGTCTTCAGCGTGCCATTCAACTGCATGGTAGGATAAGCTTTTTAGTGAAAATGGCTATTTTTGGCTATTTTTAAATTATTTTCTTGTTTTAAAGTGCCGCACGTTTGCGTGGTGTTGTGTTACGCTTAAACATTGGAGAGCGGGGAAAAAAGTTAGATTTTAATAATTTTAAACATTTATAAATGTCAATGGCCTTATATTTGGCCATTGACATGCTTCCTCAACTGTATGCATCCTTTATTTGGAGCTGTCATAGCTCCGTTTAGCTATTTGTAGAACAGTACTCCATTAACAAAGGAGTACATTTTTGCAGATAATACTAATCTTCCACGGACAGGTTAATGTTTCCTGGATTGCAAATGTAACTCATTTGCATAGCTTACAGCAGCAAATGAGGTAATTTGCATATCATGACGCTGTCCGTGCAAGAGTAGCTTTAGCAGCTCTCGTGCACGCCCCTGCTGGCTGTTCCTGGATCGCACGTCAGACATATTGCTTGTTTGACATCTTACTCTACTTTACAACTCTGTGCAAGCTTTCGTAAATCCGGCCCCTAATGTCTTTATTCTTTAGTCTTTATTCTTTGGCAAGTATATTGAAATTGAAAAGTTTACTAAGGTAATTTACTATGTAATTCTATTGGAAAGTTGGTTTACTTATTTATTGAAAAAATAATATCATGAAATAATGAAGTAATGAAATAATTTTATTTATTATTTTTTTTCCTTAGGGAGTGACATTATGTTTTTATATATTATGTTTATATTAATTATGTTTTTGTTAGGTGCCAGCATTATTAACCAAGTATTAATCAACTATTTACTACTACTTTATAAATGTAATAACTTTTTAATGACTGTTTAATAACATCGTAAAAGGATTGAAGTTTTTAGGTACATGTTTTTTTGACAGTAACAAATAATGGCTTTATGATGTATAACTTTAAATGAGCATTGTGACTCACTTGTGTAGTAATTAACTAATTAATTATTTACGTCATAGAATGTTTTTTAGCTGGGCTAATGGATGATGTTAGGTATCTGAAGAAGTTTGGACACTTTCCAAACGGAAAAAAAAAGTGCTTAATCTTACTTGTTTTGTCATCAGTGTTTACAGAACGGTCTTTTATTAAAAAAAATTATTTTGTAAACCGGGCTGAGTGAAGTATTAGTTCCTGTTAACAGTGTTTTTCACTAGGCTGAGAGGTATGATCAGCATTATTATGATGTAAAAAAGAAGGATGAAAGAAATGCTCTATATAAACGCATCAAGGGACTCAGCTCACACTCTTTCAAATTCTTTGTTCTTGAACATGTGAACTTGGGGGAAAGGGGAGGACCTGCTGATTTCTTAGAATATAAAGAATTGCAGTGGCAGCTGAAAGTAATGTCACTGTTTTTCAAAGGCTAAATGAAACAATTTCAATCAGCGGTGTTTTAAAATTGAGGGCTGCTTTTGCCTTGTAAAACTGACTTTTCATGTGGCTTTTCTTTGAAGTTTTATATTGTTGTACTACAGTATTTATACTTTAACAAGTGTATTGTATAAATATATTTTTGGCTGATTTTTTTATCACTGATATTTAAAGTTTAGTTATTGTAAAAAGGTTTTCTTAGTTATTTTGTACTGTCTTTTTAAGAATGGTTTTAATGGCAAGCATGTAATTAATGTTGTCAATCATGTGACTGCTGTTATGGTATAAAACCATCCATTTTGATTGTAATGGCATTTTGATGAAGTCCAGTCTAACTTTGGACGAAAGCGCTAAATTGGTTTAATAAAATAGTGTGGAGACCTCTCTCTTGGACTTCTTTCTTTTTGTTTTTATCAGTTTGTGTATGTGCTTCAAGCCTTTATATCCAAAATTTAAGTTGTGCTCCTGCAGTTATATTTGCTAGCAAAAGGTTTTTTTTTTTTTTAAATTTACTTTTTTTTGCCCTTGCTAAACAGCAAAGTACCATTTAGTAAACATAAAAAATGATGGTGCTTATTGGCTGTTTTGGTCTATGTTTCACAGTAGCTTAATATGCTTAAAATATAATGCAGAGTGAAAGTATTTAACATTAGTGTCTTTATACTGCAGCAGGTGCAGTACAGTACAGAGCATTTAGCATGTTACTGTCTGCAGGCAGCTTTTCAGTAATTCCAGAAGGAAGTCAGACAGGCAGTACAAACCATGTGTTGAATGTCAGGTGAATGCCAGTAAGGTAACTTTATACTTTCATTCCAAAGTGAAACACATAGGAGTAACTTAAGTTAAGTTTCCAAGTTAGAAGTCAAATACCAATTAAAAAGGAAGGTGTCTTTAAAAAGATTGCTGAAGTCTTAACAAACTGCAGTCTACAGGAGTATACGTGACTGGCTAAAAAAAGAAAATGACATTTTGGCTGCTGATGATAGTTTGAAACTAAGTTGACATCCATTTACAAGCTATTTTCCTGACAGCTGCATTATAAACATGATCTAAGGAACTACAAGACACACAGAAAGATTATTTATTCCTCTCAGTGCACCTCATTAATGGCAGAACTGAACCAATTAAGTCAACATAGCAGCAGGTGATTCATTTTGTGTGCATGTTCATTTTTTCACCATACCTCTCAACCGTCCAGATTTCCATAGAGTGCTCAGATTTTTGTTTCATGTTTTTGGTCTGTTCCTAATAACATTTGTGTTTTCTGTCAAATCATTGAGAACTGAAATCACTAATTAATGATGGACCATCTGAGTTTCAGATTTCATATCCTTCAGAAATTGCATGTTAAGACAAATCCGATTACTCTAGCAACTTGCTAAGCTTATTACAGCAGTATTTAAAATTTGTCCCTATTTTTGTGAATTTGTCCCCCCATTATTTTGGCTTTGTCCAGATTTCTTGTGCTAAGAGGTTTAGAGGTAAGTTTTTCACTGTTATAAATAAATAAATAAACAAGACTGTGATTAAACTCAGTTGTCCCACTTATACTGTGTGTGATAGCCATATGTCTATAGTTTTAATAGCTAAATATTACAAATGTCATGCGCCACAAGTAGTGTACAACTGCATCAATAAAAGTTGAGAATTAGTGTGTGGTAGGTGGCTGCTATCGATGAATGTAGGAAGTTATAAAAGCATTTAGTGAGTATTATAATGCTGGATATGCAGAAACAATACTTACACAAAGTCCTAATTAGTGCAATGCAGTTTTTCTGTCATTTATATTGCTTCACTGAAAAGGTTAAATGCATCTCAAACATTTATTTTTCTAGTCACATTCCTTGAAACAAGATAAAATGAAAGAAACATCAGCTTTTGCGGATTAGGGCTTTGTGTAAGTGCTGTTGTTTCTGAATAAAATGAGTGATAGTGCTAAATAAATGCATTGTTGAAATTGCAAGAATGATACACAGAAAGATAAACTGTGCAGGGACATTATAAGGCTCAATAGCCTATTAGTTTTACGTGTATAAGGAATCAGTCTTACAAAGCCATGTCTGACCCAGCTCTGTTAGAAATGCTACAGCTAAAGAAATCCAAATCCCTCTGCACCACACACTCCAGAGACCTCAACCTCATTACCACAATCAACAGAACATGCTGGACGGACAGGTTCATAACCCAGAGACTGCCCATGCTATGGAATAGACTTCCCACAGAGCACTTCACTGGCCCTCTTCAAGAGAAATCATGATAAATAGATGGGAAATAGAAAATTCACCCCGGGGATCACTCCAGTGGCTCTACTCGACAGAGGCAATAGGATCTAAGGTCGGGTGGCACAATGCCAGGGTAATCCTATGGGCTAGGCTTGTAAAGGCTCCAGGGCCATTAGCCTAGTACACACCTATGAACCTATTAGCAGGTAACAGCATACATACATTTTTCATTTTAATGCCACCTTAAAGATGGCTAATGCTGACTGCATGTATTTTAGAACCAGCACATCAAGACAAGCTGCCTATATCGGGATCCCTGAGTTTAATGCAGGATTTTCTGTTTGGTAAATTCAGAATGACCCAAGGTTTACAACCTAAATGTATGTCATCTTCTTATATTAACATACTTTGATATTTACAAATAAAGAAAATGTGATAAAACAGGTGTGATGTTTTTAGCCAGTGAAATAAATCTATATTTTACTAACTGTGGCCTGTTAGATATCAGTCACATATTTAGTACATTTTACCCTACTCCAATCCATTATTGTTTGCTTTAGCTCCTGAATGATTACAGCAAGCTTACAGCGCAATCCAATATCTAGTACAAATAGGACAGATAATGGAAACCATTGGACCACGCATACATACATTGAGGCCAAGAATGTAGACATCATTATAGCTTAGCACTTATGGAAGTAATATGCTGGTATTCTACATGGGTGAAGCTCTCTTATTTCTCCCCATTTAAAAAAGTTAATAAAATAACATCACCATCAATTTTATGAACAATAAGAAGACTGAAACTCTAATGCCTGTCAGAACCTACTGGGTGTAATCCCCAGTGATTTACAAAAAAAATGTATGAAGCACAAGACAAGGCAAGAACATGAGGCAAAATGAGGGACCTTAAAAAGTAAATAGAACAACAAGTTTTGCATTAACATGCATTTTATTAGAGACAATTATGAAAGTCAAATGTCTGGTATTGACTGACTGTAATCCTCAGTAATTTGCCAAATAATTATAAGGGACAAGAAAAAAAAATATGACACAAAGTCAGGGATGTTCTGCAAAATCAGACAGCTGTAAAAGTGTTTTATAGTCAGTTTGGGAAGTAAGCAGTATTCAGAGCTTCACAAGGGTGGCAAGAACTTTTAAGTTTCAGTCCCTGTGATTGCTTGCTAGTGTTTTTTTAACACTTGTTTTCTGGGGTTTCGTCGACTATAAGTTTCGTAAAATACTGTTGTTGATAAAGTTTATAATGCTACGGTAGCAGTGCACAGCCAACAAATTGTGCTATTGCTGTAAAATTCTAAGCAGCATGCAAATGTAATACCACAGTGCAGTATTCTCCATTGTCGCCCAAATAAGATGGCGTGTAAATGTTGAACTCAATTAATAAATAATAAGCAAATTCACTTTTGTTGCCTTGATTTTTTAATTAGCTATACATGTGCCAGAAAAGTTTTTCTGTTCTTTTTTTTGTTGTTGTTGTTAAGAGTGCAGTCTCTGCTACCCGCGCTGTTAAATAGCATTAGTGTTTATATTACAATGACACCTCTATAGCAAAATTGTAGCTTATCTGTCATTAATCAAGCTTTCAGCAAATCAGATAACTATGATCTCAATAAACATGAATAATAAGATTTAACTGAAGTGCTACTGTTAATTTGCATGGAATAAAATATTCAGTACAATTTTGTCAACTGTCTCCACCTCAGCAGCTAACAGTGCAGGATCTGGAAGATTCCTTCCTTCATTTCTTACAGAATTTGCTGCAGCCCATTTGTGAAGATGTTAGTCAGTGACAGTCTTAGGCGGAATGTGAAAAAAATAACCCCGACTTGCAACGCCTGCATATTTATAGGTATTGCTAGCCTATGAGGGCATCAACAGTTACAGTGGGACAAATAGCCTCATTTCCTTCAGTTAGTGCAGCTACCAGCTCCAGGTATTGTTCATATGAATTTCATCTGCTTAGGGAACCTGTATCAATAAAACATTTATAATGATGTAAATGTGAGGTCATGATCCCACTTATACAAGTAACCTCCCCCACCTGTTGTTCACATAGTAGCAGCAATCCAGGCAAAAAGTGACAAGTAGCTGCAAAGCAAAATTACTAGAATCTTATATCCTGAATCATTTCAAGCAAGGGCTCAAAGCCGGGCAGTAGGGTGCTATAAAAGGCTAGTGCCACTCTGAGTGTCTAAACATCATAATAGAGTACTACTTTTAAGTCTTGTTACAAGCATTTGCTCTCTCTGCTAGTGTGTTCTTAGTGCAGCAAGCAACAGTGCATATCAGAATTATTTATATATTTATTGGTTAACTGATTTATTTGTTTACTTGTATTTCTTTATTAGCAGAGTCTAACTGGGTTAAAAGCCCCTTTCAGCAGAGGCAGGGAGAGGAAAACCTCTAAACATGTGAGCAGTTCTTACTAACCACAATTTGGAGTGCAATAGTTACATGGCAGTAAAAAAAGAAATGCTACTTGATGAAGGATACATATAAAGGTAAGAAGACCTAACGCAGGTGCTGCAATTTTAACAGAAAACTTATAATCCATACATTGTAGAATGACAGTGTTAGTATTTACAGAATATATAGATACATAGTTTGCTCATATGATGTGATAATAGATAATTGGCAAACATTCAAGATAAATGTGATAACAGGTGAAGAGGGGTAGTGGAGGCAAGAATAATGAAGGACGATGGAAAGATGTGGAGTGAGAAAGAGCAAAATAGAAATGCATGGTGTTGAAGGAATGGAGCGGAAGATTAAACAGGGTAGGAGAGAATAAGAGCTTATTAAGAGGTATAGTAGTTTGAGGAAAGAAAATAAGTGTGGTTATCCAAGGGTGTTTAAGCAATGACGACTCCAGTTCTCATGAAGGTGAGGTGTCAGTAAAGCTTTAAAATGATGAGGATTTTTGATTTCAAAGAGAGCTGATGGGAGGGACTTCCAATGTTTTGAGACCAAGCAAAAGTAGAATGCATTGCCATCAGAGTTGTTGGTAAAGGTGACTGCTATTAGAAATTTCACTGAAGGGGTGAGTGTAAGAGGAGAATACCATGCCATGAGGGAAGCTGGCGAAAGGCACTTTTTAGGGGTATGAAGGATTTTATGGGATAGAATTATAACTTTTGATTATGGGCTATGAAAAATTACACTGTACTGTGAGGTTAGTGGAATATGTTCCCCATCCCCTTATAATTAGACCTTTGATTTATTTATTTTATTTTATTCTCATTTTTAAGTTGTTAAATGGGGTAGAGCACTGATCCCATTGGACCCATTTCAGTCTCGGGAAAAACACAATAGATATTTGAAATTATATACAGAGAGAATAACACAATGCAATATATATACATATATACAAAGTGAATATCATAACTACTTTGAGGTTATAAAGGCAACAGATAAATTACATTTTATACTCTCTCTCTCTCTCTCTGTCTATATATATATATATATATATATATATATATATATATATATATATATATATATAGAGTGACTAAAAAACAACACAGTAAATACATACATTATATAGAGAGTGGCATCAGTGTTGGCATGTTGAAAGAATCACAATTAAAGTCAGAGTAAGTTATGTAGAAAGAAAAGGGAATGAAGAGATTAGGTTATATGACCAGAGAAATATCAGTTGCATTTTCCTAGTGACTTGAAATGTGCTATTATTTGTGAATAGAAAATGGGGTAAGAGGAATGATGTTTAAGAAAAAAAGGAAGAGGTTCCCACGGTTTGGAACCAAGGCTTGAGAAAGCATGGTCTGTGCAGCAAAGCCTAGTTTGGGAGGTTTGGAGGACAGGACATGAGTGGTTAAGATGTCGACAGCTGCATATTGGTGCCTCTCTGAATAGTCCAGAAGCTAGTGGGGGGGAAGTTGTCATTCTTGATAAGTTTAAATAGTTGAGGGGCAAGTAGAAATTCAGCATGTTGTTTAAGAGGTAGCCAGTTAGCTTTTTCAGTGGTTTTGCAGTGGAGTTTATTTCTTGGTGAGAGAGTGATGAATCTGCAAATGGCATTTAAAATGGACTGAATGGTGAATATATTTGTTTTAGAAGCTGCAGCAATTAGCAGGAGACAATAATTTCTAGCTAAGCCAGTAGGATACCTTTAGCTATGGCTTTTCTACAATTCTATTTCTATTCTATTTCGAACAGAACCTTGCCTATTTCAGTTGTATGTTTGAAAACAGTTTCTTGTAATCTTGCACAAAAGTCATAACACAGCCCAAGGATATCCACTCAGAAGGATAACAGTTAAATGCTCATATAACAGCACCTGGCAATGCACATGTGATGCCAGAGTAGAGAAAGTTGACTTAAAATGTAATGTCTGTACTTCACTTCTCTTTTAGCCCAGACAGTAAAGCATTTGTAAGCTCTATGTAAGCTTTGTAAAATATATAACATGAAATATGTAACAGAAAACTGCTCTGTGACGTGTAATTTATAAGATGTCCTAACAGTGATGGGAGAACTGTATTTTCATTTGGTCTTTTATGAACTTTAATCTGCAATATGTGAATTTTTGTGGTGTGAAGATTGGTGACCTTGTAATCTTTACTGTAAATGTAAACAAAAAAAAAAAGAAGAAAATGCGTACAATTTGTAATTGTAGTATAATGTCTTGCCTTCCTGAATGAGAAAGCCAAGGGACATAAAAATGCATTTAAAAGAGTATTCAAAGAGATAGTTAACAAAAGCTGGGAAAGCAGTCATCAGTTTGTAAATGCAAAACTGCACAACTGCATCTTTGATAAGTCTAAATGTGGGGAATCTATTTGATTACACATATCTTACCACTCAACTGTACAGATTTTTGCAGAATGTCCAGATTTTTGCCTCATATTTTGGGCCTATTTTTCATAAAATTTTAGTTTTCTGGCAAACTAGTGGCAAATCATTTAGGATTGAAGTTAAAACATAATGACATACATTTGAGTTTTGGGCTTAATACCCTTCAGAACATTCATACTAATGAAAAATCCATTATTCTATCAACTTTCTAAGTTTGTAAGATCAATATTAAAAAATTGCCCCTATTTTTAGGCCTTTGTCCTACTTTTATTTATGGCTTTGTCCAGATTTCTGACTCTAAGAGGTTGTGAGTTATGCTACACATCTGTTTTTGTTACAGTTTATATTTTGAGGTAAAAATCAGTGCAGAAAGTTAATTAATCTTGCTTGAAAGAGTTTGGTGTCCACAGTTATGCAATGTTGCTGTTTTACAACCTACCTGTATAGTCTAGTAAATAGCACATGTAAGGTTTTAGTAGTCTTTAAGTTAGTCAGCTAAGTTTATTCAGATATTATCGGAAATATTTATTTTGCCTTTAAGGATTTTGTCTGTATAACTGATTATTGTTTTCTACTCATTATGCAATTAACCTTACCACATATATTTAATCTGTATCTTTATTTAAAATTCTTTATTGTCTAAGCAAAGTTTTTATTTATTTATTCACTTTTTCAATCTAGTCACTGCTATTTATTTATGTATTTATATATTATTTGCAGAGAGGGTATTATTTAGCACTATAGGCTGTCAAGCTGCTAGTCTCCACCTGAAATTGGCCAGACTGCTCTGTACATAACAGTTCTGTGTTTCTTTTATTAGGCTGCAGATCAAGAGTGACACAGGTAATCGGTGTGTTGTGTTGGTCCTCTAAGATGATGGCAGTACTACCATGCTAGGATGAAAATTACAAGAAATTGAGGAATTCTACTAGCCTTCCCTAAGGCACCAAACTTGACTTATATTAAAACCCACAATATCAAATCCAGGACTTGATCCCCCCCAAGGGCACATGTTAGCACTTGTTTCTGTACCCTCAGTGGTAGGGTATCTTGCAATTTAATATATGTTGGGATTTTTTTTTCACTTGGGTGGTTTAGTTTTCAGTGCTCTTGTCCCAACATTTCCTGTTTTGACAGAGCTCACATTGATCTTGTAGCAGTAAACCATACACACACACACACACACACACACACACACACACACACACACACACACACACACACACACACACACACATACACACACACACACACACACACACACACACTATTTTCCTAAGATAGAACCAGTTAAGTGTGTGATGCTGAAATGTTAAGATTGTTTCTGTTGAGCTATCAAGATGTTATGAATAAAAGTTACCTGTTTGTCTAAACCACTGCTGTATCCTGATATTTCCGAAACTACAAAGATAATTGGGTAACCATGAGAGTCAGAAGTAGGATCATTTCAATAAACAAAAACCAAAAAAATGCTTTATTAGTTATAAAACCACACCATACCACCCTGAGTGAATTTGTAAGCTCAGAGACAAATATTTTACCAATTAAAATCCATTTTACCTCAAAAAATGTATTTGTTTATAGAATTTAATCTCAGCCCAGAAAAAAACAAATGTCTTTGACAATGATGAAATTTCACTAACTGGAACAATTGGACTTCTCAAAAACCTTTGCCTGGCCTGCCTGGAGACAGAAGTTTACATTATTTTGTGTGACACCAAATTTGATAAATAAATAAATAAATAAATGAAATCCAAGTAAATAAGCTATTCTATTTAGTGAGGCAAGAAGTGGGGGCTGTATTCAGTTCCTTTTATTCATAGAGGGTCAGAGTGTTACATATGAGTTAGTAATTAGTAAGCCCAATGAACCTTTTGTAGCAAAAATAAATATAATATGTGAAAGGGAATGCTTTCATAGATGTGTACAAGCCAAGGCTGAATGTGTTGAAGCTTTTTTAAGGCGCTTGTATGCGCTGGCTGAAAATTGTGGTTTTTAATAGTACAAAAGATAAACAAATAAGAGACAGAATTGTGACTGGGCTGGCTGATAAAGAAATGTCTCAGCGGTTGCAACTTGAAGTTAATTTAACTTTACAAAATATAATAATACAAATCACCAAAGAGATGGAACTAATTAAAAGGTAAAGTGTTAATTTGATCATGGCAAATGATACATGTGAGGTAAAACAGACAGATAATGTCAAGTTTAAAAAGAGGCGTACATCTGGCCAATTAACGGATGAGAAATAGCACAAGTATAAGGTGTGACCATTACTATATTGACTCAGAGCTATGTGCTGCACATGGCAGGACTTGTAACAGGTAACAGAGACTATGCCATTTTGCCAGTTATTTGTAAAACAAAACTGATTAAAGATGTTGCTTCTATAAATGAAACTAAAAATAATGTGCAGAATGTTTTCCCCTGTATTCTGTCACTCCGTTCTGATGTTGAAGCTGACTGACAAGTTAAAATTCCTTTTCATGGAACTCTAATAAGTTTTGATATAACTTCAATATCACCTGCTATGTATAAAGGTTTTTGGAAGTGACTGCAGTTGCATGAGGCAGACACTGAAATTAATAGTCCTTAATAGACAAGTTCAGGTATACTGGTTAATTTCTAGCCATTTCGGAGTGGAAAGGTTATTATGTCTCAGCTTTGGGTTTATTTGTAGGATAGTTTACAGATAAACAATCTTCTCAGCAGAGCTGTGGCAGTCAAAATGGGCATAATTGCCAGAATAAATGAAGGCAGTATAACTGTGTAAAGATTGCCTACTTCATTGCAAACTAGTGAAGATCATCATATGCCCTGACTAGACCCAGGAAGATGCCTGTGCTGTAGAAAGTAAAGACAGAGGTTAATCAAATGTAAAGCCTTAGTATTACTAAAAATGCAATGGGACTGAGCATTGTGTTTCTATGGTCATTGTAATTTAAAAGTATAGTCAAGTACAAATACGTGTTTGTTTTTAAAAGTTCAGTGATGCACTTGTCTGTGAAACGTTCATTCTACCAACACTTGAAGACATAGCACTCTAGCTTATTAATGCTAGTGTTTTCTACATTGGATACTTCCAGTGGTTTCTGGCAAATACCCTTGAATGAAGAAAGTCAAAAACTACCACCTTATGGGAAGGTTCTGTTTTAAAAAGCTGCCATTTGCTATAACATCAGCACCCGAAATCTTGCAGCGCAAAACAACTGATTTATTCAGCAGTCTGGATTATGGTGAGGCTGTTATGGATAACATCTAAGTTTCTGGTCTGGACAATCACTTAAGAAGAGTCATGGGGCAGTTAATTAGCTTTGTAAATTCTTGCTATTAATGCATTTCATAATTTTTCATAAAAAATTGAATTGTTTATATGTATTAACTATATGGTTTTACAGGATCAGTCCAGAGTGTTAAATGTATGGTGCATCAGTTATGCTGTCTTGCTCTTCACAATTTCAAAAAAGAGATTTTTGACTGGGGCAATGTGATGACAAATGGAATAAAGCTGTTAAAGTGTCTGTATATATTATACATATGCAACACAACACAGCCATTTTAAGACTGTAAAAATTCCATAATGCATTGCATTTTAAGATAGGTGTGAGATAGATAGATCAGATAGATAGATGATAGATAGATAGATAGATAGATAGATAGATAGATAGATAGATAGATAGATATACAAAGCCCCTTTTCAGGGGTGACCCAAGAGTAATATCTGATTAAGGGACTTGTTCAAGGTCATACAGTGAACAGAGAGAATCAAACCCTGTACCACAGGAACAACACCTCACAAGCTTAACCCTCAGTGCCAACTACCAGACAGTAGATGAAGTGCTAACATTGTTTTTGTTGAGCTGCAGTTTTGTTGTAAATAAAAGTTAGCTTTCTAACCTGATGCTATATCCTGATCATTCTGAAACTACAAACAGAGATAAGTGGGTAACCATGGGTACACACTCTAACAACTAACAATTAAGGTGAATGAGGGCAGACTCAGATTTGATCAAAAACAGAATGCATGATTCTACAAACGTCACTAATAAAAACCCAGTTTTCTTATTTTATTAATAAGTATTTTAATGTGAGAATACTGTAAGGGCTCACATGAGAGCCTGCTACTGTTACATCCTCTGACAACTTCTCACCTGCTCCTCTTGCAATGCTGGCACAGGTATGTCACTTAGTGCTATAGTCCTCCCTTGTTGTATCAGTTTTATCTGCATGGCATAGACTACAGATATCTTGTTGCAGACCTCTGCAGCATTCTACAGGATACCACTACATGTATCCATGCAGTGAAAACAAGACTTCAGCACTGTAAACACACATTTGACAATGTTTCTTAGCATAGCTCTCAACTGTCCAGATTTTCAAAAATATCTAGATTTTTGACTCATATTGTTGGTCTGCTTCCTGTAAAATTGTGGTTTTCTGGCAAATCACTAGCAAATAATTGAGGACTGAAGTCAGAAAATAATGGCAGACATTTGATTTTCAGACTTCATATACTTCAGAAAATTATTGCTAATATAAAGCTTGTTATTCTATCAACTTTCTACATTTGTAAGAGCAATATTTAAAAATTGTCCATATTTTGGAGCCTCTGTTCCCCCCATTATTTATGGCTTTGTCTAGATTTGTTGCTGTAAGAGGTTGAGAATTATGTTTCTTATCTGCACTAGTATTTGCTGTGCACCATCTCTGCCACTGCCTGGGGCCTACAGATGGTATCAACAGCCATTTTTCCATATCATATTCAGCATCACATGTAACACACAACAGCAAACATCATTGTAAGTGGTCTGCTTTCTATGTTCAATTGAATGGAGCTTCATGGCCTCTGTGGTTGGCACTGTAGGCACCTACCCAATAGATGTTCCTGTGGAAGGTACTCTTCAAGAAATGCTGGTACAGGTTACACATATGCTAGATGTGGAAATCAGCATTATGTTGTGGATGCTGCACCGATGCACTGCATATGATACCCTTTGCACTGCACATTACCTGACAGTTGGAGTATAAGCTCTTTCAACAGATATAACAAATGCTATTTGGAGCAGCTGGGGCCTTGATAGCAAGATGGGTACAGTCACTGCCCTCCAAGGTTTTCAGGAAAATGAAATGTTGTAGAATGTTCACAAAGTGATGGTTCTCTCCTCTGCTCTTCATGGAAAATATATATTCTCCCCACATGCTTCAACTAGAACTCACAAGACCAAGTGCTGAAAATCTCCGAGCATGTCCCTAATAGGACACTGAAAGATTCCTGTAGAAAGGATGATTAATACTACACAAACTTTTTGGCCCATTGGGATAGGCAGTCCATGTGTATCCCTTGATCCCATATGATGCTGGCACATATCTATTAGCTCTCATATGATGCCTATGTCCACATGGTAGCAGTCAACTATGTGCCAGTATATCAGTCACTGCCATTTATTTCTGTAATGCAGAGGGCAAAAGCTTATAACATCATGGGCACTGGTTTCCAAATCAGCCACTCACTCATGCTGACCACCTAAAGTACATGCTACTACTAGCATCTTAGCACAAGTGATGCAGCTATTCACTGACAAATGGTGGCATTCTCATAAGCTGATCGCACATTGGCATATGCAATGGCTGTCATTAGCATGCTGCTACTCATCTGCATGTCATCTTGTGATCATTAGCATGCAATGCATACTATGCTGTTTCTCCTGCTAATCCTGTCCCACTACAAATCTGTGAATTGGGACCCCCTCCCTGCACATTGCTACTAATCATTCTATTTCACCTAGCAGAGTGTGCTGTTTGTTTCTGAATATCCCTTAAGTGTTTCATTATTTTTTACTTCAATGCAGTCCTTGTTGGCCCCAATGGGACTGACATACAGACATAATTTTGTTTTTCAATGTTGTCTTCTTGCTCAACATGACATCAGGGGTGGCTGATGATATAGACTGCTGGGCTGCACCCACTCTACTTTCATTTCAGTGATTTTGTTTTCATTTTTTCATTTTTTTTTAACTTTAAAATATTAAATAAACAAGCAGCTCACAGAAGCTGCATTCCCTCAGCCACAGAACATCAGCATACTTCATACTGTGTATGCTGAATGTACCATGATCGGCAATATTAGAGAAATAATTTTAAAAAAGTTTCAGGGCAGCTTTTAAAATCAGCCTGGTTTACAGGAGCACACCACATATATACCCAGTGTTCAATGCAGCTTAACCTTGCTGATTTACATAAGGATGGGCTGGTAGGAGAAGCAGCCTGCCCATGACTGCAACATGCATGCATGTATATATGGCTTCTGAGGGATACAGAAGAGGAAATGTCCAGGAAGGAAATGCCAAGGAGTTTCTACTCACTTTCCCTGTGCTATGCAGTTTAGCTATCAGCTACTAATATGATCTGTTATTTGTGCTCATCATGATAGACAACGGAAGAAGAATCAATAACATCAAGCCTGTTGTTAGGGGTGGGTAGATTCAGCTGAGCATAAACTAGCATCATAGCCAAGGTTCTGTGGCTGTAATGCTTGGAGGATGAGGTACTGGCATCTGATAATAATAACAAGTTTAAATACATTTAAAAAAACTAACTGTAGAATTTGTAGGTATTGTGCAAAGGCCTACCTCTCCATTGTCTTTGATTTTACAGAATGTCTCTGATATTTTTATATAATTTGTCTTTTCTCTTGTAACATTTGTGGTATTTTATATATCTGTAAGGACTGCAGTCACTAAATAATGTCATACATTTATGTTTCATATTTAACAGTTTTCAGAAAAAAAAGCATACTAATGCAAAGACTGTTATTCTAGCAAGTTCCTAAGTATATAATGGCAGTATTTATTCTTAATTTTGGTCCTGTGATCACCATTATATTTTAGTTTTTTTCTCTCAGTTCTTCGGCTAAGATGCTGAGTGGTATTTGTCATGGGAATGCAATAGGCTGCATGTTGCACTCTGATAGTAATGAATTGAGAAGCTAAATTATTGTGGGGCAGTTCAATGTTAGAGGTGTACAGTTACAGTCATACAAGTGGCTACAATTGATGGCCACATTTGTGGAGACAGGTAGTTGCTCTCAGTTGCCTCTCATTTCACAGAATTTCTTTTTGCCTCATATTTTGGTCAACTCTTCATAAAGTCTGTGTTTTTTCTGGCAAATCAGTGAGGATTGCAGTCACTAAATGAAGACAGACATTTGAGTTTCAGTCTTATAGCCTTCAGAAAAGCATGCTAATACAAATCCTGTTATTCTAGCAAAAGTATATCAAGGCAGTTGCTGTCTCTGATTTTGATCCTTTGTCCACCAGAGGTTTGGTGGTATGGAGGGGTTGCAGGGGTGTCATGCTGTGTTCTGACAGCAGTAAACTGAGAAGATATATTTCTATGTGGCAGTTCTTTATGTATATATTACTTAATTTGATGCAGTCGAATATCTGAGGTCATGGTGTACAGTCAAGGTCATTCAAGTTGATTAAATTGATGGTCATACCTGTTTGTATGTGTGTGTGTGTGTGTGTGTGTGTGTGTGTGTGTGTGTGTGTGTGTATGTGTGTGTGTGTATATGTGTGTATACATCTATAGACAGATTGATAGATAAATAGATACATACATGTATGTGTGTGAGTGATAACTGTAGATGCTCTCAAAACTATCCTTTATTTTGAAGAATGGCTCTGATTATTTGGAGTCATATTTTGTTCTGCTCCTCTTTAAGTTTGTTTATTTTCTAACAAATCAATGAGGATTGCATTCACTAAATAATCATGACAGACAGTTGAGTTTCAAACTTAAATTCCTTCAAAACATGCTGATGCAAAGCCTGGTATTCCAGGAAGTTTCTAAGCATATGCATACCTCTCAAATGTACAGATTTTCACAGAATGTCCAGACTTTTACCTCACATTTTTGTCCATTTTTCATAAAATTGTGGTTTTCTGGCAAATTATTGGCAAGTCATTAAAGACTGAATACAGAAAATAATGATAGGCATTTGAGTTTCAGACTTGACTTCACACCTTTCAGAATATCCATCTTCAAGCAAAACCTGTTATTCTAACCAAATAACAAATACTGCTGGTGAGAGAAAGAAAACGGACGACATAATCTGTATTAACGTTTTCATTCAATTTAATATCACTGAACTTCATCAGAAACACACCCAAACAATCTTACACAATTTAAATACTTTTCAAAAAAATCACATGTAATAATTAACCAATGAAACAATATATCCAATTTCATCTCATGAATAATAATGATGATGTAAAAAATATATATTTTTTTCTCTCTCTCCCTATACTAATTTTAACTAAAATAAATGTTATAAATGTAAATACAAATACATGTATATATGTGTATATATATAAATATATATATATATATATATATATATATATATATATATATATATATATATATATATATATATATATATATATATATATATATATATATATATATATATATATATATACATATACACAATACATAAAAGTAAAATAAAATGCAAAATAATAAAAAATGTATGTATTAAAACCTTTGTGCTTGTAAAAAACATTTGATGTTGATCATATCATTCAAACCCGGAAGCTGGTCAGCATTTAACCTGATCTGCCAGATTGCTTCTCTACACTCCAAAACAGTTTAAAAATCACCACTAAACAAAGAGTTGTTAACCCTTTCCAATACTGAAAAGGTGAACTTTTTAAAGAAAAGACAATACAAAGAATGCTTGGCTAAAGCATTTAACATGTCTTTTTTCTTTATAGCCAAATTGTGTTCATAAATTAATTTGTTCAAAGCACGTGTGGTCTTGCCAACGTAAAAATGTTCACATGAAGCACACTGTGCTAAATACACTATATTAGTGGTTTTACGAGTGTAGTGTCCCTTAACTGTTATAGTCCTATTGTCATGTTTCAAAATTATGTTAGATGTTCCACTAATAAATCTACAGTTTGCACAATGAACAAGGAAAAGTGCCCAAAACTGAATCACAAGTGGGCTTTGAATTTCTTGTTCCCCTCTCTAAAATCATCTTAATGTTACTTACTTTTTTGTAACTAAAAGTTGGACGGTCCCCTACAATCTTGACTAGTTCAGAATTACCCAACACTACTTTCCAGTTGTTGAGAATAATATAATGTAATCTCTCTGTACACTAGTATAGATCAGACGTTGGGCATTGAGTACGTGAGAGAACATCTCAGTAAGCAAGCAAATTTCAACAACACTTTAGTTTACACCTGTTGTACTTTGATGGAGTTGGTGTTAGATAATAACTTTTTTAAGTTTGAAGGTGAATTGTCTCAACAAACATCAGGGGTTGCCATGGGTTCACGTGTAGTGCCCAGTTTTGCGAATCTTGTCATGACAACTTGGGAGAATACATTTTTGGTCACACATCCAATGGCTCATAACATCATCTTTTACAGACGATATATTGATGATTTGATTTTTTTATGGAGGTGACATCAGTTCTTTTTCCATCTTTTTTCAAGATTTAAATCACACTACCATTTTTTTAAAATTCACCTTAGGTAATTTTGGTAGTAGTACAGACTTTTTGAATTTGCATTTGACTATCAATTATAGTGATTGCAACTTCCAAAGTAGTATTTACAGGAAATCCACCTTTGTAAACCAGTATTTACATTTTGACAGTCTACATCCTTCACATATGAAACGTGGTGTAGTAAAAGGACAGTTTATACGGCTAAGTCATTTAACCAGTGGAGATGACATCTTTTTTGAGGACAGCACCAAGTTAAAACATTTTTTCCTTGATAGGGGATATACAGTGAGCTGGTTGAACAAAATCATAGGCAAAGTTTCCAATTTGAGACAGAATATAGCTAGTCCAATTTTGACAATTTTAGACGTTACCAATGCAAACTCCACAGAATGTAGTATTAATACTGTGAACAAATACAATCTGTCTTTTGCTTTACCCATCACTAATGAAATGACAATCATTAAAGATATTATTCTCAACAACTGGAAAGTAGTGTTGGGTAATTCTGAACTAGTCAAGATTGTAGGGGACCGTCCAACTTTTAGTTACAAAAACGTAAGTAACATTAAGATGATTTTAGAGAGGAGAACAAGAAATTCAAAGCCCACTTGTGATTCAGTTTTGGGCATTTTTCCTTGTTCATTGTGCAAATAGTGTAGATTTATTAGTGGAACATCTAACATCATTTTGAAACATGACAATAGGACTATAACAGTTAAGGGACACTACACTTGTAAAACCACTAATATAGTGTATTTAGCACAGTGTGTTTCATGTGAACATTTTTACATTGGCAAGACCATACGTATTTTGAACAAACTAATTTATGAACACAATTTGGCTATAAAGAAAAAAGACATGTCAAATGCTTTAGCCAAGCATTCTTTGTATTGTCCTTTCTTTAAAAAGTTCACCTTTTCAGTATTGGAAAGGGTTAACAACTCTTTGTTTAGTGGTGATTTTAAAACTCTTTTGAAGTGTAGAGAAGCAATCTGGCAGATCAGGTTAAATGCTGACCAGCTTCCGGGTTTGAATGATACGATCAACATCAAATGTTTTTTTACAAGCACAAAGGTTTTAATACATTAATTTATTATTATTTTGCATTTTATTTTACTTTTATGTATTGTATATATATATATATATATATATATATATATATATATATATATATATATATATATATATATATATATACATATATACATGTATCTGTATTTGTATTTACATTTATAACATTTATTTTAGTTAAAATTAGTATAGGGAGAGAGAGAAAAAACATATTTTTTACATCATCATTATTATTCATGAGATGAAATTGGATATATTGTTTAATTGGTTAATTATTACATGTGATTTTTTTGAAAAGTATTTAAATTGTGTAAGATTGGGTGTGTTTCTGATGAAGTTCAGTGATACTAAATTGAACGAAAACGTTAATACAAATTAGGTCGTCCATTTTCTTTCTCTCACCAGCAGTATTTGTTATTTGGTTGGATTCATCATTTTGTTGGGTTTTAAAACATGTTATTCTATCAACATTCTAGATTTATAAAAGCAATATTTAAAAATTGTCCTATTTCTGGGCCTTTGTCTCCCATTATTTATGGTTTTGTCCAGATTTATAGCTCTAACAGGTTGAGAAATATGATATAAAGGCAATAGTTTTCCTTTGTTTTTGTCCTTTGTCCACAATTATTTTTAGTTTTCTCCTTGATTCTTGGAGTAAGAGGTTGAGATACATATGGGTTGCACTGTATTCTGCCAGCAGTGAGCTCAGAAGATAAATAATAAATAAAGATAAATTCATGTGTGGCAGTTATTTGTGTATTTATTCATTATTCATCTATTTGACCACAATCAAGCATCTGGGGTGTACAGTCATTGTCAGACAAGTGGCTGTAATTGATGGACGTGTGTGGGGGGGGGCACCTAAGGGGTTAAAATATTTTATTAAATTCTCATTTCTGAGGTATATACAATCAATGAAGTTGGATTTAATTGGTGGCTACAGGCATTGTCTGCAGATGAAAGTAATTGACATTGTTGGCGTTTATTATAATTAGCGATCATTAATCTGACTTTGTAGATCTAGTGTGCATTTGTGTGATGCCAGCTGGAATAATTTACTATGGCTATTTATAACATGTGCACCGTCAATAAAGTTACCATAATAGATGAGTAGAGTATGAGAATTGTCTTTGATGAAAATTACTGAGTGGGTGTGGGGGTGGGGGGTTGCAATATATCTAAAAGTAGGAAGGTAGCCATAATTTCATTCACTTTCTGTCATAGTCAGACATCAGCATTGTACTCAATAAGTGGCTGCCTTTGATAACCACTGATCATTGGCAGAGTGTTGCACTGAGCAGTGTTGCCATCTAACAGTGCTTGATTTTGCTATAATTAGTTTTACTATAATTCCTTCTGTGTGGAGTCTGCATGTACTCCTTGCCTCTGTGTGAGTTTTACCCATATGCTTTGTTTTTTTCTCCCAGACTCTCAGCTGCATAATATATGTCTCTGCCCATTTCTGTTTTTACTTTCATCCCATTCAAACATCAGACAAGTGCACATAAGGTAACAATCTCTTTTTGGGAGATAGAAAGAAAGGCACTGCTCCCAAATACAATTTAAATATCCTTGCATTTGTCTTCTCAGTTTATTAGAGGGCAGCAATTTTGTTAGCTTTGAACATTAAATTTTATACACAAATTATTTTCCTTGAAAGAAAAAAAAAGACTAAATTTCTTATCTAAGATGTACCTCAGAGCATTTAGAACTCAAATTCCAGGGACCTAGTGACCCCAACCTACTGCTTAATTCTGTTACTTCCTCCCTCCAGACTTATTATAATAATGTTTTGACCATATAGGTGTGTTAAAAGCATGGGGAGCTAAAAAGTAAGATAAAGTGTGAAAAATCAAGAAAGAAGTAATCTATCAAGATTGTGTGGGACCAAGGTGAGGGGAAAACAGGGGTGAACATCAAGGAAATGTAGGGGCTAGTGTGTAAAAAGAATGACCATGGAGTGTTTGTCTAGGGCTCCATTTCACCTAAGGCTGAGTTTGTTGATTCCAATCAGACATCTCAAGTGCATATAGTCAGTAAAGCAGTTATGGTGAGTGAGTACATACTGAGTCAATCTGTGCATGAAAGTAAATGACATATCTGTTTTCTCATCACAGGTAGTAGTCATTGACCATCTATAGTAGAGCCTCACCCCATTCAAGATCGCACTACAGTGGAGAAAAGGGCAAAGGTGTGTACTTGGCCATCTACTTCTTTGCCCTTGGTAAATTCAACGAATTGCTGAAATTAATTTGTGTCACTGATTAGGTGTTCACTGAAATGGCATTTCAGTGAATTAATATAGACCCGTACATTTAAATCTCCTTAAATCCAAAGTAGTTAAACATACAACATTTTGTTAACTATTCAAGTTTTTGTTGCAATTTTCAGACCTTTTCTCGGTCTCTTGCTTTGATCTCCGTGCTGCTAGACAAGTCTAGAAGCTCTGCTCATTCATTTGTGACTGACATTTGTCACTTCACAGAGATGATAAGGCAGATGAATAGATACTTGCAGCTTTCTGTAGTATACTTAATATTCTATAGTTATATGGAAAAAAGCAATGCTTTAATGATCAAAATGGAAATATCAGTTTATTTATGTTGTTTTGCAGTATAATGTATTCCTGATCATTGTTTGAAAGTTTCAGAATAAATAAGGTTTGGGGAAAAATTAATTTCTGATATCATGTGTGCTTTACAACAAGGCACAGTCTCAAGATGAAAAACTGTGTCTGGTGACTACCACACTGAAAAATACAGAAAATGTGTGATCTTCCCTTTGTCATACAATATGAGAGAAATACCTTTCTGAATTAACTCAAGTTCTGAAAAAGAAAAAAGTCCATATGGCCTTCATGATATGTGGCTGAGAAAAGTGGAAGTGAAAAATTAAGGGTTATTGAATGATTTCTGGACAATAGACTGTATCTATGTGATATTGCAGGGAGAGAAAAAATAACATGGGAATGTTACCTGCAATGGAAAGTGGAATTGTCCTTTTGTGTGTATTGAATTCAAAATTCAATCTCAGACTTAGATGAATAATAGCGAGAGAGAAAAAAAACAGACAAACATATCAGTTAAAGAAGAAATCGTCTGAAGCCTGCACAGGGCATACTATAATGATTTAAATAAAATAAGTACTGGAATGTAAGTCATGACATATTAAGGTAATCAAAAATTGTCAGGGGCTGCTTTCATACTATTGTAGAAAACTGATCAGCTTATACTGAATAAGTGAAATTATTGTGAAGTTAACAGCACTGAAAAAATGTATAAAGGGAGTGGAGGACATTGGAACCTCCAAACACTGGCCCCTACCTAGTTCAGCTTTGATAAGGACAGTTCATGCCTTCTAAACCTGGTGGACTTCTTTGAGACAGTTACCAAGGCTATAGACGAGGGAAAGGTGGTACACACAGCCTACCTAGACCTCACAAAGGCCTTCAACACCATTTCCCATTCTGGTATTATAGACAAACTCACCAGCCTGAACATAAACCCCTACGTCACAAGATGGGTTGCCAACTGGCTCATGGACAGAACCCACATGGTGAGAATTGCGGGAGCTAGATCTGACTCTAAACCGGTTACAAGTGGCATTCCCCAGGGCTCAGTCCTAGGACCCCCTCATGTTTGGCATATACTTCTCAGAGGTACAGGTAAGCACAGGAGGACTATGCCTGACCAAGTTCGCAGACGACTGCAAACTAGGGGCTATACGTGACTCTCCGGCTAACACAGACATCCTCCAAAAGGGTCTCACTGAGACGGATACCTGGTGTCAAACTCATGGCCTCAAGCTAAATTCCAAAAAGTGAATAGTCATCCCCTTTGGAAAAAACAAAGGACCCACAAACTACCACATAGGTGGTAGTCCCCTAAATACGGAAGACATAATAAGGGATCTGGGGACCCAAGTAGATAGTAATCTCTCCTTTGATAATCACATTGCCAAAGTGGTTAGAAAATCCTTCTATGTGGCCCACCTAATCACAAAAGGATTTGCATCCAGATCAAAAGAGGTCATTGTTCCCCCTCTACTCATCACTCATCAACCCATCATAGAGTACAACGCCCCATTTGGGATATACCTTACAAGACACCTGCAACAGCTGGAAAGACCACAGAAGTACCTCACCAAGAGGATCACTGGCCTCAAACAGACGCCCTATGCAGCTCAACTGAAGAAACTCCAGCTGTACTCGGTTGCATACCGCCTACTCAGAGGTGATCTCTTGCTGATGTACAAGACCATGTCCAACCCAGAATTGATAGACATGCTCCACCTAAAGAAAACCATATCCCCTCGAACCACATGCTCTACGGATCTAAACTTCACCACAACAATAAATAGGATGTGCTGGATAGATAGATTCCTGTCCCAGAGACTTCCCATGCTTTGGAACAAGATTCCAATCTACATTAGGCAGAGCTCCTCTCTAACACTCTTCAAGAGAAACCTTGACGAGTGGATGGGAAACAGAAAGTTTACTCCAGGGATCATTCGGTGGCTGTGCTGGACAGAGGCACAGGGAACTAATCTAAGGGGGCGGTGAAAGCCAACACATTCTGGCTAGACTTATAAATGCCTTCGGGCAGATAGCCTAGTACCTACCTATGAACCTATAAAGGCCTCAGTCCTGTTTAGTGTGATGAGAGCCAAAATTCCACTGAGTAGCAACAGAGCAACTTACCTAAGGTTAGTTCTGCTATAGCTCAATGTTAAAGTGCTATATAATTTGCCACTCAGGCAGTATATGACCCTACCACACATGCATATTTATGTGTATGCATCCACATTTATTTTATTTAGAGTGTGAATGTGGTTAGTTTGGGCAAAACAAAGTACACTTTATAGGACCTTGAAATGATAATGATCAAAGGCATATCTATAGTGCATTGCTATGACCACTACGCCTGCACATTCAAATCTGTTTAATACAGTATGAGAGATAGTAGATGAGAACGAACACCAGCTGTATATAGACAAAGTTGAATTGTTTTGTTTTAGCACATCAGAAAGAAATCTAAAGTTCAGCAAAAGTAACCTATCAATCACCATTGTATGGACAAAAAACAAACGTTTACAAAGTGACAAAGTCCAAAAACATTTCTTGCAACAAACAAGACACTGAGGACAGAGTTCAGAAGTCATAAGATAGAAGGGTAGCATAGATGTGGGGTTGCATGACCTTTGCAACAAAAACAAAGTAGAAAAACATTTGATGTTAATCTTTAACTATTTAGAAATGCATTTTATGATAGGTGAGTTAAATTTTGATGTAAAATCAGCAGACTATGGCCAAGACATACACAGTAGGAAAGTAGTGTTAAATATTAGGTAAACAAATCTAAATGATTGAAAAAAAGATTTTCTGTAGGGTACGTTTTACTAAATACTCCCTTTTTTACGGTGCACCTGTCCTGACTAACTTACAAACTTCTACCTTAAGCAAGATGGAACAGTGCTACAACAAACTTGCAAAGTTTGCCACAAACTCTAAATATCACACACACCACTGTAAACCACTACTAGAACTAAACTGGCTTGAACTCCCCAACTTCCCTTTATTCAGCTTTCCTCCTTGCACAACTTTATTTTCAAGCCTACTGCCTGCCATGCACTAGTCAATCTAGTCACACCTTACACACCAAATCGATCCCTATGATCAGAAGACAAAAATCTCTTAGCTATTTCAAAACCCACAAGAAAATCAGGTCATTCTCTGTATTCATACTCTGTCTCTATACTATGGAATTCACTACCTCTAGCTACCAGGTCTATGCCTGGCCTAACCCATTATAAAGCCTCTTTTAAAAAAATCATCTCAAAAATAAATGGCTCTGCTCCTGCATAAAGCCTGTCTAATGTTCATTTCTTCCTCTTCTTCCCCATTAGCCTCATCCTCCTCTTCTGTCACATTTCATTCCCTCACAGTCTACAAGATCCTAAGGCTCTCCTAACTCCTTCTTTGTTTCTATACCATATCCTTAAATTACTGCTCAGGCTATAATGCCTCTATTGTTAACTCTCTCACTATCTTCCTGCATCACTAACTTTCTGGGGTCTATGTTAAATGTTTGAACATCCAAAATATCGAACATTACATGGTCGAGACCAAATGTTCGACATTTGGATGTTCGAACATTAAAAAAAAAAAAAAAAAGAAAGAAAACACAGGAAAAAAAACACTTTAACTGCATCCCCCACACCCCCCTACTTAAATATACCAACTCAGAGACCGCACTTCAGTGCAGAAAAGGGAAATTCTCCCTATCTGCACCGTACGGTGCCATTGAAAGTCTATCTTCGAGCACTCAGAATTTCGAATGTTTGGTCTCGACCATGTAACATTCGAAATTTTGAGCATTCGAAGATTTGACAGGTACCCACTTTCTGGCTATTATTTTCCTAACTGAAACTAACATTCTATTTTTCCTGTACTATAACAGTCAGTGTCATACACTGCACTACCTACATACTATTTTTGGACACTATCTACTCATAGGCTATGTATATGGTGAAGTGACTACAGTTGTCTATAATGTTTTAACTCTATAGACTTGCCTAGATGTGCAGTATATCTTGTAACATCTTGTAACATAGTTTATGTTCTTTCAACTTATTTTTGTACAGTATTTCTCATGTCATTTGTACTGGATTGGATTATACTGTATTTGCATTGTACTGCATGTGGAGTTTTCTCTCTGGGCCTGTGCTGAAAATGGGTTCTGTAGACCCAGTCGGACCACCCTAGTAAACAAATGACAAATAAATAAATAAATATGTGTAGATGAGTATATGCATACTACTGTCAGATGACTGTACTGTCAGATGATTATAGAAATGTTATAAACTGTCACTTCATTAATTCAGATGACTGTACTGTCAGATGATTATAGGAATGTTACAAACTGTCATTTCATTAATATTTTAAACTTCTAGCTCATGTAGCATGAGGTAGATTATCTGAAATTATCATTTTGTTTTAAAGCAGAACATATTTTTGCATTTAGATTAGTCAGTGGTCCAAAGAAAATTGGCTTTTACAGTTAACAAAATTACAAATCTGCCCCTAAACTCAGTTAAATTGTGGACTCCTTCGGTACAGATAAAAATGAGCAGAGAATGACTCATGGTATTACTTGCCAAGGATGCATTATTTCTACTAAGAAACCCAACATGAACTTTAAGGCAGCTAACTACAGAGGAATAGCCTGCAGAACAACGTATCCAGGGGAGTACGAATATAACCAGCAGAGCGACTCACCCAGGGAAGAAGTCACAGAATTATAAAACAGCACATCATTCATAAATTATTTATTTCACCCAGGTGCCTACCCACAAAAAGAAAAAGTGTTATATAATACTGAGCTGTGACTCAACACTAAGAATTAAACTTGAAATTAGAATAGAAATGTTTAGGGCAGAATTGTTATACCAGGAAAGGTTGTTAAGGTTATTTGTGTGTGTGTGTGTGTGTGTGTGTGTGTGTGTGTGTGTGTGTGTGTGTGTGTGTGTGTGTGTGTGTGTGTGTGTGTGTCTCTCTCTATATATATATATATATATATATATATATATATATATATATATATTGTAATGATAGGAGATACTGCCAGGCATGCCAGGAGAAGTAGGGCAGTAGATGTATGACTTGTGATAGCACAGCTAGCTGAAATGTTATTAATAATTATAAGTCATTTGTATATCAAACTGATTTTGTACAGATGCTTGTACTGAAAATGTATTTGTGAAGTTTACTTATGTCAAAATGTATCAACAGTGCACCCTGATGGAATGAAAAGAAGCATATGTGTATTATTTTAACTGAATTCAGTGTATATGTTCTAATAGAAGATACTGGGACAGCAGAGATTAACCAGCTAGCTTACTTTAAGAAAAATGTAAATGAGCTGTTAAACCATTAAAATGGCACCCCACGGTGCTGAATAGGACCTAACATGGTGGGTCTGGAAGAAGCCTTTGTTCATTAGCACAGTAAAAAGAAGCTCCAGACACTGCCATAAACATTTAAATGTGTATTGTAGTTGTCTATGCTAAATTCCTTTCTCAGCTTCAAAGGGGGGATATTGTGAGAACCTAAAATCAGGTAACCAGGTGAGGTCATTCTGCAAGTCGTCTTGGATACTATATTTTACAAGGAGTAATCTCTGAGTATTAAGTATTCTGTTCTGGGGAACCTGACTAGAAAGACTGCTCACGTATTTCATTGTGCCTTGTTCTATCAAGTAAGTTAAAGTAGAGAGTCGATTATCCCAACGTCAATTATCCAAAACATCAATTATCCGTACCAGCCTTCCAAAGTTTTCGGGTAGGAAAAATCATAAAGTCTGAATATGTAAACATTATACAAATATGCTTGAGCATATTTTTTGAGATTGTAGCCAGCTTTTGTGTGAAAAATATTCTTTATTGTCCACTAGAATCACTGAATGGTTGAAAGTGTATACTTGCATGCAGAATAAAACAATATTTTAGAAGTTTTTATCCGGATCAGTTATATGTTTGATTATCCAAACAGTTTGATTATCCGAACTACCCTAGGTCCCAATTAGTTTGGATAATCGACTCTCTACTGTATTAGGGAATAATAATTCTCCTAGATTCAGTCAGGAATATAGTGAAGCTTAGTTTACAGATTGTTTTTTCTTTATTTGAATGAGTCTGTCCAGATATTTTCAACATTTCCTGTGATTTTAAACTCTGTGGTTTACTGTAAATATATATTTAGTATTTTCTGGTTCTTTTATTATTTATTGTTTGATATATTTAAACTTTTCATTGTGGCTGATCTTTTTTAGAAAATATTTAAACTTTGAGAGTATTTGTACATATTTATTTGGGGATAACTCTGGCCACTCATGAAAGCCTTGCTGTTTGGTCAATATTACCATTTGTATTAATATTAACTTCACTCAGCATAATTGGATACCCTTTTAAGAGCCTTATAGTAACTGACTGGTGGCAGTGAATCTACCTTATAGTCTGGGCAAAGTTGGTAGAGTGGATAATCTGTGCCAGCCTTCCCCAGGTGTGTGTGTGTGTGTGTGTGTGTGTGTGTGTGTGTGTGTGTGTGTGTGTGTGTGTGTGTGTGTGTGTGTGTGTGTGTGAAAATTAAATCTCAAGGAGTATGTGTTTCAGCTACTTGAGACAGGGACATATCTGGGGGGGCAAGAGATAAAGACACCTAGACCCTGGGCTGAGTGTGTGCCCTGTGTGCTCTTAAGGGAAATTGTGCATGATGCAGAGAGATCTGCATCTGGAAACATCGAGTGTATCCATTTGTTTTCCAAGTGCATGTCCCTCTCTAGTCTCAGTGGTGAGGATTCAGGCATGTCACATGTGTGTGTGTGTGTGTGTGTGTGTGTGTGTGTGTGTGTGTGTGTGTGTGTGTGTGTGTGTGTGTGTGCGTGTGTGTGTGTGTGTGTGTGTGTATATATATATATATATATATATATATATATATATATATATATATATATATGTATATATATATATATATATATATATATATATATATATATATATATATATATATATATACATACATACATACACATACACATATACATGTTTTTCTTCTTTTTTCTTTTTTGATAATCTGGTTAACCCACCAGACACAAGTATCCCTTTTCAAAGATGGTCCAGAAGCACTGTCTGGTTAAATAATCAGAGTCACAGAACAGACAAATGGAGGTTAATGGGAAAACACTGGATTACAGGAGGCAGCTCATTAACAACTCATGGCCTTAAAACTAACATCCTTACCTCTCAACTGTCCAGAATTTTGCAAAAGTCCACTTTTTTGCCTCCTATTTTTGGTTTGTCCTTGTAAAATTTGTGGTTTTCTGGCAAATGATTGAGGATAGTAGTCACTCTGTAATGACAGACATTTATTTAAGTGTCAGAATTAATATCCTTCAGAAAAAGTTTGCTAAAGTAAAGCATGTTAGTCTACTGACATTCTGTTTACAAGAGCACTTTTTAAAATCTGTCTAAATTTGTGTCCCTTTGTTCCCCCATTACTTTTGGCTTTGTCCTGATTATCACACTAAAAGGTTAAGAGGTATGCTAACATTATTAAAAATAAGAACAGTGTCCCTTTATATTCTGTCACACATGAAATGAAAAGTTGAACTCAAATTCAAGCTAATTAAAAAGCTTTCTCATCTTTACTTACTTATATTGTACTTTAATTGGAAGCAGTCTCTAAAATATGATGCTAAGCAGCTACAGAAACTTCCTTTATAGTTTCTAGAGCTTTCAAAACCATATAACTTAAGTACAGTTCAGTTACCACACCATCTATATTCAATGTATTGTTCTTCCTGGCAGTTAAAGCAAGGAAATTCTGTGTAATTCAATGACACTGCTGCATCAGGATTTAAGGATTCACCTTGACTTCATCAGCCTCTGCAACAGATTCTCTTGCTGAAATCTAACCCTTGCTTGTGACATCAGACACTTACTTATGATGTTTCAGAATTATGCCCTAAGCAACAAGCATGGATGATATTATTGCGAACAAAGGCTTTGTTTCAGTGCATACTGCCTTGGCAATTAATAATAAGAAAGAAGCAAGTTCCCGCCATGTAATGTAACATTACATATATTTTGATGGCAAAAGAGACTAAACTTGTCCGGTCTGCCCTAAATTGCATTTAATAATGTACCTCCTTTCCATCTTTAAGTCTGTCCACCTGTCTTAAGGCTTTTGAGTGTTCCTGTGGATTTCCTCTCCCCTACCCATTCTGGTAGTCCATTCTATGCATACATGACTCTCTCTCTCTCTCTCTCTCTCTCTGTGAAAAAGAACATTCAGAGATCCAGTGACCAGTTAGGCTGTACAATCTGCTATCTATGCCCCTCCTCCCACTTCTGTCTTTCCTGTTCTGAATGACATATTCATATCCCTGATATAATCTTCTGCTTCAAGATCATGTTCCCCATCTCTGCTTTTCTCTAGCCAGAAAAGCTCCAGGTCAACTAATTTCTGGTCATAGTCTTTTCTTCTCCGTCATCTGCATGCATCTGGTGGCTTTCACCTGAACTGCTATCAACCTGGCATCTCCTTGCTTGCATTATTTTGAAACTGTAGATAGTATGCAAAAAGAAGCCTTACTGGGGTTCACCCCAGAATTCTGCATACTGATGCCATGTCCCTCTCATTCTGCTCATGGTTTTCCAAACCATGTGTGGTCATCACTCCCAGATCCTTTTCAGTCTCTATTGTCATCATTTCCATCCCCCAGGCTGATACTACACATGAGAAGACAAGATTAGCCTCTGCATTAATGACACAATGATAACTGCAACAACAGAGGATAGCAGGAAGTGTCTACAGCAAGATCTGGTAAGTTTGGTCTAGTGGCCATTCAGGATTTGGTAAGTCTGTCCAAGTGGCAGTGGTCAGACTTACAGGTACCCTTGTGTAATTCAGAAAGAGGCTAATCTTGTCCCTTTTTCCAGAGATATGTCTGAAATAAAAACATTGAAGTGTACTGGATGGAGGAATGATCAGGTGGCACTCCACTAATCACTTTCCTGCCTTCATCCCTTTCTTTGCAAACCTCCTTTCAACTATTTAGTAATCCATTGCCACTTTAACCCAGGATCAATTATTAACTCAGACTTCTAACAGAGCTGGCAGGGAGTAAGGGTGTGCAAATCCTGGTGGGAAGGGTACATTTGAATAAAGTCACTTGTCTCAATGAGCTCTGGTGAAGGTCAGGACTCCAACAGTTCACCTCCCTAAGTGTGCATGAAGACAATGAAGGCATGGCTAATCTAGGCCTGAGGAAGTCATATCCCCATAGCCACACCTCATTGCTTCCACCAGCTTACCAAGGAGAAATTCCAGCATGGTGGCGGCAGGCATAGAACAGCACTTGCATACTAATCAGCATATCTGGCACCACCAATTCCAGTAATGCTTTGTATTCTGTCCCGAACATGCCAATGACAGCAACACCTGGGGTGGTACTGGTGTGAAGTACAGATTTTCCTAGTCTCCTTCTCTCTTGACAGGCTACACCATTTGGAGGCTGGAGCTACAGCAGTGAGCTGAGCAGATGGTAGTTAGCAGAGCAGATGCCAGGGAACCAAAAAAACAAAAAAAAAAAAAAAGAACTATGCAGCAATCCATTTCCTTAACCTTGCTCCTACCCCCCATCCCTCTAGTTTTCTTATAAGTTACTTGTGTGAGGCTAAATCAAACACCTGGGTGAAATCCAGGTAGACCATGTTTACCACATCTCACCTGTCAATTTCACCTGTAACCCAGTCATTAAATTATGTTAGGTTTGATTGACACTTCCATCTGGGCATGAGTCCATGTTGGCTGATGTTATAGAGCCTGTCGTCCCATAACAAAGCAACCAGTCTTCCCCACAGAATTCTTTTATAACTTTCCCTTGCACTATTGAAAGGCTACTAGGCACATATCTCCCTGGATTTTTCCTGCTGCATCCCGTTGTACAAAGGTACCACATTTGTAGTCCTCCAGTCTTCTAGTACATCTGATCTGTTGAAGATCTCCATCAAGGGATCTGGCATCATAGTGACCGAGGCATCCCATCTGGTCCTTGCGATTTTTCTTCCTTAAGACAGCATTTCATGTTACACCTCCTGCCTTCATCTGCTGGTGTTCCCCTACTGCTGTCCACACCCTGGCCTACCCCTTCACAGACTGTCAGCCTCCATGTGATTTTCCTTCATAATACTGAAGCGTTTCTCCCTGGGCCTCCGCTGAAAATTGGCTTTGTTCCATGTCGGACTTTCCCAGTTAACAAATGTTAAATAAATAAATACTGAAGTAAAGCATCCATTCAGTACCTCTGCTTTTTCCCACTCTTGTGTAATCCTTTCACTGTAGCTCAGCCTGACCAGATCCCCCCCCCTCTCTCTCTCTCTCTCTCTCTCTCCTTTCCTCTGTCTTTCCTTCCCTCTTTTCTAATATAATAAAGTACTTATTCCCCTTCCTGTTTCACCCACTCTGCCAAATTCCTTGCCCTTTTCATTTCTGTTGTTTCCTTTTTCTCAAGCCTGCTTGTAGTGTGTCTCCTCTGTCTCACTGCTGTCCTTTTCATCTGTTGCATGCCTTATCTTTTGCTCTAACTGTTAGCCTGATTATTTATTTATTTGTTTGTTTGTTTGTTTGTTTGTTTGTTTGTTTGTTTGTTTGTTTTCCTTTGATTACCAGGAAAGTCCAAGTGAGCCAATGGCCAATTTTCAGAGAAAGCCTAGAGAGAAAAGCTCCACAACAGATTTAAAAACATTTTAAACAATAGTTGATAAGTAATTATATACAAAGGGAGGACAAGCCCTGCAACAGATTAAATATTGTACAATGAGTTGATGAGAAATTGTATACAAGGGAGGAAGCCCCACAACAGATAAACACTTGAAAATAGATTGGGGTATGCCTTATATGTGGCCGTAAGAGCTCCATCAACAGACTGAAATACATTTACAGAATATTGCCAGGAGAAATTGTGATCAAGAACAAAATATGTACTGCAAGTAGCAAGACACTTTGCAGAAGTAGATAGTCTATACTGAGTAAAGTAATTAATAGTTATTCAAAATATTGACTATATTTCTACTAATATATGGAAGTGAGAAATAAACTATTCTGATGCTAAAACAGACTGAGTAACTGAATGAAATGAGGGGGAGTAATATGTAGGAGGGAACATTACGGATATGGAGAGAGAGCTGATTAGTATTAGCGAGATGAGAATGTTATGGAAGGACTCTAGAGAAAAAACAAATACTAGCAAAGTGTTGGCTGAAGAGCACAAATTAGTAGCATAGTATCACTAACGTGATATACGATATAAAGTTATTCGGTGGCATGTAGGATGTTGGTAATTATGTTGAAAAGCAATGGATCTAGTATGGATAGAAAAGATGAATAGGAACAGATCGGTTTTGTAGATCATTATGTGCAATGTTCCTATTGAGCCACTGTCACTAGATAGCACATGCATATGAGTACTGAGAACATACAAGAACAGTGCCATTTTGTGCAGTCAGCCAGAGTGAGTGCAGGCATAAATGGAGATACACATGCCCGTGTGTTTGAAGTAATGTGTGACTCAGTTAACTTGAATATACGTGTTTTAGTTACAGCTCCTGACAATGTTTATGTACAATAAATATCTTGAACACATACACCACTTCATTATCCCTTTTGTATGCATGACACAAGCGGCATGGTATCAGAAGTGGCTTGTCTAAAGCAACATGTAGCCAGAAGCAGCATGTCTAAAATGACATGGGGCCAGAATGGGATCCAAAGTTGAAGCAACACACAAGCATAGAGGAACACAGCTAGAAATGGAGGCATTTACCAGAGTGAACTCATAAACAGGTCAGTTGTTATTCAAAGGTACTTAAATTCATTTAAATGATTTTTCAGTCACCAAATAAGTGGCAAAGCATTCAAAATGTTTGAAATAATTACCAAGGTAAATGAAATGTCTGAAATTGAGGCATACTGATAAAAGTATTCAAAATAAATACAAAAGTGTTTGAAATAACTTCTGAAGTTTTAAGATGTACAAAAGGGCTAAAATAACTGCAATTTTTGCAATGTGCTACTTTTTCATATTAACTGAAGCTATTCAAAGTGTCCAAAGTTTCTGGAATGTTCACAGTGTTTACAGTATCAACGTGAAGACTTTTCATAGAGAGTGTTGGGCATTTGAGCATAATTACAAGTACCTGGGCTATATAGCAAAGGATTTCACAGACCTGAACTGCTGGTGCTTGATAATAATATTGCTGACTAATGGAGAGTGTTTGAACAAGAATATGATATTTTCATACAGACTGCTTTTTCTGATAAAGACACATGTACAAGAGCATTCATACTTCTTAATTTAGCAGGCACAGAAGCCATTGAGAGTGAACGCTCATTTGTGTATGCACCTGGCATGTATGCAGGGGAAGAGGAAGACCACCATATTGTGATACAGGCTGAAAAGCAGAAAGACCCTGAGTGCTTAAAACGTAACTTTAGAGAAATGTGTAACCCTCAAACAAATATTACAATGGAAAGGCACATATTTTACACAAGAAATCAAAAACCTGGTGAAACTATAGCAGCATACATTACTGACTTGAGAAACAAAGCAAAAACCTACAGATTTGGTGACTTGCAAGATGGGTTGATAAAAGACAGACGTGTGTGGTGTTAATAATGATGCAATGAGAAAGATTTTACTTTGCGATAGGGATTTAATGTTGAGCAAAGCCACAGAGATTTGTCAAATATACGAGCTTACAGAAAAGCACAGAAATATGCTTACAAATGAGAAAAGTATGCATGCTGTTTCTCATACAGTGTCTGCTAGTGCGAATGTTGATAGTGTGAGACACAAAGCTAAGATAAAATAGCAATATAAAGCAAAGATTGCGCTGCTACCTAAACTGAGTGGGGCAGCTACAAGTAATCGCACTGTTAACTGTCATAATTATGGAGGCAACCATGAACCTGAACAAGAAAAGTGCTTAGCTTTTGGTTAGCAATGTTACAACTGTAAAAAGTGGAATAATTTCAAAAGACTTTATAAGTCTAAACTGCCACATACTTTTAATAAAAGAGAGCATCCAAAGAAGCAAGTAGATCAGTTAGAAAGCCGTGAGCAAACTTTTATGTTGATGGTGTATCTGTGCTTGATGAAACAATTAGCTAGCTGCTTATGGTGGTGAAGAGATTCAAATTGATAGTGCAATAGTTCTCACATGCCATTCTGCTGGGAACAGCTATGATTTGCAGTTTTGCATAATCAAAAGACATGTGCAGTCATTGCTAGGCCGCAAAGATAGTTTGAGACTGGGACTGATTTCATTTAATAAGGACGTTCATCATAAAAGTCTGAACAACCAAAATAGTTTTACACAGAATATTTTTCACAACTATGCTGATATTTTCAAAGACGAGCTTGGCAAGCCACCAGTTACATATTCCATGAAGTTAAACAATGAAGTAAGCCCGGTTGCCTAACCAGCAAACAAGATTCCAGTAGCAATGTAGAGTAAAGTAAAAACAGCACTAGACAAAATGATGGATTTAGGTGTGATAACTCCAGTTAAAGAACTGACTTAATGAATATCCTCCATGGTCGTAGCTCATAAGAAAAGCTCAGATGATCTTCGAATATGTATTGATCCAAGAGATTTAAACAAAGCACTTAAACTTCCTCATCATCTGATGTGCACAGTAGAAGAAGTATCAGCTCTCCTGCCAAATGCCACTATTTTTTCAGTCTTAGATGCAAAAAGCTAGTGTTGGCAGATTTTGCTGGATTACAAATCTTCATTGTTAACTACTTTCAGTACACCATTTGGAATGTACAGATTTTGGAGAATGCCATTTGAGATAAATTCTGCCAGTGAAGTCTTTTAGTGTGCGTTGGAACAAATTTTTTCAGGGTGTCCGTGTGCTATCATAGTAGACAACATTACTGTAGGGGGCAATGGTGAAGATGAAAACGATAGAAACCTCAAGAAAGTTCTAGACCATGCACGTGCACGTGAAGTCAATTTTAAACTGAATCCTCAGAAATGTAAATTCAAGCTGAGAGAAGTTACTTATGTGGGTCATTTGTTTACTAGTTCTGGGTTACAATCAAATCTGTGTAAGCAAGCAGCAATTCTTGAAATGCCAGTTCCAGACAATGTCACATCTTTACAACATTTTCTTGGTATCTTCAGCTATTCAGGAATGTTCATCCCAGACCTGAGGGAACTTTCAGCACTGTTACATGAGTTGACGCACAACAATATAAACTGGTCTGGGTTAGAACAACACCAAAAAGCATTTGAAGTTCTGAAACAGAAAATTGCCAGTCCACCCACATTCAGATATTATGAGGTTTGCAAGCCTGTAACTCTTTCATGTAATGCTTCAAAGTATGGTCTTTGTGCGGCATGTTTTCAAGAAGACATACCAGTAGCCTATGCATCCAGAACTTTAACCCAAACTGAAATGCAGTACGTGCAAATTGAAAAAGAGCTTTTGCCAGCTGTGTTCACATGTTCAAAGTTCAATGATTATATTTATGGCAAACCTGTTCAAACAGAGACTGATCACCAACCTCTAGTCACAGTTCTAAAAAAGCCAATACATTCAGCCCCAGAATGTCTGCAACACATATGTTAAAATTGCAAAAGTACAATTCCAGTATTGTCTACACCAAAGGCAAATATTTATACCTGGCCGATGCTTTGTCAAGAGCACCCAGACAAACAACAGAACAACATGATAATGAGAAACCAGACTTAGAAGTCATGGAGGTCAAAAATTTTTCCTCATCAAGTCTTGATCAACTTAGACAACACACAGCTTTAGACCCTGTTCTTCAGAAGCTGAAACATGTTATTAGTCAAGGATGGCCAATGCTACAAACCAGTCTTCCACTTGATCTCCAGAAATATTTTCCTTACCGAGACGAGCTAGTGATGGAAGATGGTACCCTCATGAAAGGTCCAAAATAGTTATTCCTACAGTGTTACAACAAGAATATATGAAGATTTACATTGTGCACACCAGGATACCAATTCTACCAAAAGAAGAAACATACTATTTTGCCCTTCTATGTCAAAAGATATAAAAAAGGAAACTCTAGCATGTTCTATTTGCAATACTACTAAACCGGACCAAAAAAAGATATTCCTAAACCACCATAGTCGACAATTGCTACTGATGTTTTTGAATGGAATGGTCAACGTTACTTAATGTTAGCAGACTGTTACTCAAATTTGTTTGAAATTGACCTTCTTCCTAATCTAACCTCCAGCACTGTCATTACAAAATTGAAGAGACATTTTTCTGTGCATGGTAGTCCACACAAAGTTGTATCTGACAATGGTACACAGTTTACCAGTCAGCAGTTCAAGAAAGTTGCTGAGGCTTGGGACTTTGTCCATGTTACTAGTAGTCCTGAGTACCCATAGTCAAATGGATTAGCTGAGCGTGCAGTCCAAAGTGAGAAATGTTTGTTAGAAAGATCTAAGAGAGATGGTACCGTTTTCCTTAACCTTCTCAATCTCAGAAACATTCCCCAAGAAAACTTGCTTGGTTCACCTGCTCAGAGATTAATGTGTAGACAGATGAGAACAACCTTACTGATCAGTAAACAACTATTGATTCCAAATGCAAACAACAACAAAGTGATCAAAATCCAACTTTTGAAGAAATGTCAGTCACAAAAGTCATAATTCAATAAATCTAGCAAATTTCTTAGACCACTAAGGCAAAGAGAAATTGTAAGGATGCAAACAACTAAAGAATACGACCGAATGGGTATTGTCAAAAATGTGAGAAACTGAGATCCTATATTGTTCAATTGGAGGGAATGGAATTTAGATAAAACCGAAGATATATATTTCAGTTTCTGAACCAGTGATGCAGCAGATTGCCTGTGCTAAAGATTCTACTTCTCAGATTGACCTTACACTTGTTCCCATTTCGCAGGACAGTGTATTTTCCTCAAATAATTCTGATGTTATCTCTGAAGTTCCTATTGAGAAGAATTCTCCAGAGACAGTCCCTGTTGCTAAACCCAGTCAAAGCTTTTATGTAACCAGATTGGGTAGAATTTCCAAACCCAATCCAAAATACACAGCGACTTGCATTTGAGTTCTGATTTATTATATGTTATCTAGCATATATATTGCTTTGTTCTCCTATTGCATTTTGAACAAATCAAAGAGGGGGGATGTAGATCATTATGTATAATGTCCATATTGAGCCACTGTGGCTAGATAGCACATGCATATAAGTACTAAGTGCGACAATAGTGCCATCTTGTACAGTCAGCCAGAGTGAGTGCAGGCATGAATGGAGATGCACATGGAAATGTGTTTGAAGTAATGAATGAATCAGTTAGCTTAAATATATGTTCCTATTACAGTTCCTTACAATGTTTATGTACAAAAAATATCTTGAACCCATACACCGTTTCATTGTCTCTTTTGTATGCATGACACAAGCGACACTTTTAACAGACTTGAGTCTATTGGAAAGGTAGCTGGTGTTTTTTCCACTTTATAACACTTCCTCAAACCCTTGTCCATGCCCTGATTATTCTAGTCTGACACAGTCCCCTAGCTTGTTTATTGTCTCAGTTTGCTCCCCGTTTCCTAACTCATCTTTGATATCCTTCCCAACAGACTATGATCTGTAGCCCTAAAAATCCAGTACCGTCATCTTTATTTTTATAGTCTTATGTCCCCTCCCCCATTCTAAAACACAGCAGAGTGGCTACTGTCAGCTAAAGACACATTCACCTGGTTATCCATAGCCCATTTGTAATGGCTAGGACCACATACAGAATTCTCTCCTTTCTATTTCAGCTCTGCACCAATCTGTCGATCCCTTTATTGTCGAAGACCTCATCAAATGCTACTCACTGTCTAAGCTAAAGCTTACAGTCTCTCAGTCTACACTGGACTATGACTCTCTTCCTCCCATCTCACTCCTTTACTTTCTCCTCCAGTCTCCCGTCCTCCTTCCTTGATGTGTCTTGGAGTGTACCAGCCCAGCTGCACTTATCATCTTCCTCTGACTTAACCACCAAAACACTTAGGCAAGGTTCTAACTTCTGCCCTCTCCCTTGCTCCTTCAAAAGGTATTGTCTCTTCAACTCGCTGACTTCACATGTAATGTTCCTTTTGCGTAGATAGAAGCTTCAGTTCAATATCTCCTTTTTCCTGTCACTCTTGAATAAATTATAGCCAGGCAATTTGATGTTCCATTCCCGCTTGTAACAGGCTCATGTTTCTGTGATACAACAAGATAGTTTCTGCCCCTCTCCCACATCAGTGCTTTCAGTTCCTCCATATTCCTATGCAGATTCCTTGCAATACAAAATAATACTGCCCAGCTATGCTATGCGCCACTCTATTTTCCTCTTCTATGCCCTGCTTCCACTTTTCCTTATTTCCTTTCAATACACCTGATCTGGTGGACAAAAAAAATACAGTTCTCACCTGGAAAGGGAAGATGGGATGCCCTAATAAGGTAATACGATGTGCTAGCATCATGGAGGATGAACAACAGATGAGTCAGTGGATTGCCTGAGAATTAAATGGCCAGAATGGTAAGAGACAAAAATAAGTCTTTCCAGCAGATTCCAGCTGCTCCTTAATCCTCTGGAAAACATCAGCATGTTGTATTTTTGTTTTCTTCTACATTGGATACCATTGCATTCTATAATATGAAATGGTGGTCAAGTTATTTTTAGCTTGTATTTGTTTCAGGATAAACAATCTCAACAAAAATATTGTTGTGTGAATGATTTGGATAATAACAGTGAAAAAGATAATGTCAGATGAGAAGAAAGTCAGGATGAGACAAACCATAAGAATAAGAAATTCGATAGGTTTTGTCACTCTTCTTATGTGCATTAAGACGACATTAAGGTTTGGGTGTTTAAGTAGTTTATTGTATACAAATACATCAGGATAGATGGCAGGAACATTAAACTTAAACGAGCTATCTATCTAACTGACTTAGTACATACTTGCATGCTCACACTCTAGCTGCTCACTCAAAATGGCAGTCTTGCTTGCATGTGCTCAGTACTTATATGCATGTGCTGACTCACTGGAAAGCTTCTTAAAGGTATATTGCACACACTGATCTACATCCTCCCTCTTTACTGAGCTGTCTCAAATAAACAATAACATTTCAATAGGCATGCAATTATAGACTCTAATAAAGAAAAACAACAGTCAAGCCAGGTTGCTGTGTATCTGGAACTAGGTTTCGAGATGCAACCTGATGTTGTGACATAATAGTTAGGACTGGGTTTAGCAACAGGGACAATCACTGTGGAATGTTCTGCTTGAGGAGTTTCAGAGAATTTTTCAGGAATGGGGATTGCTGATGGAATGTCCTCTGAAACAGGAACATTGGTCAAGTCACTCTGAGAACTACAGTCTTTGTCACAGGCAAGATGCTATAACGCTGGTATGAACACTGGTAACAAATGCTTCTGATTTCATCTGAATTCCATTTTTTGTGATTCCACAATGTACGATCTCAGCTCTTGACACAAACTTTTCACAAATCAGACGTGATCAAAACCTTTTCATGCTGAACTACTGACAGCTAATCTTAAAATAAATGACCACACCACTATCATAGTAGCAGCCATCTATATTCCTCCAAAAGACAACATTCCTCTGCTCGAAAATATTCTCATACTTTTCTCAACACATCCGCAATGAAACTATCCTCCTTGGGGATGTCAACATTAACTGGTTAACTCTCAGTCATCCAAACTCTAATACTCATATTAATTTATATGGCTTTACTCAGCTAATCTCCCAACCTATTCATACAAACAACTCTCACACATCTAGTACTCTTGTTGACTGGGTACTTGTATCTAATCCTACCAAATATCATAACCCTGAAACCCTAGCAAACACCCTGAGTGATCACTCCCCTATAAAAGTGCTTAGGTTCACTCCCCACTTCTCAAAACCTCCTAGATTTATTACCTGTCGCAAACTCTCTGACTTCCATCCAGAAACCTTTAATGCCCTCCTCTCTAAAGTAAACTGGAAATTCCTTACTCAACTCCCACTAGAAAAAGCAGTCCTAGCATTTAACTCCACCTTCCTTAGCATCTTGGACTCACTTGCTCCCCCTTGCAAAGTCCGAAGTCCACCATATCTCCATGGCTTTCAAAAGCCACTCGTACCCTTATGATAACTAGAGACAAACTATGGAAAAAATGGTCATAAACTAAGCTCTCTGCAGACTTACAAAAATATAAAGAACTCAGAAATCTGACAAATAAACACACAAACAAAGATAAAAAGGACGTCTATAACAAACCTCCCACAGCCCTAAGATCTAATCCTAAAAAAGTCTGGAACTCTATTAACCAAATATTACATCCCGGTAATTTTAGTTTCCCCAATCAATGCCCAGACAAGACATCTGAAGAAACTGCCACTATCTTCAATACTTATTTTATCAATTCAATATCTAAGCTACTCAACCTTAACTGAAACTACTCTACTACTAACATCTCCAACTTTTCTGAACCTACTCCTAATACTATCTAATCAAATACCTTCTCCCTCAAACCTGTACCTACTAGCTACATCAAAACTCTACTCTCTAAATTAAAACCATGCTTAGCATCAGCTGACAATATTCCTTCCACTTTTCTTCTACTAGCAGCTGACTCTCTTGCTCTCCCTGTATCTATCCTAATTAATCACACTATCTCTGAATCTAAAGTCCCTTCCATCTAGAAACAATGCTACACTCTACCTCTACACAAAGGAGGTAACTCCTCTGATATCTCCAACTTTAGACCTATCGCTATCCTCTCCCCTCTCTCTAAAGTACTAGAAAAATGTATTCATAAATAAGTTATGCAGTATCTACTACAGGGAAATCTACTTACACCCACTCAACATGGCTTCAGACCCAAACATAGTACCACTACAGCTTTATTATCCTTCCTCAGCACTGTCTCTATAGCCATGGATGACCATACACGTATTTCTTGCCTATTCTTGCACCTCTTAAAAGCTTTCAACACCATCTCACATTCTCTTCTGCTGCACAGACTGCATAACTTCAACGTCTCCTCTGATATTTTTGCATGGTTCTCCAGCTACCTCACTGATAGATCTCAATCAGTGAGATTGCACTCTGCACTCTCCCTTGCTCTCCCTGTAAAAATGGATGTACCTCAAGGGTCTATCCTAGGGCCTTTACTTTTTAATATATTTACTAATCAGCTCTATACCTCCTGTCCTCAGTCATCTTTAGTGCAATACGCAGATGACTCTACAGTCATCACCACAGTTAACTCTCCCTCTAAGCTCTTCTCAGCTACTCAGGCATCTTTTAACTTAGTTGAAACATGGCTCTCCAACAACCATCTCATCCTTAACCCTAAAAAAAGCAAAGCTGTTACTCTTCCTACCTAAAACATTCAACAAAATTAAACCCTCCTTCTCCATACAGTCCCTTAATAACACTCCCATTCAGGTAGAATCCAGTACTAAGTTCTTAGATGTAACCATCGATGATCAGCTTAAATTTGACTTGCATGTTAATAACTGTATCAAAACGACTCATTCAAAACTAGGACTCCTTTTCCGTAACAGGAAATTCCTTACCTCTGAAGCCAAGGTCACTCTCTCTCTTACCTACCTTCTACCCAGTCTAATGTACAGCTCTCAAATTCTTACAACTCTTAACTCAACACTCCTGACCAAACTCAAATCTACCTACAACTAGATTTGCTGCCCAACAAACCTACAAATCCTATAACTGTTTCTCTATAAAACACCTAAATTGGCTTGAATTACCCTACCAGCTTCTTCTGTCTCAACTCCAGATTATCCATTCTATCCTATACCAGCCTTCCTACTGCCTAGCACTATCCCCTGTCATCTCCAATTATTTTCCCTCCAGACCTCTATGAAGCTCTAACCAAGATCTACTACAAATCTACAAACCCAGTTCTAAATTTGGACGCAACATGCACAGCTATCACCCTACTATTGCCTGGAATAGACTCCCACTAGAAACCAGGACCCTTACACATCCTAAACAATTTAAGACAGCCACCAAAAAGCACTTTAAAAGTCACTGGTCCTGCCACTGCACTCTCCCTCATTAACATCCTCTACTTCTCATACCTTAATCTACTTTCTGCCCTTAACTCACTCTTCTCACTAGCTCTCTCTTATCTTCCTTGACTACTCTTTCTACTGTCTTCTAAAACCTATTAAGCTAATCATCTCAAAGAAACATTCTATAGTAATTGTCTTCCCTACTTGCAACTACATTATGATAAAACTGGGTTTTTGTAACCACTTACCCCCAAAAACTATACTCATCTTAATGACATATTATTTATTTTTATACATCTTGAAAGAGCTTTGCTATACCCCTGATTATTGACACTGTATAACATTGTATTGTTACTTAATGCCTTGTAATAATCCTGTAACATTGCTGTTAATGCTAATTTATAATGAAAATTGTATAATATGTTGGGACTTTTCTCCCTGGGCCTCCGCTGAAAAAGGGTTCTTCGGCTCAGTCAGACAAGCCCAGTTAACAAATGTAAAATAAATAAATAATAAAATAAATAAATGTCTGCAGCCTCACTATCTCCCTTTTTTCAAGAACTGAGCGGCCTGCTAGTTGTATCACAGTAAGACTTCGGGGACAAACACTTCTTCAACAGTTGGGCTTTTACTGATTTGTTGTTCTTAGTACTTGGAAACAATAAATTACTGCTGATTGGTAGTGTGGTTCTGGTATGTCTCAACATAAGTCTCTGGACAGGTAAACCAAGATGTTTATCACAAAGAATGTTTCTGAGATGTAACAAGTTGAGAACAACATTGATATTGTCACACCTGGAATTCTGTAACAGCTGTTTTACAGTTTGAACTGCACATTCAGCCAAGCTGTTTGACTGTCCCACTCTTCTACAAATTTCTTGAAATACTGACTTATAAACTGTGCATCATTGTCAGAAATAACTCCGCGCGGACTACCATGGACAGAAAAATGTCACTTCAACTTATTAATGACAGTACTAGAAGTTAGGTTAGGAAGTAGGTCAATCTCCAACCAATTTGAATAAGAGTCTACTAACACCAAATAATGCTGACCATTCTACTGAAAGATATCTGTGTCGACTGTCGACCAAGGTAGTTCAGGAATCTGGCTTAACTTGAAGTGGTTCTTTTTGGTGATGCAGCTTTGTACTATTATATACTGAACAAGATGAAAGTACTTTCTCGATATCTCTTGACATAGAAGGCAAAAATACTAGTCCTGTTGGCCTTCTTTCGGTAGAACCAGTTCCTGGGTTGCCACAATGCAAGATCTTGATGTACTCACGTTGCAAGGATTTTAGAACAATCACTTTAGGACCTTTCATGATGATAAAATTGTCTGACAAAATCCCATCTCTGTATGGAAAATACTGTTGCACTTCTACTGGTAAATAAGATTGCTTGGAAGGCCATCCTTGGCTGATAAAGTGGTTGAGCTTCTGGAGAATTGTATCGGAAGCTGTGTGAGTTCTGAGCTCAGCAAGATGTGTAGAAGAAAAATGTCTTACTTCCATGACCACAATAAAGTTGCTCATTGTTATGCTGTTCTGTGTTTTTTTCTGGGTGATCTGGTCAAGGTATCAGCAAGATAAAGGAGTTTGCCTTTTGTATAGACTAGATTGAAATTGTACTTTTGCAATTTGAGCATCATATGTTGCAATCTAGCTGGAGCTGTGTGCATAGGCTTTTTTAAAATACTGACTAAAGGTTGGTGATTAGTTTTGAGCTGGATAGTCGGCCATAAATATAATCATGGAACTTTGAACATGGAAACAGAATTGCCAAAAGCTCTTTCGCAGTTTGAGCATATTGCATCTCGGTCTGGGTAAGAGTTCTCAATGCATAGGCTACCATCTTGAAGAATGACCGCACCTAGACCAAACTTAGAATCATCACAGAGTAACTGGTTTGTGAACATCATAGTAGCTGAGAGTTGGTGGGTTGGCAATTTTCTGTTTCAGGACATCAAATACTCTTTGGTGCTGTTCTGACCATGTCCAAATTACATCTTTGCATGACAGCTCCACTTAGAGAGCTGAAAGTTGACAAATCTAGAATGAACTTGCATAGATAATTGACCATGCCAAGAAAATGTTGTAGGGCTTGAACATTGTCTTGAGCTGACATCTCGAGAATTGCTGTTTGCTTGGAAGGATCTGGTTCTATGCCTGAACTGATAAACAAGTGACAAAACATAAGTAACTTCTTGTAGCACAAACTTGCACTTCTGAGGATTCAGCTTAAGATTCATTTGATGTGCTCTTTCCAGAACTTTTCTGAGGTTTCTGTCATGTTCATCTTCACCATTGCCTCCTACTAGAATATTATCTACTATAATAGCACATGGATAGCCAGAAAAAAATTTGCTCCATTGCACGCTGAAAGACTTCACTGGCAGAATTTATCCCAAATGGCATTCTCAGAAATCCGTATCTTCCAAATGGCATACTGAATAGAGTTAGCAATGAAGATTTTTAGTCAAGCAAAATTTGCCAAAATTAACTCTTTGCATCTAAGACAGAAAAAACAGTGGCATCTGGCATGAGGGCAACAACCTCTTCCATTGCATACATTGGATGATGAGGCTTTTTTAATGTTTTGTTCAAGTCTCCTGAATCAGTACATATTCTGATATCATCTGAGCTTTTCTTATGAGCTACCACTATGGAGGATACCCATTCAGTAGGTTCTTCTACTGGACAAATTACTCCTAGCTGCACCATTTTGTCTAGCTCGGCTTTGACTCTGCTCTGTATAGCTACTGGAACTTTCTGTGCTGGTCTGACAACTGGGCTGACCTCTGGGTCTAACTTCATGGAGTACATAACTGGTAGTTTGCCTTGTTTGCCTGCAAAAATATCAGCATACTCAGAAAAAATAGTTTGAGTGAATTTTGAGCTGTTGTCATGCAGGTTTACATGGTGAATCTCTTCATTAAGTGAAATCAGTCCCACTCTCAAGCTATCTCTGAAGCCCACCAATGACTGCATGTGTCTTTTGATTATGAAAAATCACAAGTCATAGCTATTCCCAGCAGACTAACATGAAAGCACTATTGAGTCTTCAGTTTAAATCTCTTCACCACCATAAGCAACAACCTTTGGTCTCCTTTGAAGTGAAAATAAAACCTGGACCCCCAGCTAAACCAGGGATAAACATGAACTCTTCTAAGGCTATCTTCCTGGTATTAAGTGAGAACCTGGCGACATTTCAAGCCCCTATAAACTCTAAGAACACTTCTGCCTATTCAGAACTGTTCACAGAAACCCTGTACAAGCATGTTAATAGCTGTATAGAGGCAGCTGTACCAACCAGGAAGAAGTGCAGAACTAACTAAAAAAACATACCACCCTGGTGGAATCACAAAATGAATCGGATGTATAACAGGAGGAAGAAAATTATGGCAAAAATTAGGAGGTGCAGCACCGAACAGGATAAAAGCACTCTAATTAAACTAAACAAACAACTCAGAGGACAAATAAAGTCTAGCAAGGCCAAATTTGAGGTATGTTTGGCCTCCCAGGCCAAGGACAACCACAAAGCATTCTTTAGCTATGTCCGCAACCTCAAAGGCAATACACAATTGTGTGCAGAGCTCATTGTGAATGGAGCTACCTATACTGAGCCAGAAGATATAGCAAACCTCCTGACTGATACATTCAGCTCCAACTTTACTCCCCTCTCTCCCTCAACCTTTCCTCAGGAAATATCATCAAATATAACTCTCCCTGCTATCACAAGGGGACAGGTCCTTAATGCTCTCTCTAAGACCAAGAACACTGCATCAATGGGCCCAGACAATATCCCATGATGCCTTCTAAATGGCATGAAACATGACTTATCAGGGCCTCTGGAATTACTATTTAACTATAGCCTCCAAACAGGCTTCGTGCCTCATAAATGGAGAAAGACAACAGTCATCCCTCTGCACAAAGGTGGGCCATCTACAGACCCTGGAAACTACAGACCCATAAGTCTTACTAGTCTAATATGCAAAGCCATGGAAAGAATTATCATGGAGATGATCAACAGAGATATAGTAAACCTCCAGACACTGGACACAACCCAGTTTGCTTTTGTAAAGTACAGATCACGACTACTCAACCTGGTGAACTTCTTTGAAACGGTCACCAAAGCAATGGGCAAGGGTAGAATCGTTCACACTGCCTACTTTGACCTGTTCAAGGCATTTGACAAAATACCCCACTCAGGCATTGTTGACAAACTCTAGAGGTTAGGTAGAAACCTATATGTCACGCAGTGGAAAGCCAACTGGCTCACAGACAGGAGCAGGAAGTTAGAATTGGGGACTGCACCTCTACAAAGAGGCTAGTCACAAGTGGAGTCCCTCAGGGATCAGTCCTTGGACAGCTCCTTTTTGGCATTTACTTCTCAGAAGTCAAGGCCAATGCCAGTGGTCTCTGGCTGACTAGGTTTGCAGATGATTGCAAATTTGGAGCTATCACTGAATCTCACACTGACAATGTTCTCCAGGAGGGGCTGACACAGGCAAACAACTGGTATCAGAGTCATGGACTAAAACTAAATGCCAAGAAATGCATAATAGTATCCTTTGGGAAGTCATCAATTCCTGGTAACTATCATATTAACAACACATTCCTTAGAGTTGACCCAGTAGTCAGGGACTTAGGGACACACATAAATAGTAATCTAGCCTTTGATCATCATGTGTCTACAATGGTGAGAAAATCATTCTATGTTGTGCAACTTATAGACAAAGGTATGGCATCTAAGTTCAAGGAAGTCATTGTTCCGCTGTAGTCAGCAATCATCAGACCTATCATTGAGTACAACGTCCCCCTTTGGTATGTACCTATCCAGGCATATCCAACAACCGGAACGTCCACAGAGGTTCCTCATTAAAAGAATACAGGGCATAAGTAATATGTTCTATGCAGACCGCCTCAAAGCCCTATCCCTGTATTCTGTCTCCTACAGACTTTTGATGGGAGATGTATGCCTGGCATACAGGGCATTGTCAGACCCCACTCTGATGGACCTACTGCCTATCCACAAAACAAACAGTACCAGAATTACTCGTTCTAAAGACTTAAATCTTGCCTGTGATATAAATAGGACCTGCTGGAGAGATGAGTATGTATCACAGAGACTACCCCATCTATGGTATGGCTCCCCATCCATGTGAAGCAGAGTTCCTCCCAAATACAATTCAAGTGAAACTTAGACAATTTGATGGGAAGCTGGAAATTCATACCTGATTTATGTCTCTGATGCAAACAGGTAACCTGTAAATGATTCATCTCCCAGGCCCATGCTTACACTTAGCAAGGGTATCAGAATTTGTCAGAGATTTGGGATGCATGGCTAGGCTTAAAAAGGCCCTTGTGGTCATTAGCCTAGTAAACACCTATGAACCTATGAACCTTTGCACACTTTGTCAAATCAGGTTGTTTTGCAGCTTTTACTCTAGCAAATGTTTCTGTTGATATAACATTGCACTTTGAGCCAGTATCTACTTTAAGCTCTACGGGACAAATCCAAACAGTAGAAAAGATTTTTGCTCTTTGCCCACAAATCTACGGCATTGATTGTTTCAACAAGCACAGACACCATCAACATAAAAAGTAGGGTCACAGCTTTCTAATTCATCAGCTTGCCTCTTGGAATGCCTTCTTTTAATAAAAGAATGTGCCTTATTTGATTTGCAAAACCTTTTGAAATGATTCCATTTATTGCAAGAATGACACTGCTGACCAAAAGCTATGCACTTTTCCCTTTTGGATTCATGATTCCCACCACAATTATGACAATTGATTATGAAGCTAGGTGGGGGCACATGTTTTGACTTTGCTGACTCACCCTTATGCTTCACTGACCATGCCCTGGAATTTGCTGGAAAGTCTCAGGGTTTCCCAAGGACTGTTACAGGACCTGCAGTAGCTGCCTGTTTCTTTTAACTAAGTGCTGCATACTATCAACATGGGCTTTATCACTGTGCTTTCCACAGCTGTTCTCATTTGTAAGCCTACTTGTGTGCTTTTCTGTAAGCTCATATATCTGACAAATCTCAATGGCCTTATTTAACATTATATCACTGTCTCAAAGCATTATTTGGAAGTTATTCATTCTTTTTTTTGCCAGTTGTATTTCTCTCTTCACACATCATAGTCATTTTTATAAACTGGAAGAAGGTGAAAGGTATCTCAGTTCTTTTTGCATTATGGTTCATAGCATCTTAGCTTTTCCTTTCAGCCAGTAATGTGCTATTAATAATGTCAGTTTGTAAGCTGTAGTTTGATAACTCTCTATAACATTTTTATTTGGTAAAAGCAGTTGTTAGATAGTTCTTTAGCATAAGCTTATTTATTCTTTTCTTTCTTTCAGTTACATGCTTAAGTGATTTCATTAAATGTAAGGGGGCCTGCTTCCCCCTGGAAGCACAAGGCTATTAACTCATTCATTTCAATGGAGCTCAGGAGGTTTGCACTGTAACTTCCAATGGGCGGAGCCTAAGACTTTTGACAGAATCAAATTATGTCCTCACATTTCAAACAAATGTTCATATCTCTAGAACCATAGGGATTATGAAAGAAGTATAAATGGCAAACCCTTCAGTATAAACTGTTTTTATAATGGTAGTATTATTTAGGTTCTAGGTCCTAAAATGCATTTTAGAATTCACAGTAAACATAGTAACTATTATGTTTGTAATATTTTGTAAACTTACAGTATCTCAAAACCACTTGTTACACACATACTGTCATCAGCATTTTATTCATCTGGCTGAGAGCTTTCATATGCGACAAAGGAGTTCTTTTTGTGTTACGTGGTTGTTGAGATATTTAGAAAAATGTGAAAATTATATATATAAATTAATATAATGAAAACAACAGTTAATATCTCTTTACCTGCACTAGACAGAGGTCAAATATTAATGTAGTTGAGTTTACCATTGTGTAAGCTTTAAGATGAAGTCTTATAAAACATTGTACATGGCATGGTTTTGGAATTATTGATACAAATATGAACAAGCAATATTTGACACCTAGAGGCGTCAGTAGGAGTTAACTGCAGATGCCCCTGGAGGCGTCACTCAGATGTGATGAGTTAAGACATGTTTAAGGAAGCTACATTGTGACATATTTTTTGCACAGAAGTGTAAAATTGCTAAAAGACATATGTTTTGATGACATTTTGGGACGGGGTACTAATTACTGGTCTCAGTCCACGTTCCAAGGCAGGGGTTGTTATTGGGGTTAGAGCTTCTTTGAATTGGAAGTTGCTGAAGAAAGAAGTACATCCACAGGGCAGATGAGCAATAGCTTCTTTATTGCCCACAGAAGGGATGCTGGGCTCTGTCTGTGGTCCTAATCAAGAGAATGCAGAGTTCATCTCAAATTTCTTCAGTCAGGTGTTTGCCTTGGAGGACAATCCTAGTAGAATTGTGTTTGCTAGAAACTTTAATGAACTTTAAACTCTGTGCTAAATAGGACTAACCCAGGAAGTGAAACACACATTAAGTCTCAACAGATTATACCAGAAGCCTGCAATCAGCATGCTTTGGTAGACATTAAGGCTTCAAGACCCCCCAGTTCAATTGTATATAGTTTTAACTATCCACAAGGATCTTCTGGTAGTTAAATTGAAAGTTGACTATTTTCTACCTTCTTCAGCATTGTTGCAGGACACAGCTAGCGCAGATGTTATCCCTGTCCCCAACACAGCTCTGAGGCAATCCTACTTAGACTACTGACATCTCCCATCTCAGCGGTTAGGTGCCTATGGAGGATGGACCCTCTAATACTTAAGCAAGACAGCCTACTTCACTATATAAAAGAGAGGCTAAAATATTTTTTTTAAATTAAATCCACTCAGTAGTGTACCGATCCAAATATGGTGGGAATCACTGAAGTTGGAACTGAAAAGTCTCTGTTCCAGAGCTAAGAAACAACTTCTTACCTGTTTGAAAAATAGTGTAGCCTTCCAAGGGTAGCCGGTTGATGAACTCTGGGACAAATGTTGTAATACTAGGTTTTGCAAGACTGAGATACTCCAAGAATATAAATGAACCCATCAAAAATATGGGATTCTTCTAAAACAAAAATCTCAGATGTATCTGGACAGAATACCCTATCAAAATTGGGCACCTGGCTATACTAATAATTCTAAACTATTAGCATTTAGGCTGCATCAAAGGAAATCTAGAGTCATTATCCCATGAATTTGGTCCCACATGGAGGACAAGGTCACCACCTCCTCAAAACCCATCAACTTCTTTCCACCCCATCTAATGTCAAGTGGAGCAGTTACTTTATAGGTTCATAGGTTCGTAGGTGTTTACTAGGCCAACAACCACAAGAGCCTTTTTAAGCTGAGCCATGCATCGTAAATCTCTGACAAGTTCTGATAACCTTGATAAGTGTAAGCAGGGGTTTGGGAGATGAAAGCTTTACAAGCTAGGGCCTGGGAGATGAACCATGTACAGACTGCCTGTGTCCTTTAGACACATAGGTGCCAAACCAGGGATGAATTTCCTGTTCCCCATCCAATTGACTAAGTTGCACTTGAATTGGGTTAGGGAGGAACTATGCTTCACATGGATGAGGAGCCTGTTCCAGAGAAGGGGTAGTCTCTGGGATACATACCTGTCTCTCCAGCAGGTCCTGTTTATATCACAGGCAAGGTTCATGTCCTTAGAATGGGTAATTCTGGTGTTGTTTGTTTTGCAGATATGCAGGAGGTCCATCAGAGTGGGATCTAACAATGCCCTGTATGTCAGGCATAGATCTCCCCTCAAAAGCCTGTAAGAGACAGAATACAGGGATAGAGCCTTGAGGCAGTCAGCATAGGACATTTTCTTAAGCCCTGTATTCTTTTACTGAGGAACCTCTATGGACATTCCAATTGTTGGCTATGCCTGCTTAGGTACATACCAAAGGGGGCATTGTACTTAATGACAGGTCTCACGAATGTTGAATACAGTAGAACAATGACTTCCTTGGACTTATTAGCCATACCTTTGTTTACAAGTTGCGCAACATAGAATGACTTCCTCACTATTGTAGACACATGATGGTCAAAGGCTAGATAACTATCTATGTGTGTCTCTAAGTCCCTGATTACTGGGTCAACTCTAAGTGGTGTGTTGTCAATATGATAGTTAAAAGAGGTGGATGACTTCCTGAATGATACTATCATGCATTTCTTGGCATTTATTTGTAGTCCATGGCTCTGACACCAGTTATCTGTCTGTGTCAGTCCCTGCTGGAGAACATTTGTATCACTATGGGATTCAATGACATCTCCTAGTTTGCAATCATCTGCAAATTTAGTCAGCCAGAGACCACTGACATTGGCCTTGACTTCAGACAAGTAAATGCCAAAGAGGGGAGGTCCAAGGACTGATCCACTTGTCAATGACCTCTTTGTAGTGGTAGACTCTCCAGTTCTAACTTCCTAGTCCTGTCTGTGAGCCAGCTGGCTATCCACTGGGTGATATATGAGTTTTTACCTAACGTCTTGAATTTGTCAATAATGCCCGAGTGGGGTATTGTGTCAAATGCCTTAGCCAGGTCAAGGTAGGCAGTGTGAACCATTTTGTCCTCATCCATTGCTTTGGTAACCTTCTCAAAGAAGTCCACCATGTTGAGTAGGCATGATCTGCCCTTGACTAAACCAAACTGAGTTGGGTCCAGTGTCCGGAGGTTTAGTATATCACTGTTTATCATCTCCATGATAATTCTTTCTATGGCTTCACATATAAGCCTATTGAGACTTATGGGTCTGTAGTTTTCAGGGTCTATAGATGGCCCACCTTTGTGCAGAGGGATGACTGTTGCTGTTCTCCATTCATGAGGCAAGAAGCCTGTTTGGAGGCTATAGTTAAAAAGCAATTCCAGAGGCCCTGATAGGTCACATTTCATGCTATTTAGAAGGCATCCTGAGATATTGTCTGGACCCACTGATGCAGTGTTCCTGGTCTTAGTGATAGCAGGGGAAGTTATATTTGATGGTATTTCCTGAGGGAAGGTTGAGGGGGAGAGAGGGGTAAAGTTGAAGCTAAATTTATTAGCCAGTAGGTTTGCTATATCTTCTGGCTCAGTATAGGTGGCTCCATCTACAATGAGCTCTGCACACAATTGTGTATTGCCTTTGAGGTTGCGGACATAGCTAAAGAATGCTTCGTGGTTGTCCTCAGCCTAGGAGGCCAAATTCACCTCAAATTTGGCTTTGGTAGACTTTATTTGTCCTCTGAGATGTTTGTTTAGTTTGATGTGAGTGCTTTTATCCTGCTGGGGGCTGCACCTCCTAATTTTTGCCATGATTTACTTCCTTCTGTTATACAGCCTATTGATTTTGTGATTCCACTAGGGTGGTTTGTTTTTTGAGTTAGTTCTGTACTACTTCCTGGTGGGTACAGCTCCCTCTGTGCAGCTATTAACATGCTTGTACAGGGTTTCTGTGAGCAGTTCTGCATAGGCAGTAGTGTCCTCGGGGTTTATGGGGGCTTGAAATTTTTCCAGGTTCTCACTTAATAGCAGGAGGTTGGCCTTAGAGTAGTCCCCGAATATTCCAGGTTTAGCTGGGGATCCAGGTTTTATTTTTACTTCAAAGGAGACCATTTTGTGGTCTGACCTTACCAGGGAAGGTACTGGTGTATAGACTATCTGGTTCAGGGAGTTTGTGTTTACAAAATCCAGGAATCTCTGTGCCTGTATGTTTGGTGCCGTATAGGATTCCCAGTTAATAGTGGAGTAATTAAAGTCGACCATGAATATAGTATTGGGTTGGATGGTTAATGTTTCTAATAAATTTAAATACATGGTATCGGTTTCCTGAGTCATAGAAGGGGCCTATAGCTGGCAAGCAAGTGATATTGGATTTTGCCTATGGACAAGTTTACAGTACCTAGCCTAAGCAAACCCCATAGAGTTCTTCTAGTTAAGCCAATTACTATATTGGAAGCAAAGAAAGTGGTTTCCTTCCTCCCTAATTGTAAAGCCTCTGGACCAGAAGGTCTAAACATGAAACTATACATTTCTCTACTATATACGTTTTCAGTCCCATTAACTGACCTACTCATATTTTTTCACACCTCTAAAACTGTTAATGCTTCATCTACCTTATCAGCCATAATCATCCTACCCAAGGCAGGGAGGAACCTCTCATTCCCATCATACTGAACTGTAGACCCATATCTCGTTTGAACTCAGATGTTTAGATTTATGCCAAAATGTTAGCTAAACATCTTGAGGTAATATTTCCAGACATCATCATGAGTACCCAAGCTGGGTTCATCAAGTGAAGAAGTAACACAGATTATGTCTGTACACTCGCACTCTGTTTCCAAGGACTAAAGAAAGTGCCAGAGCTGGCGACAGCCCTCTTTGCTCTCTTTAAGAAAAGCCTTTGACTCTATATGTTGGTACTAATTATGGAACATTATGCAGAGAATGGAAACAATGGCTCAGTATATCAGCTCTGTTAAGAGTTTATACCACGGCAAGTCTTCTGGCAAATAATCTACTGGTCACACCTTTGTCCTTGGGAAGAAGGCATAGATGGGCATGATGTTTGTCACCTTCCCTCTTTCTTCATGTGTTAAATGGGTATTTAAGTTGCTCCTGAGTAGACTTGGGCTGGTTTCTTCAGGCATAGATACAGCGGCTTTTCTATTTCCTAATGATAGCCTTATACTCACTCAGACCCAAAGAAGGATATTCCAATCACATTTATCACTCTGTGGAATTTTGAGAATCTGTCAGGCCTGGGAGTGAATCCCACCAAAACAGTCTTTTTGACCATTAATCAGGCCATGCAGTCATCAGTGCATATAATTAATGTTTCTCCTTTTAAATGGTCATCAATAGGCCTATGGTATCCATGGAATAAAATCAAGCAGGGCATGTGTGTGTGTGTGTGTGTGTGTGTGTGTGTGTGTGTGTGTGTGTGTGTGTGTGTGTGTGTGTGTGTGTGTGTGTGTGTCTGTGTGTGTGTGTGTCTGTGTGTGTGTGTGTCTTTCGGCTTTTCCCGGTTAGGGGTCACCACAGCGGAACTCCCATCTGCTAATGATTGGCAGTTGATTTTTACGTACCGGCTTGCCAGGCCTGACGCACAAACTTCAACGAAGGTATGCCTATTCACGCATGTCTCCACGCAGAAGACGTTCTAGCTGAGAATCGAACGGACAGCGTCTTACTGTGAGATGACAATGCTACTGCAGCACCACCACCGCGGGTCATGTACAGAACACTAAATTTCAATCTCAGAAATACATGGAATAAAGCGTTTGTCTGGGTATATACATGGAGGAGTCTTCATCTATTTTTACTGGGGTGAATTGTACCAGTTAAAATAATGATTTCACTGTTGATTTTTTATGTATTGAGGCATCTCCCCCCTCCACCTTCTAACGTATTGCTTAAAAAATTAATAACTTGTTAAATACTTACAAATGGAATTGAGGAAGATGTAGGATAAACACAGCAATGCAACATCAACTAACTAGATACATAGGCCCAGGCATACTGAATAGGAGCAAATATGCAAAGCTTTTACTTTATCTGTCTTTTTTGCTATAAAATCATACATGGCTACACACCTGGGCACAGCTGGTGAAAAATATACTACATTCCTTTACACCACATGCATTGAGCTGTTTTTCAAGGGCTCTACCTAAGCATCTAAAAAGATGGCATTCCATATCAGTGACTCATTCAGCATTGCATTCCTTACTAAAATTACAGATTGCACAAAGATTTGGGGGTCAGCAATGCCTCTAAGGAGGAATCCATGTTTTGTTAGTGATAATGCCCCCTTTACTGTTAGATCGCAGGAAGATAAAGTGATTACATTTCTTTAAGATCTTGCCCAGTTGAGGGAGCATGTTATGGTCACCTTTGACAGTTTGCAGAGGAAGAGAGCTCTTCGGAAAGCAGACTTTTGGATATATCTACAAATAAGATGCATGATACATAGATCTCCCTACCTCATCACATGTCATGTGACTCATACCCATTAAGTTCTTATACATTGAACCCTGAAGCCCTAGAATGAAGCAAGGCACCCTACAAAGCCTCATTACTCTACATTGCCTTAATAGCACCCAACCCAAGTGCTTCTTGGGCCTCTTTCTCCTCCTAGCTAGCAACCCTAGATCCCCAACTATCTGCTGATGACACTACTGATTTACTAAAGGAAATTAAATCCCTATGTAGATTCTATTATGTTTTTGAAATTAAATCCTTATGTAGATTCTATTATATTTTTGAAATTAAATCCCTATGAAGATTCTATTATGTTTTTAAAATTAAATCCCTGTGTAGATTCTATTATGTTTTTGAAATTAAATCCCTATGTAGATTCTATTATATTTTTGAAATTAAATCCCTATGTAGATTCTATTATATTTTTGAAATTAAATCCCTATGAAGATTCTATTATGTTTTTGAAATTAAATCCCTGTGTAGATTCTATTATGTTTTTGAAATTAAATCCCTATGTAGATTCTATTATATTTTTGAAATTAAATCGCTATGTAGATTCTATTATATTTTTGAAATTAAATCCCTACGTAGATTCTATTATATTTTTGAAATTAAATCCTTGTATAGATTCTATTATATTTTTGAAATTAACCCCTATGTAGATTCTATTATATTTTTTAAATTAAATCCCTGTGTAGATTCTATTATATTTTTGAAATTAAATCCCTATGTAGATTCTATTATATTTTTGAAATTAAATCCCTACGTAGATTCTATTATATTTTTGAAATTAAATCCTTGTGTAGATTCTATTATATTTTTGAAATTAACCCCTATGTAGATTCTATTATATTTTTGAAATTAAATCCCTGTGTAGATTCTATTATATTTTTGAAATTAAATCCCTATGTAGATTCTATTATATTTTTGAAATTAAATCCCTGTGTAGATTCTATTATATTTTTGAAATTAAATCCCTATGTAGATTCAATCATGTTTTTGAGAAGCAAGCATTTTTTACCCATAAGGGCTATTGGGATCCAGCCATGACAGTGGAAAAAGGTCACTCCCCTATAACCTGTTGCTTGGCATGGAAAGGGACTAATCCAACTAAGTAACAACATAAATTGTGGGACTGCTCCCCTGTGCACCAGCTATGAGATAAATTAGCACACTGGTCATGTGAATGCTTTTACTTTCCCTACCATTACACTAAGGCAATTATGCAGAAGGGACACTCTTCCTGTCAGCACTATAAAAAGATGTGCTCAGTGGGGTGGAGTCTACAACTCTCGGCATTAGTCAGAGCTTATATAACTTCAGCATGGAAGTCACCACAATCTCAGACTGTTAAAGGCATGCATCAGTGGATTATGGTGAGCAGTTAACACCTTTTTAAGGCCCACTGCAACTCAATAATAACCTCTTTAAAAAGTAATTACCTTCACTCCCCGGAGCCTCAGTATAACATCTGGGAGAAATGGTTAGAATTTTTGTATTTCTCAAAGCATGATAATCTGTGTTACTCAACAGAAATCAAACATTTTTTTATGAATGCCACTATTTATTAACACTCCTGCTAATATTTTAGCTAGCCTTGCACCTATATCTATATTCATAGTTTTTGTGTAAATAGTTTTCTTTAGGTATAGATTATTTCCCAATTATAGTTAAATAGTTTATGTTTACACGTCCTAACCTATTAAACGTTTTATAAGCTTTACTAACATACCACAGTTTCTATCTGATTGCTTGCAATGTTACCCTGTGAGTGTGCATATGCTCAATGTGCTTATAGTGTTATATGAACTTGTCTCAGCCTGCACAATATTACTGCTGATTCATAACCTGTGAGCAAATGTTGGTCAGTTAATTTGAAAATGCTTTTAAAAAAATATTTACAGAAATATGAAAAAAAGATTGTGTTTGATCTAGTGGCAGAAACCCATGTGTATGTATGTGTGTGCGTGTGTGTGTGTGTGTGTGTGTGTGTGTGTGTGTGTGTGTGTGTGTGTGTGTGTGTGTGTGTGTGTGTGTGCATGTGTGTGTTTTGTGTGTTGTGAAACAGGGGGACAGTGCCTATATGTGTTCTCCTTGGTAACTGCTCTACAACAAACGTGGTAGGTAGTCCGTTGTGTAGTTGTTTGAAATGTACAGTGGAGTGATTCATAGCTATATGTAGACATACAACATTCCATATAATGAGGTATTATCCTTTAGGGAATTGAATGACTATGAATCAGTACATTGCAATGCAGCACAAATTAGTTCTTCACTGCAAAGCAAATTTATTGCACTGCTATTGACTCTAAATACCAGCCAAAATATCATGTCAGGACATTCCAAAATTATTTTGTAGAAGCTTTTTAAAATTTGTGTTCCGCCTAAGACATTGTAAGTTTTAAAACTTTCTGGAGAGAAGGGCTAGGCCTGATGTCTGCTAAGAGTGTAGCCTGGTTGGCTGAAATACATTAATCAAGCAGTTACTGAGTTTATCTGCCCGAGACATGTGATTATTTAAAGATTCAGATCTGTAGCTAATAATAAGATAGGTACTGGAAGAAAGAAGGCTCAACCAGGAAGAATTAAAAGACTATAATGTCTTAAAACAGTGTGTCAGATGTAGTTACAAAAATGGATTCCTCACCTGTCTTGGGGGGGATCTTGATACTCCACTGACAGTTTTCTGGGAATCCAATTGTAATATTTCATTTTGGTGCCACTCTACAGCCCTATCACAGCCCCTTGTGACCCTCTAAAGTTTTACAATGAGTATGTCGTGCCCAGACTTAGCCTCCTGCTCTGATCAATATGCAGTATTAAAAGGTTTTTGATAAGTCTGTTCCAAAGTATATTTCTTATAAGCTTATTTGGAATAGTCACTTGAACAGTAAAAGTATCTTAAAATTGTCTTGGTCTGTTCCCATGATTTCTACAGAGAAATCTAAATCTTCAATTATCTTTATGTTTAAAAATTGCTGAAAGGCTATTTTCTAAATAAAATGTGTTGCACCTGTTTTTAGTATGTTTGTTTTAGTATATTTGGAAGCTGTTTTTCTTTGTTTGAAACTTTTTATTTCATTGTTTTCATCTGACCGATGTTCATCCTTATCTTTTCATATATGTATATGTATTTAATGTTAAACCACAAGGTAAACTGGTACTCAACGAATAATAAAGTCGCTGTCTAAAACTCATTAAAATCAAGAAAAAAAACTCAAATTGCAGACAAGCTCAGTTGAACCTTTAAAGTAACTTGTTTAGAAATCAATACTTCTTTATTGGAAAACTAAAAAAATATATTAAACAGAGGAGAGTTTTCATTCCTATTAGAGTTTTATCAGCCATAACTGCAGTTTACATGACATGCAGCATCTATATGCTTGAACACATAGTTCATTGTCAATTCACATGAGCTAAGGTAATAAATGTAAGCCATAGGCTGGCCAAGCTACAGAAGGATAGGTCTCATCATTTATAGCAGTTCTGCATGTCTACTAATACTGGTAGCTAGTACATTCTATCGTATGTGGCTAGTGCCTCATTGATGCAAACAATTTATATAATTCTTGTCACTGCTTATGTACATAAATTATTCCTTTTTCTTATTTTTTGATGTTATTTGCCATATTTAAAATGGGCAAGTGCTACCAAATATGTGGCAACCAATCAAGTTATAATCCTTAAGTATTATACTGTTGTAATCATAATTGCAGTCATTTTTATTTTTATTTTGGTTTTGTTCACTGGGCTTGTCCAACTGGGTTTAATAATAATAATAATAATAATAATAATAATAATAATAATAATAATAATAATAAAAACCCTTTTCATCAGAAGTCCGGGGAGAAAAGCTTCAACATATTACAAACATTTTTAAATAGATGTTCAGTAATATACACCAACAGACATTAAGTAATACACACTAACAGTTAGAAATACATTTGCTAATTAGATTTCATTCACATGAAATAAAGGCAAACTATTAGATACTCATGCATAAGTCGATGTTGAACATTAAGCATGTGAATGTGTGTATTAATGAATTTGTCAAAAAGATAATGGATCATGTGATTTGTGCTCAAAAATTCAAAGAAATGGAGGTGAGGAAAGGAATAAGGTGGGATAAATGTTAATATTCTAGTTAAAAGGTGTGATATAAACCACATTGACAGATAATTATATAAATGGCTATCATAAGGTTTATATTAGAAATATAGAGGTGGGGGTGAGGGGTCTATTGTCGACCATCGAATGGCTAACCATTGAATGGCTGAACTTCGAATAATAACCATTGAACGTTCATTCAACAAACTTTCTTTCATCAACAGGGCAATTAACTACTTGTCCAACACTTTCCCACCTCACATACGGAAGTGCTTCAAAACCCTTTTCCCCACTGTAGTGCGGCCTCAGAGTTGGTATATATAGTAATGGGGGTGTGGAGGTGAAGCTCCATACCCCCTTCAGAGTGAGGGATATATAATCTTGGTATACAGTGATTCTTATATATTATTTCATAAGCATATAGCATTTTTCTTGTTTTTCTATCTAACTGATCCAATACTTTTTGGGGGCAGACAATCATGCCAAAGCTAAGTTAAAACAGGGAGAGCACATTGATTTACAGCTTGGACTTTATTCTTAGATTTGGTAACAACCAAGATACACAGTTAAGCTTCAGTTCATACGTAAAATAAACAGCAGAAAATACGAACTCAGCAACGCAGCTTCAACAAAAGGCTTGTTTAATCAGACAAAGCTTTCAGGTATAAAAAACCTTCTTCAGTGTATGTGAAACAGCAATAAACCTCCCGCTTTATATAGTAAAAACATATAATCAAAACATTAATTGAGGCCAATCAATCAATTAAAAGAAGTGCTCTTAAAAAACAATTATATATTAATTTACCTACATACATATGCACATATTTTAGATATATCACATTTTAAATATACTAGTGCAGACATGTTTGTTTATTTTTAAGGATGGGCTTTAATGATACCATCTGGTTTAATCCAGGAAAAACATCAGCCCTCATTCTCAAAATCCATTTGCATTCCTTCACTTCTAATCTATTATTAATGCCTCCCCCTCGTAGATCTTTAAAGATTTGATCTATAACCCTAAAACTAATCCATGTACATTCCCACATTCACTTACATGTTTAGCCAAAGAATTAGTACTAATATTTCTTCTGATGTCAGATCTGTCTTCATAGGTGGGTACTAGGCTATCGGCCCAAGGGCCTAAGTAAGCCTAGCCAACAAGGTTCCCTGGCTTACGCCACCCAAGAAAGTTAATTTCCTGTGCCCCTGTCTAGCAGAGCCACAAAAGTGATCTCCGGGGTGTATTTCCTATTTCCCATCCACTCATCAAGATTTTTCTTGAAGAATGCTAATGAGGAACTTTGCTTGACATATATGGGTAGCTTGTTCTAGAGTATAGGAAGTCTCTGGGACAGGAATCTATCCCTCCAGCATGTCCTGTTTATTGTGGTGACAAGATTTAAGTCCCTAGAGCATGGAGCTTGGAGGGATTGGGATTTCTTTAGGTGTAGCATGTCCAACAGCTCTGGGTTTAACATAGCTGTATATGTTAGGCAGAGATCTCCTTGTAGTAGGTGATATGCTACAGAGTAAAGCTGGAGTTTTTTGAGACAGTCAGTGTAGGGCATCTGTTTGAGGCCAGTAATCCTCTTTGTGAGGTACTTCTGTGGCCTTTCCAGCTGCTGCAGATGTCTTGTGAGGTACATTCCAAAAGGGGTGTTGTACTCTATAATGGGTCTAATGAGTGCTGAATAGAGGGGAACAATGACCTCTTTTTTCCTGGATGAGAACCCTTTTGTGATGAGGTGTGCCACATAGAAGGATTTCCTGACTACTGTGGTGATGTGATTATCAAAGGAGAGACTACTGTCCACCTGGGTCCCAAGGTCTCTTATCACACATTTGGCATTAAGTAGACTGCCGTTTATGTGGTAGTTCATGGGTACAGAGTTTTTACCAAAGGGGATGACAATGCACTTTTTGGCACTGAGCTTGAGGCCATGCCTCTGACACCAGGCATCTATTTCAGTGAGGCCATTCTGTAGGATGTCCACATCATTTGAGGACTCAGCTATGGCTCCTAGTTTGCAGTCATCTGCGAACTTCATTAGCCAGAGGCCTTCTGTGTTACCCTGTACTTCTGAGAAGTTGATACCAAACAGGAGAGGTTCCAGGACTGAACCCTGTGTTAATCCACTCGTCACTGGTTTGAAGTCAGATTTGGAGTCTGCAACTTTTACAGTGTGGGGTCTGTCAGTGAGCCAGTTGGCAACCCATCTTGTGATGTAGGGATTTGTACCTAGTTTAGTGAGTTTAGCTATAATTACAGAATGGGGGATGGTGTCAAAAGCCTTGGCAAGGTCAAGATAGGCTGTGTGAACCACCTTACCCTCGTCTACGGCTTTGGTGCCATCTACGGCTTTGGTGACTGCCTCAAAAAAGTCGATCAGGTTCAGAAGGCATGATCTGCCTTTCACAAACCTGAACTGGGTGGGGTCTAGAGTTTGGAGGTTACCAATGTCTTTGTTTATGAATTCCATGATGATATGTTCCATGGCCTTGCAGACCAGGCTAATAGGGCGATAGCTCCCAGGATCAGTTGTGGCTCCCCTCTTTGTGGAGTGGGATATCTGTTGCTGCGTGCCATTCAGTGGGCACAATGCCTGATGTCAGACTATGATTGAACATGGTGCTTAGGTGGGGAGCCAGTTCATTCTGAAGTCCGTGTAAAATGCAGCCTGGGATGTTGTCCGGTCCCATGGATGCTGTGTTTCTGGTTTTAGAGAGTGCAGCTTTTACCTGCATAGATGTGATTACAGGGACTCTGCATTCTTCCTGTATAGATATGGGCCCTTTAGGGGGTGAGAGGGGGTAAAGTTAGTACTGAACCTATCTGCCAGGATGTTGGCAATATCAGTTGGTTCTGTAATTTTCATGTCATTGTGCTGTAACTCAGAGCAGATCTGGGTGTTGCCATTGAGATTCTTGACATAGCTATAGAATGCTTTATGGCTACCCTTAGAATCAGTGGCAATTTGTTTTCGTAGTTAGCTTTGGAGGATCTTATAAGAGACCTCAACTTCTTATTGAGGCTGACCAGGGAGCTCCTCCACTCATGGGATTTTACTCTCTTTTGCAACAGTTTCTTCCTTTTGTTGAAGAGTTTGTTTATGGCAGGGGACCACCAGATTGGCTTCCTTTTTTTGGAGGACAGCATCTTGGTTCTGTTTGGGATAGTGCGATCCATACACTCGTGTAAGTGCTTATAGAGTGCATTTGTGTAGGATTCAGCAGTTGTAACTGTATTGTCCATAAAGTTCGCCACTTCTGTCTTAAGAAGCATGAAGTTGGCTTTGGAGAAATTTTTTACCTTGGTTTCCTTAATGGTGGGTGGGGGTGGGATGCAGATATCTAGGGTGATTAGCTTATGGTTGGATCTGACCAATGAGGTGTTGACTTCAAGTATGGAACTCATGCTGGTAATGACTAGGTCTAGGATATTGTTGCCCCTGGTAGGGGTGTGGATAACTTGATCCAGGGCATTGGAATTTATGAATTCCAGAAAGCACTGAGTGAAGGATCTGGTACATGAGTAGTTTTCCCAGTTAATGGTGGAGTAGTTGAAATCACCCATTATTAGGGTGTTTGGTTGAGCCCTAATATTTTCCAGTATATCAAGAAAAGAGGAGTGGGAATCCTGGGGCATGGTGGGGGGTCTGTAGCAAGCTACAATCTGGTTTGCAGTTTTGCCCAGAGTTAGTTACACTTGGATAACCTCGGATGCATTATGCTGCGCAACTAGCCTGGATGTGTGGATATCCTTAATGAATATGGACAGACCTCCACCTTTGGTGTTCTGGTCCAGGTTAGATGGACGAAAAGTGTGGTATGAGTTATAGCCTGGTAATACAGGGGTACTCTCTAGAGCCTTGAACCAGGTCTCAGTCACTGCACAGATATCGATGTTCTCCACTTTAAGGAGTGCCTCGAGTGAGTGCATTTTGAGATTTAGACTTCTAGCATTGAGTAGCATTACCCTCAATTTTTGCTTGCCTGTTCCTGTTACAGTGGTGAATTTGTCATTTGATCCTTGCCTAAAAAAGGCACTATAGGGGTGGCAAGACCCTTAGCCAGTATCCGTAATCCCAGGTGCGACAGGTGCAGGCCATCTCTGGAAAAGCATCGTGGTCTGTCGACCATGTCGTCCCAGGCAGACAGATACTGGATCCCCTTAGAATGACACCAGAAGCTTAGCCAATTGTTGAAGTCAATCATTTTGTCCTTGTACTGCAGTATCATTCTAGGTGATGGCAGGATGCTACTTAGGGCTAGGGTCATACCTGCCTGGGCTACAAGATCAGAGAACTCTTCCATGTCTCTTTTCATGTAGTCCAGGGAGGTACATCTCAGGTTGTTCACACCAACATGGACAATGGCAGAGTCATATTTGTACATGTTGTGGAGTGACCTGAGTGCATGGATTATGTGGCAGATCCTGGCACCTGACAGGCAGCTAACAGTAACCTTCTCCTTGTTTAGCCTGGTGAGTGGGACATCAGTGTGCCTGACTATAGACTCACCTATGTCTAGTGTGTTGGGTACATTGTTTTGCCTTATGGGCCGTAGTTTATTGGCACACTGAGTCTGTGGGCTATGTGTCTTTTGGGTTGTTTTGGGGGGATGGAGGTTGCTTGCGTTTCTGCTTTGGAGGTCTCTGTTGCTTGAGCATATTATTATTGAAAGCCTCCATGAAAGTTGTATGTGTGGATTTTGGTGGTGTAGGTTTAGTGGGACTATGTGATGAGTGTGGTGTGGTGCAAATGTTTACCTTCTCTTTCTTTTAATTTTCTCACTGACTTACCTATATAAAATGCTGTACATGTATAACAGGTTGCTAAATAAACTATATTAATAGAATTACAAGTTGCAGTACACATAAACGTAAATTCTTTTCTAGTTAAAGTTTGTATAAATGTATCGTCCCTATTAATAAGTTCACAGCAGCAGCAATTATAACATGTAATTGTACCATAATACTTGGATAACTTCTTATTTATGATGGTTTTTCTGTCCTTATAACATCATTTTTGTTTTAGATTAGGGCAATTCCGATATAAAAACCTAGGGACAGAGTCAATAAATGGACATAAGTCAGGAAAAGACCTTAATATGCATCAGTTCTTATTGATAATTCTCTTAATAGCATTAGTGGCTCTATTATATGTTGTAACATAACGTAGCTTATCATTATTACTATACATATTGTGTCTATCAGCCAGTTCTGAAGTCGATCTTGAACTAAAACTAGATTTAGCTGTAGACTATCTCATTTGCAGCACCTCATTGATTTACTGATCCAAAATGTCTTTATCATATCCTCTATTTAGAAATTTTTGTTTCAATTCAGTCATTTGTTGCTGACACTTTTCCAAATTAGTGTTTAGCCTACTTATGCGAATAAACTGTCCTTTGGTAATGCCCCTAAATATATGAGGAGCATGCATGCTGCTGCGATGTAAAAACTTACTTTTATGTGTTGTTTTCCTATAAACAGTGGTATGTAAATCAACCCCATCATAATCTATGGAGATATGTAGAAAAGTAACACTCTTAATAGAGCTAAACATAGTAAATTTCAGAATGTCAGTGCTCGAATTTAAATATTCCAAAAACAGATCTAATTCCCCTTTTGTACCATACCAAATGAAAAAAAACACCATCCACAAAACACTTAAAGCATTTTACTTTTGTGACATATTCTAATGGTCCATTGAAAATGACCTCATTCTCCCATTTATTCAATACTAAATTAGCACAGGTGTTGGCAACAGGAGTCCCTATTGCCACACCAGAAATCTGATGGTATACCTTATTATCGAACAAAAAAAAAGTTATTTAGTACTAATTGAAAAAACTCACATATGGTTTCCACATATCTTCCTGTATTTTGCTCATTTTGACACAAGAATTCTCTAATGCAGGGGTGTCCAACCTTTCCAGGATTGTCAAAAAAAAAAAATGGGTCAAAAAAAATGCAGGGTAAAAAAAAAAAAAAAAAAAAAAAAAGGTCTCACATTAACTGAAGAGCAAAAGTTTATTGTATTGCAGGTTAATTTGAACAATAAATAAATTAATAAATACAAATAAATTAATAAATGCATAATATTTGCCCTAAAATTCAATATCTCATTCTAATTATTTCAAAACAGTTAAATCTAACATCTTAGTAAAGTTTATTTGTAAAAAATTAACAGGTAGAAAGAATCTTAACCAAAGGTGTTTCCTGCCCATTATAGGCTGTATACCTCTAGTCTAGGAAGACCAGTTCTTTTTCACAACAGTGATGCAAATTCACTCTAGTAGCCACTATATAGCTCTTTCTATGAAGTAGCTACATCACCAGCCTCTTAGGGAGGTGTGGGCACTGGTGTGGTTTCACTTCTGCTACCTCCCGCATCTGACTGTCACCATTCCCAGCTGTGTGGATTTGCATGTACACAAGGTAGTGTTTTAATTCTATGCCAACCTGTCTGTAACTACCAAAAATAATCAAGAGGAAAACAACATTCTTGGCAGACCCCACACTTCAATCCAAACAGATGGAGTAATGCAGCATTCACTATTACCAGTTCATTACCCAGGGTTTCTTAATTACTTTCCCCTTTCACACAACAGTCTTTTCTAGAAGCTCTCAAAAGGAGCTTTTGACATGTTTTCCTTCCTTTAAATAAGAATGCTGTTTCTATTCATACCACAATTCAGAAGTTAACCACTCCGACCCCAAATTAGGAAAAAGAAAGATTTCTTTCTGCTCCCAACCTAGAACTACCAACATTATGAGAAAAAACATGTAATTAACACTGCATTAAAACAAGATTTCAAAAAAGGCAAGAATATAATGCCAGGATGTAAAAAGTCAGAATTACTCAGACAGCATTTTAAGTCTCACAAGGAACCCTTGAATGTTTTTCCTTACTTTAAATACATATCATGTTTCTCAACTCTTCTTAAAAATTACAAACAGTTAATTAATTTAGCTATAAGGTAGGAAACAGAATGTTTTCTTTCTGACCTTAACTTTTAGAACTCAAACTATTCTAAGTAAAATAACATTGCAGAGGTATTTTTCAAAGTAATAATGCACCGTTTATGACCTGCAATGTGCTGCCCATTGGCAATATCACAGTTCAAGAAAAGTTTAACAAAAAACACCAGAATAGCAGTCAACTATTATTTGTTCCCTGTCTTTCTTCCTTATATGCAATAAGTTAAACAGGTCCATTTGGATCAGTGTTCTGCCCAGGTTGCCAGATTGAATAAATAAGTAATGGATATTAGTGATTTCCTTAACAAAACAAAAAAAACAAGTTTGTTAGCAGTTACTGCTCAAGCTGCTTTACTTGTCTCTACCTTCACCTTCATACTATGATAGTTCCTCCCCCACACTTAGGCACAAACAAAAATAAAAACATCTGCTCTCTATTTTAGATCCCAGCACGATGACATTCTTAAGTCTTCACGGATCATAATTTTAAACATACTTGGAAAAGAAACTGGAACCACCTCCAAGAGGTAAACTATGGTTAAAAGTTTCCATCCCATTGTGATGCCATCCTGTTAGTATTATTCTTCAGCTAAACAACAAAGTTCACCTGTATTGATAGATTAACTATTTCTGTTGATATTATGTATATACTACAATAACTCCTGTAGCTATGATAAAGTATGTAAATGTTTACAGGCAATACTACAGTTTCACCTTACTGAATTATATTAGGCAGCAGCATAATGCTAATCACTATGGCCCAGCTCACACTATTTTACTAGGTGGTACTGAATTATGCTAGCTAAACTGAATTATCTCACACACTAACTTCAAAACAAAACACTTTGGATTATACATAGATTCTAGCTGAGCCTTCATCTTGTAACTTACCTTTGTTGTAGTGTAGTCGGGTGTGTACACAACAAATAAACTAAAATAAATCCTCTCTCTACGGGCACGCTTCTGATCTCGCTCCTTCTTGCAGCTTTTCTTTATAAAAAAACAGTGTTTTCCATACTAAGATGCTCCCAAAGACGATGGTAAAAAAAAAAAAAAAAAAAAAGCAAGTTGGCGAGAAGAGAAACTATCTTGGGGCGATGTAAACACATGGAAAAAAAGTGAAATTAAATTTAAATTTAAGGGTCGCGGGCCGCATGGAAGAGCTCTGAGGGCCGCGGGTTGGACACTCATGCTCTAATGGCTTCAAAGCCATACATATTGGGAATGACCTGACGGTAAATAGGGATTGTATGTCCAAAGTTACCAACCAGAAATACTCTTTTTCCTTTAAGCTGAACCATTCATACAAACATTCTAAAAAATCATTAGTGTCTTTAATATAACTCTTAACATATGGCAAAAACTTTAATAGAGTATCTTGTAAATACAGCAAGATAGGTTCAGTTATCCAACCCCTACTTGAGACGATAGGTTTGATAGGGGAACATTCTAAGCATTTATGAATCTTTGGTAATCCATATAAAATTGGTAACTTCGAGAAGGAGGCATTAAAATAACGAAACATATCGACCGTAATGTCATTCATTGCTTGCAAATCAAAAATAGTAACATTCACATTGGTAATATGCCTATTTACATCATATTTAGTAACAATCTTAAATACATGTACATCAGACAAAAACATACAGCTCATGTAAGTACTGCTGTCTATTCATAAAAACAACTGCCCCTCCCTTATCAGCCTCCTTAATAATGAGATCGTGATCATTAATTAGCTTCTGTAAAGAATCTCGTTCAGAAGCCAAAAGATTAAAAAAACTTTTCTAACATATTTTTATCATATGCTTCCCTTATTTCCAACTCACACATACTATAGAAGGCATGGATAACAGGATGGCTATTTGGTACAAAAATGCTAGAACATTTGCATACATCATTTCTCAAACCATCATTTTGTTTGTATATAAGTTTTAAGTCCAAACAATGAGTAAAAAGTTTTAAATCAGTCAATGAGTTAGTCATACTATCAATCACAACTGGAATGAATTTAAGACTCTTATTAAATAACGAAATGTCCGCTGAAGATAGATGCATTTGCGATAGATTAACATTATTTACATTAACAGTACCTTTTTCTATTAGCTTTTGTGTATATTTGGAATGCTTCTGCCTCTTTTTCTCTGTATGGACCGGCTCCTGGAGCATTCGTGCTTCTTTACAATTACCTCTTCTGGCAGCTTCAAATGGACTACCAGCTGGGAGTGGGAAAAAAAATTTCCTGACATTTTCCGTTCCAAGTAGGCTGCATATGGATAGCTGATGACATAGACGCCTCATTTTCATCCAGCAATTCTATCGTGGCCTGAATTACTTGTGCATCAGTGGAATTAGTTCAGGTAATTGCACTTTGAGTGGAATTTAAAGGCACAATAACATCATCAGGGGCATCGAGTGAATTCAATGCCATATTCACTCCATTCGTTTTGCTTGTTGGTTTAATATTAGTCACAGTATTAGCGTTACACTTTTCCTTCGGACACATAAAAATGTGGCCACTATTGTAATCATTGATATCACGATTGAACTTATGTTTTTTTAGTTTTCTCCATCACCTCATCCAATTTTGCTAATTTGTCCAATAATTTGTCATATTCAGCAACAAATTTTGGAAACAAAGCAGATGATGAAATGGTAGTTTCCAATGCATCTATTTTATTGCATAGGTCAGACTCAGTCTTAACAAAAAAATTATTCATCAGGGTCATGTAGTTCAGACCCAGTTGTAAGTTCATTTCATGTCACTTTTGTAGCAAGGTCAGATACAAATTAGCATATGAAGGCATTTTCAACACCCTTAGTCCCTGTGGTACAATGCCAAGGTCTATATATGCTAAAAAAAACTGTATCTCTGCCATTGTAAGCTCTTATATTTTCTGACTTTTTTCTCAAGGGTATTAAATAAGTTCAGAAAATTATGCTCATCTTCATTATGTTTCAAGTTAGCATCTCTAGATAACAATTCCTTATTAGTAGATCCCAGCAATGGGATTGACTGAATAGTCAAAATATCAGTAAGTCTACGAGTCATCCTTATCAGGCTGTGTTGTTAACAAATACAAGTGCCTCTGTCTCTTGAAATTCAATATAGAATTGGTAACAATCAAGACACACAGTTAAGCTTCAGTTCATACATAAAATAAACAGCAAAAAATATGAACTCAGGAACACAGCTTCAACAAAAGGCTTGTTTAATCAGACAAAGCTTTCAGGTATAAAAAACCTTCTTCAGTGTATGTGAAACAGCAATAACCCTCCCTCTTTATATAATAAAAACACACAGCCAAAGCATTAATTGAAGCCAATCAATCAATTAAAAGAAGTGCTCTTAAAAAAAACAATCATATATTAATTTACCTACATACATATGCACATATTTTAGATATATCACATTTTAAATATACTAGTGCAGATATGTTTGTTTATTTTTAAGGGTGGGCTTTAATGATACCATCTGGTTTAATCCAGGAAATCATCAGCCCTCATTCTGAAAATCCATTCGCATTCCTTCACTTCTAATCTATTGTTAATGTCTCCCCCTCACAGATCTTTAAATATTTGATCTATAACCCTAAAACTAATCCATGTGCGTCCCCACATTCACTTATGTGTTTAGCCAAAGATTTAGTACTAATATTTCTTCTGATGTCGGATCTGTGTTCAATGATTCACATAAGTGAATGTGGGAATGAACAATGATTTAGTTTTAGGCTTATAGATCAAATCTTTAAAGATCTCCGAGGAGGAGACATTAATAATAGATTAGAAGTGAAGGAATACGAATGGATTTTGAGAATGAGGGCTGATGTTTTTCCTGGATTAAACCAGATGGCATCCTTAAAGTCCATCCTTAAAAATAAACAAACATGTCTGCACTAGTATATTTAAAATGTGATACATCTAAAATATGTGCATATGTATGTAGGTAAATTAATATATATATTTTTTAAGAGCACTTCTTTTAATTGATTGATTGGTTTCAATTAATGTTTTGGCTATGTGTTTTTACTATATAAAGAGGGAGGGTTATTGCTGTTTCACATACACTGAAGAAGGGTTTTTATACCTGAAAGCTTTGTTTGATTAAACAAGCATTTTTGTTGAAGCTGCATTGCTGAATTTATTCTTAGATGTCAGGGCTGTTTTCAATGTTAGTTTTAGTTTTCTGAAATATTCCTTACTGAATTTTATTTACATTTGTCCATGTGTTATTGCTGATCCTTCATCAGTTCTCAAATATTTATTCACTCTTTCCTACTCAAGTTCCTTTATATCACCTTCCTGTCATAGACTGATATTTTCTTGGTACTGCAACATTTCTGCTTTAAATGTTGCTTTTGCATATTTATCAAGACCAAATGTCATTCTTATATCATCTGAGAAAGTTTTAACCACTTGCACTTTGTGCTTTTAACTCTTCATCTAATGAACTATATAATTTTAAGTCTTCAAAAAGTAGGTGAGAAATATTTCAACAAGTTTGTTTTCTGGCAGCCAAATTGTAAACAAGATCTAATCCATTAATTAAACAGCTTAATGGGTTTGGGGCAAGACAAAGCAAAAGTGGTGACAAAGAATCACCCTGAAATACTCCTTCTGAATTGTTATCCCTGGAATAATAATTTACCCTTTGTCATGGTTTAATTGCAAAGTGGTTTGCCACTGTTTCATTGTTCCTGTAATGTAACTGATCAATGTAGGATGTATCTTATACATCTGTAAGCACTCCTTAATTAATGAATGTCGGATGTTGTTAAATGCTTTTTTGTAATCTGTCCATGCCAAACTTAAATTCTGCCCCTTTTCACAATTTTCCATTATGACTTTAATTTGCAAAAAAGTATCCTCTGCTCAATATGACTTGCTTTTGTTACCCTTTTGTTCTATTGTCATGACTGAGTTTTCTTCTAAATAATTATAAACTCTGTAGACATCACTTCCAGTATATAGTTTGTAAATCTTTGGAAGGCAGGTTATTGGTCTAAAGTTTTTAAGATGGCTTACAAGTTCAGTCTTAAAGAGAAATATCATTTTTTCATATTGTTAGCCAGACTGGTGTCTGTTTAGGATGTGCATACAAATAGTTCTTACTCGGGGCTAAACCTCCACGTAAAGACATTAATATTTTTAGCCAGTAGTTAGGTATTCCATCTAGGCCTGGGTTTTTCCAGTTAGGAGCTTTTCTCAGTTGTGTTTCAATTTCTCTGGCCATTATTTCATCCCATTTCATATCATGTACATGTGAACTTCTTACGGTTTCTTTTACTTCTATCCATTCAACATCTTCCACATGGTCTTATATTTCTCTAAAATGTGTCCATTTCTCTTTTTTTGCTGGTATTTCTATTCCTTTTTCTTTTCTTCCCCCAGTTCGTTATAAAAATTTTTGGGGTCATCAATGAATTGCTTATTTTTTTTACTTTTCCTTTATATTTATCTACAAATCTTCTCAATTTTTTCTGCCTAACTTTAGTTTATTATTTCCAATAATGTATGATAGATCTAGGTCTGTTCTGATACTGCACATTGCTTTGATCATGTCTAAGTATTTTTGTTGATCTGTTCCCTCTTCTATACTCTTCTAACAGTGACACTTCTTGTCTTAATTGCTTTATAGTTTTCTCTAGTCATTGCTTCCTTGATGACATTTTATTTCTTCCCTAATTTTCCATTATTGCTTTGCATTTTGTGGTAAGACTTTATATGTTAATAATTTAGCTGCTTAGTAATATATCCTATTTACTTCAGTCATATCACATGAATTTCTGTTAATAGTCTTGATTACTATGTTCATCTGTTTTTTCAGACTTCTAACATTTTGGGTCTTATTTACATTTTTAAATGTATTTCTTTTATCAATCTTAACATATATAAGCGTCAGTTTACTATCATTTCAGCGATCACACTTCAGGCAAATTATCATTTCTACGAACTGAAAAAATGAAAACAAAAACAGCGACCAACAAAAAAGTCTAACGCAGAAGTGGAGAATGTTCAAATTTGACACAATTTGAACATTCACCACACTTTCGCAACTGGTATTACTGTGCAAAACACAGTAAAAAAACATTTTTTCAGGGGGGCAAGCCCCTCTGCACCCCCCATATATATGCAAACTCTAAGATCGCACTACAGTGACAAAAAGGGTACATTTCCCGATCCCCACTATAGTGCGATCTGCATTAAAATATATACATTCACAACAGAGAATGCTGTAGTGCATTCACTGTTGTGCATTTCTCCATTTATTTATTCATTCTTTCAATACTATCGAATTGGGCGTTTGGACTAATGTAAATTGAACAAAGTTCAATTGCCCATTTCATAGTAAATCATAAGCATCTCTATTAAATCATGCAACTCTTCCCTTAGATCATTCATTTTCTTTTAATCTGAGAGCACATTCTTTGCTCTCTGTTTCCTGTGAGCATTCTACATAAAGTTCCAGATCATCTTCCTGTGACATATTCTCTTCAGATTCGTCCTGCGTTATCCGTTGCTCTTTCATATGGGAACTCATTGGCTCATCACTCTACAACAGACTGCATCAGAGTTGCCACTGCTTCCTGCTCCTTCTCTCGCTGTGCAAATCTAACTAAACATTTGTACTGTTTTCCTATTGAAGGCATCTTCACGTGGCAATGATCATATGCTTCCTGTTGTACCTCTTTCTCCCTAATTTGGGGACTCATTGTTCCATCATGCTGTGACATTACCTGAGTTGGGTTTTCTGCACTAAATCCTTCACTTTGCAGGTAATCCATAACTTCAGTTTCTATTTCTTTAACTTCTCCATTACTAATCCTCTTTTCTACTTTCCCCCTTTGTTTTCTTATTTTTGTATTGTGAATTGTTTTCTATGTCTGGATGCCTTTGTCTGTATTTATCTTCAAATATCATTGGTGCTGCTTTTTTGTATTGATTAGTTTAGCTTTCTCCTTTGTATAAGTATTGTACCATATTAATTCTTGTTTTCTTTCCCATGTCCATATTTCTTCTTCAGATGTCTCCCACTTCACATTTTTCCCCTTAGTTTGGGGACTCATTGATCCATCATGCTGTGACGTAACCTGCATTAGACTTTCTGCACAAAATTTAATTTTTATTATTTATTTATTTTATGTTTGTTAACCGGATTGGTCCAGCTGAGCCAGAAGCCTATTTTCAGTGGAGACCCAAGAAGAAAAGTTCCAAAGTTTACAAATCAAATAAGCAATAAATAATTACAGATACGTTTATGAATACAAAACAGAAATAAATGAATATAGAAAAACACAAAAACTTGTAGTAATTAAAATACAGATTACAGGCTGTGATTAAATTTTTGTCTTGTAGATCGTCTACTTATTTATACTTTTTGTAACTTGCATTGTTATAACCTGGATTTTTTTATATAACTTGTTTTGAGATTTTGTGTTTTAAGATTATGATTGGAGCTTTTCTCCTCGGGCCTCTACTGAAAAAGGATATGCATCCAGTTGGACCAGCCCGGTTAACAAATGTAAAATAATAATAAATAAATAAAAATAGTTAGGTAGGAAAAAATCAGGAAGAAAAAAACCTGAGTTAGAATGTGGTATATCATGAGAGTAACATATTAAAGTAGAGCATGATAAATAGAAGATGAAATTAAAGTAGAGCTTAATATGTGCATATTTACAAGGGGTTACAGTAACTGAAGCTTTAGAAGTTAAATATATAGTATACAGTGTGTTTAGAATAGAGACAAAGAGAAGTCTAGAATTTGTATGAGGAAATAGGGAGAGAGAAAGGGTGTAGAAGAGTTATGCAGGGTCATGGCAGGGGCAGGACCTTTTGCTGAGTAGGTGGTGATTAAGTTCTTTTTTGAAGTGCTTGGGGTGGGAGATGATTCTTATGAATGAAGGCAGTGTGTTCCAGGCTAGGGCCACAGTGTATTTGGACAGTAGTTTTCCGATGTTTTTGTTAGGTTTGTAGATATCAAGGAGATGTTGGTTTGAGGGATGGAGAGGATGACTGGGTGTGACGTAGGAGACAAGGGAGGAGAGGGAGGGACAGGATTTAGGTTTGTATAGGATAGCATGTGTGATGTGAAATTGAAACAATAGGAGTTGGGGGAATTCTAGTCATTTAAATATGTTGAAAGCAAGGCAATGGTGAGAATTATGTAATGAGTTAGTAGTAAATCTAGCTATTTTGTGGTAAGTTTGTTCTAGTTTGGATAAGTGTAGATTGGATGTTAATACAAATTGGGACAGCATAGAGAAGGGAGGGAAGGAGGAATGCTTGAACCAGGGAGAGTTTAGCATCAGAGGTAAGAAATTTCTTATTTCTGTTAAATAGACCTAGTTTTGGTGGTGGGGGGGTTATGCTTTGCTGGATATGCAGGTTAAATTGTAATTCATCATCAATAATGGTACCTAAGAGTTTGGTGTGGCATTCTGGTTTAATGGGGGTCTTGTCAAGGGATGTGATGATGAAGGTTGATTTGTGGTGAGATAGAGTACGAGGAAGGAATAGCAAATGTTTAGGTTTTTTTAGGATTTAAGAGAAGTTGATTATCAGACAGCAACATTTCTATGGACAAGAAAGATTATTGAGTGTGTGTGTGTGTGTGTGTGTGTGTGTGTGTGTGTGTGTGTGTGTGTGTGTGTGTGTGTGTGTGTGTGTGTGTGTGCGCGTGTGTGTGTGTGTGTGTGTGTGTGTGTGTGTGTGTGTGCGTGTGTGGAGATGTAGGATATCATTGGAGATTGTGATAAGTGCAGAATCATTGGCATATTAAATAAGGGAGGACTGTTTGCAGGAGGTATGGAGGCCATTGGTGAAAATATTGAAAAGAAGAGGGCCTAGGATGGAGCCCTGTGGGACTTCAGATTTGATGGGAAGGAAAGGGGAGCAGGAGGTGAGCCATCTGAGTGATTGTTGCCTATTGGAGAGATAACTAGAGAAGCAACCCAGTGTTGGGCTTAGAGAGATTGAGATCAGATGGTTTAGAGAGAAGTAGAGCATGTGAGATGGTATCAAAGGCTTTAGAGAGGTCAAGGAAAAGACAAGATACAAATTGGTTATTGTCTCTGGCTTTGAAAATAGTGTGAGTAAAAGAGAGCAGTGCAGTGGCAGTACTGTGGTTAGGCCTGAAATCATGTTGATTAGAATTAGCAGGTTTTCTTGGAGAAGAAAATTCAGTAGTTAGGTATGGATGCATTTTTCAAGTATTTTAGACAGAGGGGAAAGTGTGACTATGGGTCTGTAATGAGCTGGGTCAGTCCAAATCCTGCCTTTATGGAGTGGGATGGTATAAAAGGATTTCCAGATGGCTGTGACTGTGACTTCTTGTATGGATCTAGTGATTAACAGGGATATAGGGTAGTCTATGGATTCAGTGGCTTGGAGGAAGATGGGAGGTAGGTTGTCTGCAAAGGGAGAGCAAGGTTTAAGTCTGAGCAGGAGTGATTTAATGTAAGCAGTGGAGACTGGTTTAAGACAGGTGTTTTTGTTGTGTGCGTTAGAAGAGGTGGGAGAAGTGTCGGAGTTGTGGTTGGTGTGAGTAAGTTTTTGGATCGTGTCTATAAAGTAGTGATTCAGAAGGGTGGCAGTTTCTAGTGGGGTATTATTAGGGAAAGGGGTGGGTGTGGAAGGATTTCCTGGGTGAAGAATTTTGTTTATGGTAGACCAGAATTTTTGTGGGTGAGATTGTATGTTGAATTGGGGTGAGTTATAGAAGTTTTTCTTATCTTTGTTAATTAATTTTTTGGAAAGATTCCTGAGTTCTTTATAGTTTTGGAGCAAAAATGGTGATTTGGATTTGATCCAAGCTTTCCAGGTATTATCTCTTTTCATCCATAAGGGATCTGGTGTCTTTAGGGACACAGGGAGCATAGTTAGCTTTGATTCTAATCCTTCTGATGGGAGCAAGGGAGTTAAGAATATCAAGGAATATTTGATTAAACTTTAGCACAGCTTCATTGAGAGAGAGAGCTGTCAAAGGAAGGACCAGTTAATGTTTGATAATGTGGAGCTAAATATGCCGGCATTAAATCCTTCACTTCACAGATATTCCATAACTTCAGCTTCTATTTAACTTCTACTTTACACATCTTCGGTTCTACAGTCCCCCTTTGTGATCTTATTTTTGCATTGTGAAATTTTCCATATCTGTGTGTCTCTGCCTGTATTTTTCTTCAAATATCTTTGGAGCTGCTTCTGTCCATTGATTAGTTTGGCTTTGTACAATGAATAAATATTGCACCATATCAGATCTCTTTTTCTTTTCCATGTCCATGTTTCAATTTCATCCTTTTCAAAAATCTCTGTGTTCTGTTCTTTAACTTTTCACACTTCCTTTGTCACTTTTTTTCCAAGTAGCCCAAAGTTTCTTTGTCTAGGTAATGTTTGTTATGAATCTATTGTATTAATGAACATAAAAATGCATTTGAATATTCTGACAGTTTTTCTTGTGCAAGTATTTTTCTTTCCTTTCATTTTTCTTGTAATCTTTTTGAATATCTTCTAGTTGGAAATTCTAGGATTCTTGCAAAATAGTAACAATACATACTCTCTTCCTTATCCTGAATTGTCAGAGGATCATAGGAGATTACTAGGCTATCGACCCAGAGGTCATTTTAAGCCTAGCTATTTCATTCCACTGTAATACCATAGAAATGCTAGTCAATACCCAAGACTGCATTTAGTGATGACTGCCCAAGTCCAAGAGGGCTGCGGGCTCTATCCTTAGTAAGAATTTATGGTGCCCCATCCACTAGTCCAGGTTCCTTTTGAACAGTGTCATAGAGGTGCTCTGTTTCACATGAATCTGTAGTCTGTTCCATACATGCAGCAGTCGCTGGGAGATAAATCTGTCCCTCCAGCATGCCCTATTTAAGTCGCAGGCCATATGTAGGTTTCTGGAATGGGTAGCCCTAGACCCATTTGATTTAGGGATATGCAGTAAGTTCATTAGGTTTGGATCTTGGATTGCTCTGTAGGCCAGGCATAAGTCTCCCCTAAGAAGTCTATACGATATGGAGTGTAGTGACAGGGACTTTAGTCAGTCTATGTAAGGCACGTGCTGGAGCCCCATAATCTTCTTTGTTAGAAACCTCTGATGTCTCTGTAATTGCTGCAGGTGCTTAGTATGGTACATGCCAAACAGGGTGTTATACTCAATTATGGGCCAGATAATTGGTGAGCATAGGAGGATTATAACTTCTTTTGCTCTTGAGGTGATGCCTTTACTAATCAAGTGTGCTACATAGAAAGGTTTCCTTACTACAGAAGACACATGGTCGAAGTTAAGCTCGCAGTCAACTTGTGATCCCAGGTCCCTTACCACTTCATGGGTACATAGGGTATTGTTGTTGATTTGATAGTGGGTGGGGGCATTTTATTTGTGCCAAAGGAAATGATGATACATTTCTTTGCATCCAGTTTGTGACTGTGACTAATACACCAGTTGTTGGTCTGTGTGAGACCCTCCTGGAGATTACTGACATAATTTAGGGATTCAATGATTCTGTCTTGTTTGCAGTCGTCTGCAAACATGGTCAGCCACAACCCCTTAGTTTTGACCTGAACTTCTGAGAAGTATATACCAAACAGTATGGGGCCTAGGACTGACCCCTGTGGCACTCCACTGGTAACAGGTCTGCTAGTTGATGTGGAGTCACCCACTTTGATAGTGTTTGTCCGGTTTGTGAGCCAGTTGACAACCCATCTTACAATGAAGGGGTTCACATTCAGTTTGCTAAGTTTAATGGTAATGCCAGAATGTGGAATTGAGTTGAAAGCCTTTGCCAGGCTGAGGTATGCTGTGTGCACAGATTTGCCCTCGTCAATGGCCTTGGTCACATTTTCAAAAAGTCCACCAGATTTAACAGACAGGATCTGCACTTCACAAAGATGAACTATGTAGGATCCAGGGTTTGGAGGTCACCTATGTATTTATTTATGAGGTCCATAATGATACGTTCCATGGTCTTACAGATGAGGCTGGTCAGACTTATGGGTCTGTAATTTCCCAGGTCTGTTGCTGGAACACCTTTGTGGAGGTGAATAACTGTAGCTGTTCTCTATTCCGCAGGAACAAAGCCTGTGGTTAGGCTATGATTGAAAAGGGTACTTAGTGGTGATGCTAGTTCATGTTTTAGCCTGTTTAGAAGACTGCCTGGGATGTCATCTGGTTCCATAGAGGCTGTGTTTTTTGCCTTGAACAAGGCTTTGAGGACCTGCTCTTCAGATATGTAGGGAGTTTGGGGGAAGGTTTGTAGTAAGTTAAGAGGGGATAAGGGAGTGAACTTTTTGCCGAACCTATCCTCCAGCAGGTTTGCTATCTCTCTGGGGTCAGTGTGTGTGATACCATTTGCCACTAGCTCTGCACATGCTTGGGTCCTACCCTTTGGGTTACATACATAACTATAAAAGGCCTTATGGTTATGTTTGGCTGTACTTCCTAGGTTTCTGTCAAAAGAACCCTTGGAGGATTTGACAAGTTGTCTTATTTGCCTTTTAAGGCTGAGAAATGTGCTTTTCCATTGTTGGGGCCTTACCTTTGCTTTATTGGACAGCAACTTGTTGCTTTTATTGTAAAGTTTGTTGATGCTGGATGTTCACCATGGCAGCTTGTTTTTACTTGGGGGTCTGGCTTTGATTCTTATGGGACAACCAAATTTATATACTTATGCAAGTGATTGTACAGGGCTTTAGTGTAGTTACCACTTCCAGCTTAGGGTAGGGCTTGAAATGCATTTATACCTTCACCTAGGAGGGTATAGTTTGCCTTGGTGAAGTTTTTTAGTCTGATTTCACCCTTTGTGAGTTCTGGTATTAGTGCCAGCTTGAAGGTGACTGATTTGTGGTCAGTTTTAACTAATGAAGGTCCAACAGTTGCAGCAGTGCATTTGTTTGGCATGTTGGTGAGGACCAGATCCAGAATATTTGTTCCCCTTGTTGGGGTATGGACAATTTGCTCCAGGGCATTTGAATTAACAAAGTTAATGAACTTTTGCACTAGTGAGTTAGGGCTAGCATAGATTTCCCAGTTGATGCTGATGTGTTTGGCAAAATTTGGATTATCTCCAGTTTGGTCAGGTAGGCTTCATGGACATTGTGACCCATGGAGGGAGATCTATAACTGGCTATGACTTCAATGGGGGTCTTACCCACTGTAACCTGGACCTAGAGTAACTCCATGGAGTTGTCCAGTCTAACTAAATGGGAAGTGATTTTATCTCTAACATAGATTGAAACACCACCTCCTTTGGTTTTCACATGTTCATTTTGCAGTCTAAAGGTGTGGAAGGAATTGTAACGTTACAAGGCTGAGGTACTCTCTGAGGCCTTGAACCAGGTTTCTGTGACTGCACAGACATCTAGATCTTCTAGTGATAAAAGTGCTTCCAGTGAGTGCAGTTTTTGGTTTAAGCTCCTAGCATTTAGCAGCATGACACTTATTTTGTTCTGATTGGTTACTTTTACATTGGTAATGTTGTTTTCGAGACCTTGTCTACAAAAGGGACTATAGGGGAGGCGGGTCGATATCAATTAATCAAAAGCTTAATTCAGTGACTCTCTATTTCTCAAACTTACTTAAGCAAATGCTCAATTCAGCAAATGATCGTTTAAGAGAATTTTTTCCCGGGGAAAGGACGTGGGTGGCCATCATCCAGAATTTGCCCTTTTTCCCACTGTAGTGCAATCTTGGAGTTGGTATATTTAGTTGGGTGGGAGTGAAGCCCCCCCCCCCCCTTGGCAGAGTTCTAAATTTTGCTTTATTTGTTATGGTCAGTGGGTGGGCAACTATTTTTTTCCCTAAGAAAGTTTGCTTAAACGATCATTGTTTAATTAAGCTTTCGCTTAATTTGGTTTGACAAATAGTGATTCATTCAATTAAGCTTTTGATTAACTGATATAGATCCGGGGGAGGCAAGAGCCTTTGCCAGCAGCCAAAAGTCTTGAGGTGTCAGGTGCAAACCATCTCTGACAAAGCAGCAAGGTTTTTCGACCATGGCTTCCCAGGCTGACAGGAACTGGATCCCCTTTGAATAACACCAAAAACTGAGCCAATTATTGAAATCAATCATTTTTTGTTTATACTGTGGCATAATTCTAGGTGAGGGTAGCCTGCTGTTCAAGGCTAGGGACGTACCTGCCTGGGACACATGCTCCGAGAGCTCAACCATGTCTCTCTTTATATAGTCCAGTGAGGTATGTCTCAGGTCATTCACACGAACATGAACTATGACAGAGTCATAACAGTACTTGCTGCTGAGAGAATTGACTTGAGGCGTGATCTGACGAATCCTGGCACTGGACACTCTGTCCTCTTTATTGCTTATTAGGACTGTAAGTTTTTGCGGTTTTTTGCAGACTTCTACTTCCTTCTACAACAGAGTGACTATCCTCCTGCTAAGCCTGGCCCATCCCCATTGTTGGAATATTTCCATGCCTTGAGGATTCTATACTGTTATTTTTTTCCAGTCCTGGCACTGGTGCAAATACCAGGATTGGGCACTTTTTTATCCTGGAACTTGTGCACCCAGCTGTTTTTTTTATTTTTTAACCTACCTATGTCCATGATATATGATGTATAAAATAAAGTCTAAATATCAGTTTTGTCTTGGTGAGATTTTGTGGAAACATGGTCCACCACATGAAAGTACTCACCAAGCCTTGTGGATGAATTCAGTTCTAGCAATACTACTCCTCTCCTTTTCTTGCTGATTTTGTCATCTCACCATTCAGACCTCTATTTTTTTTTACTCTGTGTAATGTACCTAGCTTTTGATGAATTTTTTTTAACCCCGTGAGGTACATGATGGTCCAGTTTCAACTGGTTATCAATAATGACACCCAGTTATTTTGTGTAGTTTACTTTTTCTGTCATGGTGTTGTTGGCAGAGACTATATGAAGAGTGTTGTTTTTGTAGTGATGGGTTTAGGGGTAAAGAACAACAATTTAGCTTTTTTAACATTTAGTAGCAGTAGTTGTGTTGCCACGGTGGTGCAGTGGTTAGCGTTGTCGCCTCACAGCAAGAGGTTCTCCCGTTCAATTCTCGGCTGGAGCGCCTTCTGTGTGGAGTCTGCATGTCCTCCCCACGGTCGAGTGACATTAAAGACATGCAGGTAGGTGCATGCGTGAATGGGCGTGCCTTCTTTGAAGGTTGGGCATCGGGCTGGCAACTCAGCACCGTAAAAATCCACTGCCAATCATTAGCGGATGGGAGTTCCGCAGTGGCGACCCCTAACCGGGAAAAGCTGAAAGACAGTTGGAGTACTAGTAGTTGTAAATTATTTAGCCATGTTTCAATCAGTAAGAAGGATTGTTATATAAGGTTTTGAAGTTTAGGGATAGATTTGGCAAAGCAGATTAGAGCTGAGTCAGCAGGGTAGCATTTGTTATAGCAGTGTAGAGGTCATTGATGAATATGTTGAATGCATGGGGCCTAGTATAGATCCTTGGTGGGTACCAGTAGTTACGGCAAAAAGGTGGAGAACTCATTTTTCCATTTCACTTTTGCGCTCTGTTTGAGACGTAGAGTTTCTGGTGGGAGACAGTATCAAAAGCTTTTGTTAAGTCTAGGAAGATGGTGGAGACTAGAATTCTAGTTTCTGTCTAGTTAGCACCATGCTAAGAACTATCTAGCTAACCCACTAACTAGGAGCACCTGCCTTGTATCCCTTTTGCCAGACAATGTACCACCTTTTCCATAAAAGAATGAATACAATTATCTGGTGGTACATCAATTACAAGCTTGTGCAAAGAGATATAAAAAGGACTCTATATAAGCTTAGTCTAAGAAACACTATAACATTCTTTAACAGTGAACTGAACAGATTAAATGAGGCAAGATATGACTGACTCCTATTTCAGCATGCCCCATCTAATGATAAAAGATATCATACAGGTACTGTAAGTTATAAAAGGTAGGCAGAAACATATGGGACATAAGTCCTAGATAATGAAGATTATGAGGGTCATGTAGAAGATGCCACAGCCATGGTCCCTATCATGCAGCCAGGTGTACTTCCCATCAGGGCAATCACTAAGACTGCAGTAAGTGTATATTATAAAAGAGTCTGTTGCATAAGACCTCTGCAAAGTTGTTTAAAGGAAGTGGAAAAATAAAATTGTATGGTTTGTCTAGTGCTTAGTTGTATACTGTAGAAACTTGATCATTTACTATAAACAGCATATTCATCTGCCTATAACTGAGGCAGGTAGAGATTAATTCATGGATTTTTAATACAATCCTGAAAAAAATAGGTATAATATAAAGATATAGCCACAGCCAATAGTCATACATACTGAACAATGCACACACACACACACACACACACACACACACACACACACACACACACACACACACACACACACACACACACACACACACACACACACACACACACACACACACACACGCTTGTATGCAGTCGTATTAATCTTTGATCATTTTCTACTTGGTTCAGTGAAGATAGGCTATTGTCTAATGATTCCAGGTTTAAATAAATAAAGTGAAGTTATACATTTCTGACTGGTAGATAGTGCTAAGTACTCTTAACTTACTTATTCATTCATTCTAGTGCAATGTGGGGAAAGACAGAGAAAGTTATCCAAATTGAGGTGAAAAAACATTGCAAGATGCATACGTATAGATACCTATGGGTCTATATCACAATGTCAAACTTACAAAAGTTCGATCATTGCAATATCGAACCCTTCTATCCAAAACCCAACAAAACCAAAAGCACAGAACAGTGATTTTAATCGCTGTTCCATGACAAAAAAAAAAAAACATAACCTTAAACTTAAACTGAAATGAAGGGCTTTGACCCCCACACCCCCAATGTGGAGGGGCTGTGCCCCCCCACACCCCCCTACTTAAATATACCAACTCCGAGATCGCACCACAGTGGAGGAAATAGCAAAGCCCCGAAAATGGCCCACCATTTTTTTTCCCTGGGAAGAAAGTCAATGTGCCGTGGCTTTGCTATTTTCCACTTTTGGACTTTAGGGTTCGATACTACAACATTCAAACTTGTTTTAGTTCGACGTTATAATATAGACCTGATACCTACATGTAACCTGAAGGATCACCAATTCACCAATGACATGTCTTTGGGATGTAACCAAACAAACGAGGGAAAGGAGAGAAAACATACTTTGGAGATAAAGACCCTGATCCAGGTCAAGCAACTGATAAAGAATTTCATTTAATCTCCCTTTCAGAGAGGAAGAGGTTAGTACACTGGCCTCATTCCTGCTTTGTCCAGTTACGTGATGTATTGTATTGAGTTTTCCTGGACTGAGGTGATGTGTAGATGCACATCTTCTACAGATGGAAGAAAGTGTTCCCATACCTGTGTTGATATACTTACTCTGTTCTCCTTTGTATGTATGTTAATGGGATGTAATAGGAAACCTGAAAATCTGACAAAAACAAACAAAGACACAACGAGGATGTGCACATGTGGTACCCAGCTGAGAAGCAGACTAGAGAATCAAGCCTTAAAAGGGGCAAGTCTAACCACTGCACCACTAGGTTTATTACTTTGAAGTGAAATCATTTTGAATTCAAGATTTATACTCTACTTCTGTTTTTTTTCCCTCACTGGAAAATGATTGCTATTATGTTTTGCACTGTTACAGATTAAGCTCTACCCCTTTAAGCTCTGTAGTACATACTGTATAGATTATCTGTGGGTGAAGCTGAACTTCTGAAAGCACAACTTGCAATAAATAAAGTTTGTTTTTTAGTGCTGTGCTGTTTATCCAGGAAATGGTGTTATTGAATAATGTGTACAGTCTTTCATTTATCTGATTAAAACTAAAAACAGAGATCTTTCCTGAAGAAAACTATCAGAACTAATGGTTTAGTCAAACTTCATTGTATCTTTGTTATTTGTTTACCTAATCTGAATATGCACTATTGAAAGTAGAAAGTATTTATTTTGATTGGTAGAATGCAAACAAAAGCAAGCAATGTAAAAAAAAATGTCAAGTACTGTAATGTGATGCTAGTGTGGCATTGATTTATTAGAGTTCGGGACAAACATGGTGTAGGTAATAGAATAATAGTACAGGTGAGATATTTGTTAGAGTTCGGGACAAACATGGTGTAGGTAATAGAATAATAGTACAGGCGAGATCACTTCATCATCAGTAATGGTTAAGCAGATTAGGTCAGAGGATTAAGACCGTGGGCTGTCAAAAATCTGTGTGCAGTCCTGGGTTACAGTCCTTCATTCCATGTTTGATTACTGAGGGACTGTAAACAGGTCACTTAGACGATGCTCCCAGACTGCCCCTGAGCTGTAGTCCTAGTTCAGTACCCCTAGGAGGTTAGTGCTGTTTTGAAATCAAAACAGAATTTTCAACTATTTTATTCTAAACTGCTTGGGACACTCAGAGACTTCCATTCCAACACAATGCAATGCAGCTAGTGGTGGAAAACAATGAGTGTGAATATAGGTTCATTCTACTTTACACAGCTGCATTGTTGCTAAAAAGAATGCATTAATTATGTTCATCTAATAAAATATATAATTCATGGTATTCCTACATCCAACAAAATATACATCTCCTGATGACTTAGGTCTCAGGTCTCTGTTTGTAAGAATTACGTTTGTTCATCCTCAGCAGTAACTAATTTTAATGGTCTGTATTAATATAATTATTGACTGCAAAGTTAAGTTTTGCACATCACATAGACTTTGTCTGCCCTTCTACAATGCCTAAGTGCGCTAACCCACTCCTAATAAATCTGAAAGAAAACAATGTCCTTTTGCTCCGTGTTTTTACTGACTTTATGGGCTACCTCATTTGGCAGCCTCATAAATAATCTGAGTATGTAAACTTCAAGATGCCTTTACATAAAATATGGATTGACTATCTTATTCCATTTCATAACCCATGTTTTATTTAAAGATGTGACCAGTCTGACTGATATTACAAAATATGTTAGCTTATCAATAAGCTTAAAAACTTGTTCTAGAAAGACTGATAACATATTGATACTGTAATAGAAGATGGTATTGGAAATATGTTGTGTTTTACAGAATAGACCACTTTAATTTTTCTGTTTTCTCATCATAAAAACATTGCTCATCTGATGAATAATCTGTATTTAAAAGAACTTTGGGGAGATATGTCTTCTCTGACTTTCCCCCTCAGTATGTCCTTAGATAGATTGAAGTGCCACTGGACTGAAAGTAGGTCATGATTAAATCCAAATACAAGAAAAAAGAGGATTCTGGCATTTTTAGAAATTTCCAGACAGCAAATCTAGCAGACACTAGTACAATCATAGAGAGGATGGTCCTAAACATACTACAGTATGAATATTCTTGTATGAAAAAAATGACTCCCAAGTATTTTGTATATTTTTCTATAATAATGTGGTAAAAATACTGGACTTTAGGGAGATATGTCTTCTCTGACTTTCCCCCTCAGTATGTCCTTAGATAGATTGAAGTGCCACTGGACTGAAAGTAGGTCATGATATACCTGCTCAGAGGTGACCTGTGCCTGACATACAAGGCCATGTCCAACCCGGAATTAATGGACATGCTCCACCTCAAAAAATCCAAATCTACCAGATCCACTAGAGCAAGCGACTTAAACCTTAGCACGGATATAAATAGGACATGCTGGAGGGATAGATTTGTCACCCAGAGACTCCCTATGCTGTGGAATAAAATCCCAGTCCATGTGAGGCAGAGCACCTCGCTGGCTCTGTTCAAGAGAAATCTTGACCTGTGGATGGGAGATCGTAGGTTTACCCCGGGAATCATCTCTGTGTCACTGCTGGACAGAGGCACAACAAACTAATGGGTTCAGTATTTTTTCATATAAGGGGTGGCGTAAGCCACAAAACTTTGGGCTAGGCTTATAAATGCCTTAGGGCAGATAGCCTAGTATAAACCTATGAACCTATGAACCTATGGACAAAACCTTACAGAATTATATAATATCTCTGTATTTCTCTAATGCATCTGATTGTATAAACTGCGCAACATGGGGCTATTAAACTACTTGTATTATGGGTGCTCCAGTTGTTAACCAATACACAGTGGTGTATGGAATTCAAGAGGAAATGTTCCAAGTGGTGCAGACTAAATCTAAGTGTTCCACAGGATCAACATTTCACCTCTACATATTCAAACTCTATTATGTCTCTGACTATTTTATAGAACACTTTTAATATATCTGTTAAACTGATTTTGTAAAGCTTGACAGTATGATTATCTAGTATAAGAGATACTTTGTAGTTAACATTAAACATATCACATACTTCTTCTGTCCAAATGAACAACCTTAGCTTGACCTGAATTAAATGCAAACAAACCTTTCAAGAGACAAAACATTGACTTGTTCTTTAATGCCCAAGGTCAAGAACTAGAAAAAGTCACTAAATGATAATAAATAATGCACTCTGCTGTGATGTAATTTGAGAAGTTCATTGTAAGTGGACAAATAATTTACTTTTAATTTCTTATTATTATTATTATTATTATTATTATTATTATTATTATTATTATTATTATTATTATTATTATTATTATTATTATTATTATTATTATTAATGATAATAATAAATGTTGTCACTTTTCATTATTTTTAGCTACATGTATTGATAATATTTGGGAGCATGTCAATCTGTCAAAGGCAATTTCAGCGAGCACAAAGAAACCAAAGCCAGTTCATCAAAACTGCCTTCGACAAAAGTGATTGCCTTTTTCTTCACTGTTGTGAGACCTTAGAGTTGGTATATATATATATATATATATATATATATATATATATATATATATATAAATATAATTCTGGGGGATGTGAGGCATGTCTGCAAAAAAAAAAAAATTGTTGCTGAAGGCAGTTTTGATTTATTTATGTTCATCGAAACAGCCTTCGATGGATCAACATGTATCCCAATAATTTTCCTTCCAACTACAGTTGTTTACTTTTAAATTGGTTAAAAACTGAAAGGAGGCAGGCAGTTTGTGATGTACTGTAACTTCTCAAAAGTTACTTATTATGAAATTAAGCTATGATACAAAAAAATCATATGTGTCAAACTAATGTAAACTGAATCAATCATAATGTAATGAGTATAAATTTGGTTTAATATTTATATTTCCTAACACTCCAAGTCACACATACCCAAAAAACACACCTAATACAAGAGAAAGAAGATCCAGGAGAAAGAAAAAAATCCATAATACTAACTAATACAGAAAAGTAATTGTTAAGGTCTCAGACTGTAGTAAAGTCCCCAACAACAGAAGTTATTACTAATGCTACAACATAACAACTGTTGTTTTTATGTTAGGTTTAGTCTTTCAGCTTTTCCCGGTTAGGGGTCGCCACAGCAGATTTCCGGTCCACTCATGATTGGCAGTGGATTTTACGGTGCCGAGTTGCCAGCCCGATGCCCAACCTTCAACGAAGGCATGCCCATTCATGCTCGCACCTATCTGCATGTCTTTAACGTCACTCGACCACGGGGAGGACATGCAGACTCTACACAGAAGGCGCTCCAGCCGAGAATCGAACGGGAGAATCTCTTGCTGTAAGATGACAATGCTAACCACTGCACCACTGCACCTTTTTATGTTAGGTTTAGTACATGCCGTTTTCATAAATTGCTCTGCTTTTATATCATTTTTGTATAAGTCTCTTAAAACTAAATATACAATTTTAGCAGGATGCTTTAATGCAGTTCTTAATCTTAAAACAGATAAGTCTAAGTTCATACACCTCTCCTGTAATAAAAAAATACAAAGTAGTTAAATCATTTGTTGATTTTCTTTTGCCAGTGACATAGAGGAATAAATCCCTGACTATAGCCCAGACCCAAGTTTGTCTAAAAGTTTAAGCATTTGATGGGATAGACAGGAAAGATGGGGCATTCCTATCCTAGGTAAGAAGGCAATAGTGTTTCCCTCCAAACTCATGCCACTTCTCTGGTGGCAACCAAAACAGAGGCCGTTTATGATGTGTGGAGTTGGTGCCAAAAAATGTGTGTGTGTGTGTGTGTGTGTGTGTGTGTGTGTGTGTGTGTGTGTGTGTGTGTGTGTGTGTGTGTGTGTGTGTGTGTAGCTGCCCAAGTCAGTAATGGCTGTCTCTGTCAGTGTATGAGGGGGTGCATTCTTATGCAGACAGGGGGCCCTTGCAATGATGCAAGTACCTGACTACAACAAAAGCATGGTTAGGCCATACAATAAAAAAAGCTGATGTTGCTGGAATTTTACGATGAAGTGTCTGTCAAGAATATATTTCCTTTTTCTTATAATGTTTTCTTTGATGAGAGGTTCACTTAGGGTTCTTCCACACTCACTTTCAAATGATTTCTTAATTTGTGCAACTTTTTCTTTAACATATATATAATATAATACCTGTTTTAAAATCAATATTAGAAATTATACCACATATAAAGAAACAACAGCCAAGAATAAAAATGAATTCTGGCAAATGAATGTTAACCAAGCCCACTATTTTTCCTACAAATGTGTCTTATTCAAAACAAATTTTGACCAATTTTCATTCATTTGCCTTTAGGATAAATCTTTATTTATGAAATAATTAGAAACCATGCAGGGTCAACTCTTCATATCAAAACAACTTATTTGGAGCTCAATGCCAAAAAGTGCATTGTCATCCCCTTTGGTAAAAACTCTGTACCCATAAACTACCATATAAACGGCAGTCTACTTAATGCCGAATGTGTGATAAGAGACCTTGGGACCCAGGTGGACAGTAGTCTCTCCTTTGAAAATCACATCACCACAGTAGTCTGGGAATCCTTCTATATGGCACATCTCATCATAAAAGGGTTCTCATCCAGGAAAAAAGAGGTCATTGTTCCCCTCTACTCGGCACTCATTAGACCCATTATAGAGTACAACACCCCTTTTGGAATGTACCTCACAAGATATCTGCAGCAGCTGGAAAGGCCACAGAGGGACCTCACAAAGAGAATTACTGGCCTCAAACAGATACCCTACACTGACCATCTCAAAAAACTCCAGCTTTACTCTGTAGCATATCGCCTACTCCGAGGAGATCTCAGCCTAACATATAAAGGTATGTTAAACCCAGAGCTGTTGAACATGCTACACCTTAAGAAATCCCAATTCCTCCAAGCTACACGCTCTAGGGACCTAAACCTTGCCACCACAATAAACAGGACATGCTGGAGGGATAGATTCCTATCCCAGGGACTTCCTATACTCTTGAACAAGCTACCCATCTATGTCAAGCAAAGTTCCTCATTAGCACTCTTCAAGAAAAATCTTGATGAGTGTATGGGAAATAGGAAATACACCCCGGGGATCACTTTCTTGGGTGGCGTAAGCCAAGGAACCTTGTTGGCTAGGCTTACTTAGACCCTTGGGCCAATAGCCTAGCACCTACCTATGAACTTATAATATAATATCAAACTCTGGTCACAATCTTATCCTCATTGGGGAAAAGCTTTGCTAGTGATTCATAAATTCAAGCAGAGAAATTCACAGATATAATTACTTTAATGCAGATAAAGAGAATAGTTGTTTATATATTATCACAGAAAAAACAGTGAAAGCACTGAGCAGTTGCTTATTCAGGAAAAAAATGTATCATTAACCCCCAAAGAATATCAAATCATATTCTCTTTTTAGTAAAAAAATATTAAAGATTGAAATAACTATATCAGGAAGAGGAAACCTTTTGAACAAGATGTGATATTTTCATTACATAAATGTTGAGATCAACAAGAATAATATCAAGAAAATAATTATTTCCTTCCATAATACCTCTATAGGTCCCAGTAGATATTGCTTACTGATTTGTATGTCCATTTTAACTCTGTCTTCAGTTTTATGTTAATTAAACTAATTCAGTGTTACAGTCTGGAACACTAGCTTCTAGAAAAATACTTCAGTTTGGCCAAGATTACTTTGCTTCACAAATTGAATAAATACCCACATAATTTGAAAAACTTCAGTCTTGTGGTTTTGTTAAATTCAGATTTCCAAACAATTGTTCAAAACACAATATCAAATATATACTTAAATACTCACTATGTATATCTCAGAACATAGTTAACGTTTACTCAAGGAAGAAACATGAACACCATAAATCACATTTTGTAGTTTGTCTGTATATGCTCACTTTAACTTATTCAGAATTCCATATTCAGAAGAGTCCATTGTTTCTGATGATCTCCACAAAGAATTTGATTAAATACATAGATAATTCATATTCACTATAATACAGTTCTAAAAAGCCAATGGTTCCTCTACTCATTATGGAGATTAGTAGGGTTTTCTTTATTTCAGTTAATGGGCTTAACTCTAAAATTTCATCAGAACTGGAGTAGGATGTGATAGCCCTTCTGCCTCTTTTATATTCATTTACCTTTGGAGATCCTACTGAGAATTATAGACCTCGTAGTTATTCTCAAAAATAAGTACAGTTTGGTTTCAAAGACTATTTTCATTTCATTATTGAAAACTTAGTGAGGTCTTTGAACCATTTTTTTTATAAATCTTCAAGAAAAAGAAACCCATTGAATTATTGGCTAGTAAATATAACTGGGGATTTTTTTTCTAGCTGTTTTCTTGGATTATGGAATTCTTTTAACATAATCATGAGCCGTCCTTTAAACCAAACAATCCAAAAATGAATGCCATGATACCTACTTGGCACTATGCTCTTTTTAATAAGCCTAATACCTCTTTGAATCTCTACTAACACAACTGTGTTAAAACGGCTTCATGAAAACACATGAGATTGGATTGCCCAATCATTACATGTTGGTGGTGAAAAATCTGAAGAGCTAACTGATCAATCAGAGTACAGCACATGGAGAGGGGGTCTGCACTTATGAAGTGCCATCCTTCAGATGAGATATTAAAATTATGCCTTTTTTAATTTCTCCAAGTCATTTGGGTTTCTAATACCATGACAGGAATGGACCCCATTCCTAAGTCAAAGTATGATTAAAGTTCATGTCAGGCAGTAGTGCTCTTTGCAGCACCAGTAATGACTCCTCATGCAATTTGTACAGAGTTGCATGTATTGGTAGCATATCTAAATACGATTGTAGACTTTTTTTTTTAATAAGACCTGCTGCTCCCACAACTATTGGAACTGTCTGGGTATCTTTCTTCCACATTGCTCTCGTTTCTGCCTGCAAATCCTGATATTTTATGACTGTGTCTCTTTGTATGCAGGACACTGTAGTCAATGGGTGTGGCGATTGCAATGATCAATGCTACTTTTGTCTTCTTTTCCTGGACCACTATATCTGGTTTTCTAGCATCTATCTTTTGAACTGTTGGTAATGGATGATCCCATGTGATGTAGACTTCTTTATTTTCTATGATGCTTTGTGGCTCATGTTTCCAGTGTTTTTCAGCCACTTCAGTACCATACTGTTTGCCCAATCTGCACTGCAATATTCTTGCCACATTATTATGCCTTTTAGTATACAGTTATTCTGCCATTAGTATGTCGCAACCAGCAATGAAGTGTGCAACTGTTTCCAATTCAATTTTACAAAACCTACATTTGTCTTTTTCTCTTACATGTTCAATAGACTTTGTAAAACAACATGTATGCAGCCCACTATCGTGGGCCGCCAATATTAACCTTTCATCTCTTGGTTTGAATTCACTTCTCTTTAACCATTCCTGTGTTTGTTCCTGATCAACATGAGGTTTTTCCAGAAATTTTCTATACCTGCAACTAAATTTATGCATTTTTCCACATGTTTTGCATTTTCATCTGATCCTTCACCTTATATTCTTTCTTTTTTTTTTGGCACATTCAGTTGCTACCTGATATTTATCTACTTCTGGTTTGATTTCCATTCCTGCTTGACGCCAATATACTTCTGCTAGATTAAGCAGAGAAGTCATCTTAGACTTATTCCCTCATGTTTCAAAACTTTCACTACGTTTGGGTCTTGTGAGGTCTTGTGAGGTAAGCAGATGTGTGTGGAGTCCCACGATTGCGCATCTAAACATATAATCAATTTCAGTTGAGGCCCATCCCTCCTTCGGAAAAGGGAATATATAATCTTTGTATGCACTGATTTTTATAAATCATTTGGTGAGCATGAAGCATCCTTCTTGTTTCCCTATCTAATCTATCCAACATGTTTTGGTGCCAGTCAATCACTCCAAAACTGTAAGTTAGGACAGGAAGAGCAAATTGGTTTATAGCTTGGATTTTGTTCCTAGATGTCAGTGCTGTTTTCCGGATTAGTTTAAGTCTTCTGAAGTATTCCTTACTAAGTTTTATTAGCATTTGTTCATGTTTTATTGTTGATCCTTCATCAATTGCCAAATATTTATACACTCCTTCTTGCTCAAGTTCTTTTATATCACATTCTTGCCCCAAACTGATAATTTGCCTGGTGTTGCAGTTTTCCTGCTTTAAAGGTTGCTTTTGCACATTTATCAAGAACAAATGGCATCCTTATATAATCTGAAAAACTTTTGACAACTTTTATTATTTATTTATTATTTATTTATTTACATTTGTTGACCGGGAAAATCCGACTGGACACAGGTCCTTTTTCAGCAGAGGCCTGGGGAGAAAAGTTCCACAATAAAAACAACAATTAATTACAAGTTACAAGGAGTATAGCTAGGTTTTGTTTAACAATAGTAGTAAACAGTTATAGTTCAAAATGAAATTATTTAGTTAAATGGTAAAACACTTATATCATTGTTGCCATAAAGACTAACTAACTAAAGTATTTTAATAGCTAAGCTAGCAGCTATTACCCTTGAATAACAGTGGCTAAGATTACAGCTGAGATATAAGTTTACAAGCAATGTATTTGGTTGAAGTATACAGTTTTAAATCATTGACAAAGAGAAGATGATAAGTCTTTATGCTTTGTTGTTTTCTAGGAGCCAGATTATAGCCATGACCTAAGCTGTTACATAGACAGCTTAGCAGGTTAAGGGCAAGGAGAACAGTAGTGGTGACAAAGAGTCACCCTGAAATATCCCCTTTTGAATTTTTATCCCTGGGATAATAATTTGTCCTTTATCATGTCTTAATTGCAAAGTGGTCTGCCACCGTTTCATGGTCACTGTAATGTAGTCGATCAGTGTAGGGTGTAACTTATACATTTTAGGCACTCTTTTATCCATGAATGTGGGATACTATCAAATGCTTTCTTGTAGTCAGTCCATGCCATACTTAGATTCTTCCCCTTTTTACAGTTCTCCACTATGACTTTATTTAACAACAAATAATCTTTTGTTCCATATGACTTTCTTTTATTGCCCTTTTGTTCTACTACCATAACTGAGTTTTCTTCTAAATGATTATAAACTCTTTCAGCATCAATTCTCTTGTAGAGTTTATACGTTGTCAGAAGGCAAGCTATTGGTCTATAATTTTTAGAGTAGCTTGCAGGTTCACTCTTAAGTAGGAGCATAGTTTTTCCTGTTGTTAGCCAGGTTGGTGTCTGGTCAAGGTGTGCATATAAATAATTCTTACTCCTGGCTAAATCTTCATGCAAAGATGTTAATACTTGTAACCAGAAGTTAGATACTGCCTCTGGGCCTGGGTTTTTCAAATAAAGGCTTTTCTTAACTTTGTTTCAATCTCTCTGGTTGTTAATTCATCTTGTTTCATATCCTGTACCTTTAAACTTCTTATTCTTTCTTTTACTTCTTCTATCCTTTTAGAATCTGTGTTATGTTCCACGGGATCTTCATAGAAACTTCTCCAAAAATTATCTATTTCTTCTTTTTTTGGTAGTCATTCAATTCCTTTTACCTTATTTCCCAATTCTCTATAAAACTTTTTTGGGTCATCAATAAATTGTTTATTTTGTACTTTTCCTTTATATTTGTCTATGTATCTTCTAAGTTTTTCCACCTATGCTGAGACTTTAATTTGTTATTTCCGATAGTGCATGATAGATCCTATGTGTTCAAATACTGCGCATTGCTTTTATCATGTCTATCTTTCCGAGTATTTTTGTTGATCTGTTTCCTCTTCTATACTCTTCTAATAGTTACACTACTTGTCTTAGTTGCTTTATAGTTTTCTCTATTCGATACTTCCATGATGGTATGCGATTTCTCCCCTTTCTCTCCTTCACTACCCTGTGTTCTTGTAGTAGAACTTCATCAGTTATTAATTTAGCTGCACAATAATATATCCTGTTTACTTCTGTTATGTCACATAAATCTCTATAGACAGTCCTTATTACTGTGTTCATTTGTTTTATCAAACTTCTGACTTTTGGTGTTTATTAACCTTCTGAAGTCTATTTCTTTCATTGATCTTAATATGTCTGTCTATCTCTATTAAATCAAGCAACTCTTCTCTTAGCTCGGTTTCTTCTAGACTGAGAGCACATTTTTTTATTTCCTTTTCCTTCGGGCATTCTATAGAAAGTTCTATTACATCTTCCCGTGGCACATTCTCTTCAATTTCATGCTGTGCCATCTGTTACTCTGTCATATGAGAACTAACTGGCCTATCACTCCTCAACATTAACGGTGTCAGAGTTTCCACAGTTTCCTCTTCCTTCTTTTGCTGTCCAGCTTCAAGTGAATGTTTATACTGGATTTCTATGGAAGGCTCCAAAATATCTTCATATGGCGCCTGAACAATTGCTTTCCATTCCACTGGTTTCCCCTTAATTTGGAGTTCCATTGCTCTGTCCTGTTGTGGTGCTTTCTAAATTAGATTTTATATACTGAATCCTTCACTTTGGAGGTTCTTCATGACCTCAGTTTCTATTTATTTAACTTCTCCATTATTAATCTCCTTTTCTACTTTTCCTCTTTGTCTTCTTGTTTTTTGTATTGTAAAGCTTTCCATGTCTGGATTCCTTTGCCTGTATTTCTCTTCAAATATCTTTGGTGCTGCTCTTTTTGTATTAATTAGTTTTGCCTTCTCCTTTGCATAGATATTACACCATATTAAATTTTTTTCTTTCCCATGTCCATATTTCTTCTTCAGATGTTTCCTGATCTTCCTGTCTCTCCCTGCTTTAGGGACTCACTCCATCCTACTGTGATGTAACCTGTGTTAGACCTTCTACATGAAATCCTTCACTTTGCAGGCACTCCATAACTTCAACTTCTATTTTTTAACTTCTACTTTACTAATCTTATTTTCTACATTCCCTCTTTGTGATATTATTTTTAATGTGAAATTTTCCATATCTGGATGCATTTGCCTGTATTTCTCTTTGAATATCTTTGCAGCTGCTTTCTTTATGTTGATTAATTTGGCTTTTGCCTTTGCATAAATATTGCACCATATCAAATCTCTCTTTCTTTCCCATGTCCATAGTTCTTTTTTATGCTTTTCAAAAATATCTAGCTTTTGTTATTTACATTTTTGTACTTCTTCAGATGCTTCTTTTTCCAAACAGATCAAAGTTTCTTGATCTATATACTGTTTTTCAAAAAGCTGTTGTATTAATGACCCCAAATTTTTATTTGAAGCTTCTGACAGTTTTTCTTGCGGAAATATTTTTCTTTCCTCTAACTTATCTCTTAATCTTTTTGTATATCCTGTGTCTGGAAATTCTGGGCTTTTTGCATAATAGTAACATTACATCATTTCTTTCTTATCCTCAATAGTCCACTATATCGTCTTTATGGCTCTTCTTTGGCCTATCAGTTTTTGTGATTTCTGTGAACTGCTACTTCCTTCTACAACAGGGGTGCTATCCTCCCCCTGGGCGTGGCCTGGCCCCATTGTATGAATGTTTCCGTATTTTGAGGATTCTACACTGTCATTTTTTCCATTCCTGGCACCAGTGTGCCTACCAGAATTGGGCATTTTTTTTATCCTGGGTCTTGTGCACTCAGCTATCATTTTTAGTTTTTGACCTACTTCTGTCCATAATATATGCTATATAAATACAGTCTATATATCAGTGTCACCTTGGTTAGATGGTAAAAAACAGGGTCCACCTCGTGAAGGTACTCACCAAGACTTGAGGATGAATTCAGTTTCAGCACTACTACTCTCCTTTGCTTGCTGACTTTTCATCTCTCCATTATGCCCCATATGCCTGACTTGGTGGTGATCTATGCAGATATCAAAATTCCCACTACATTTATCAACATACCACTCAACCACTCCACAGTCAGCAGAGAACTCAGATTTTAGCCTCTCAAAACGTGACTGTTCTGTCACTCCAGTTTGACTATAAGACTGAAATTTCCTTTCCTTTCTTCATTGCCTTGATGGCACAGCTACTGAGAGAAAGAATTCCTTCTGGTCAAAACAGACCAGTAGCAGATGCTGCTTGTTTTGCATCTTAAAACAAAACAAAACACACCTGCAAAGTTGTGTCTGTACAGTTTAAGTTCACTACCTTGATTCCAGCTAAAATTGAATGGGAGTGTCAGATGACTCTAAAATAAGAGAAAAGAATATCGGCAGCACGCAGTTAATATTTAAAAAAAGAAAGAAGATTTGTTGTGGATGCAGAAGAGGAAAGGAAGAAGCCTCAGGTTGTAAATCATGTATGTCTCCACTAAGACTCTGATTGTTGGAAAAAAAAGAATCTGATGCTTGGCTCATTCTGTACAGTGGGCCTGTAGACCTGCTTGATGACTGCCTACAAATGCAAGGCAGATATAGAAAGTTCCAATCAAAGATTTGAAGTACTGAATCTGGTCTCACAAAGGCAAAGATATTAATACATCCTCCTGTAGTTATCTTTGGTGTATCTACCTGGAATGAAGGCAACCTCATCTACTGAAATTAAAATGGGTGTTAAATGTTCTCTTCACCACACCTCTCTACAGCTCTTCATTCAGTAAGCACGTCTTACAGGGTCTGACTATACTGTAGCCCCATTCAGTGAGCACTCCTTACAAGATCTGAATGTACAGTGACCTCATTCAATGAGCACTCCATACAAGTGCTGTTGCCCCATTCAGGAAGCATTCCTTACAGGATCTGACTGTACTGTGGCCCCATTCAGTGAGCACTCTTTATAGGGTCTGACTGTACTGTGGCTCCATTCAGTGAGCACTCCATACAGGGTCTGATTGTACTGTGACCCCATTCAATGAGCACTCCTTGCAGGGTCTGACTGTACTGTGGTCCCATTCAGTAAGCACTCCTTACAGGGTCTGACTGTACTGTGACCCCATTCAGTGAGCACTCCTTGCAGGTTCTAACTGTATTGTGGCTTGCACTAGCATTACTGCCTGCCTGGTTTTCATATTTATTTTCTAGTGATTAAAGTAGGAATCCTTAAGCTGTTAACATGAATAAGCTCAATGGGTAATCCTTTATGTACTGGAATTCATTTATCTATTTCAGGTTGTAGTAGGATTTACATTTAAATGCAGTATTTTGCCCTGTTAACTTAAATTCTGATGCATTTGCCCCTAACTCACAATATTCTCTGTAAAAGCCCAAGTTGTACTGCTGAAGGTATCAAAGGAAAATGCACAACAAAGTTAAAAGAAAACTTCGATATTCACCATGGACTCCAGCTAAAAAACTGTTAAAACTTCTTTAATATGTAAAACTTAAAACCATGAAAGAAAATTGAATCCAAACAGTTTCCGATAAGTGCTTTCGGCTAAATAAGCCTTCTTCAGCTTGGTAAACCAATTGTAAATCTGTTTCTATTAAAAATTAGAGAGCAACCAATCACAACATTTATTAAAATTAGGTACATATGTCTCTTCCTATTAAAATATTCAGCCCTTTTACGATCGGCAAATAGTAGCCCAAAGTATATTTAATTGTTATTGGCAAATACCAATATCAGATCGGTAAACCAATTGTAAATTTGTTTCTATTAAAAATTAGAGAGCAACCAATCACAACATTATTAAAAATAGGTACATATGTCTCTTCCTATTAAAATATTCAGCCCTTTTACGATCAGCAAATAGTAGCCCAGAGTATATTTAATTGTTATTGGCAAAGATGTACTATTGTGTCCAATCATCAAATTCTGCCATCATCCAACCATTATGCTCAATCATCATATCAAGAGCTTCCATTAAGCGAATCATAATCCATTAGGTAACTCATTGTTACTGGTAAATCATTTTCTCCAATCATATAGCCTCCTTCCCAACTTTTATCCAATCATGGCACTCTGTTGCTATATTGCGTAGGCTAGCAAATCTCTTGTAAATGGTCAGAGATTCCAAGGCAGCAATATTCAGGGAAAATGAATGCTCTTACTAATTGTGGAGTATTTTAAAATGGGCTGAAAACTGTCAGTGTAAGCAAAGATCTGTACTACTTACAAATAGTATGTGATCGATCGTTCAGTAACTCTTTCCTGTTCATACATGCTCATTGCCATCGGCTATTTCCTCTTGGGCTTACATCTAATATTTTCCTTTACCATTCATGTTATTGATATTATCAGGCCGCTCCCCTTCAATAAACATGCAAAAAACTCATTGGTCATAACTTTTCAGAGAGATTCATTTACTGTAGGGACTTTAGTTCAATACAAGAATATATTCATCATACTAACAGCCACTATCACACGTAAGATAGTGGATTACCATCAATCTGCCTTGGTTCAGTGATCAGTCCTCTTTAATGGAATGACTCCTTTACCTTCAATTGTATCTAGAATGTTTTCTAAGGTCAATGGTTTGATTAAAAAAATGTGTTCCACAATCCCGCTTTCTTAAATGGAAAGTTTATTTTTATCCTGCCATAATTCTATGACTAATCTACATTAATTTGATAGCTTCTTTTCCATAGCATAGCTCATAAATCTCCAGTGCGCATCCTATATGACATATTGTGCGGGTCTATATCAGAACACCGAAAGTTCATTCTTTCAAATGTTCTTACCTAGACCACTATTCAGCGAACACTGAAAGTAGCGAAATGACAGATAACGAATTTTTTTCCTAGGGAAAGAATTTGGTTGCCCATTTTGTCATTTCACTATTTTCAGCACTGTGGTGGAAAGTTACGGGTCAGGTTCAGGTAAATGTGCAATTGGGCATGGGTTAGGTGAGTTAGGGTTAGGGCACGAGTGAGGTATGTGTGCGATTGTGTGGACGTGAAGATTAGGGCGGGTTAGGTGAGTTAGGGTTAGGGTGCGGGTGAGGTGAGTCTGTGATAGTGACGGACCTTAGGGTTAGGGTTTGGGTTAAGGTAAGTGGATAGTTAGTGGTGTTTGTACAGTTTAGTGTAGGGTTAGCTGTAAGATTTTGGGTGAATGTGTGTGGATTGCTGTTTGTTTGGTGTGCTTGTGTTGTGTGTATGTGTTTGGGAACAGCAAATTTTTTCCCTAGAAAAAAATCCGCTGTTCTGAATGTTCGATGTTGTCAGCGTTCACTGAGGGGCGATTTAAGAACATTTGAAAATGTGAACTTTCGGTGTTATGATATAGACCCGTATTATGCATATGACTAGAACTCTTGGTAAAGTGACTTTAAACACATCTGGCTTGCTTACTCAAGCAAGGTTTTCCTTACGCAAAAGCACTGCTTAAGCATTCTGGCTTCTTTTTAAGTATGAGTAATACACAGTTGGCAGATAAGCAATGGTTCAGTGAAAGAACAAACTAACCATCGAAGATTAGCAATCGCTGTACTGCGATTGCTTGTGTCTGATAAATAGTTGTCCAATCATAGCATCTTTATCCTTTTAAATAACCAATAGACAATGATATCATAACACCTCTTTCATTGGACAAGGCACTTTTCTCCCTCTTACCATTGGTAGTCATGTTGCTTCACCATGTCAAACCCATTGCCGTGAGTATACACTCATAAATTAATTCATCATCAAGAAGTAAAACTTATGGACAGAATTTCAGAGAAAAGATTCATATAGTGGAGTTGAGCACAGCTCATATGAATCTCCAATGCCCATCCTATACGACACATTAAGTTTAAGGCTAAAATCCTTAATAAAGTGACATTGTTGCAACAAGCTCGCTTAGTCAAGCCAGTTCTTCCTTTTGTATAGCCACCGCTTAAGCTTTCAAGGTTCTTTTTATGCATGAATGATACACAATTGGTAAAGAAGCATTAATTCAGTAAAGGTAAAAACAAACTATCAATCAGGCTTCATGTCTACTGGTGTTAGTAGATATTGCCATCACTGAAAGTGATAGCGTATATGCAGATAACAATAAACCAAAAGTATAGAATCAATAAACATTCAGATGGTAGTTCCTCTTTCATTGGACAAGGCACTGTCCCCTCACTTATTATAACATTTTCATTTCAAGCTCTTGGTCATTCCTATCTGTATATATCCAAACTGATAGAAGATCTTTACATGCTCAACCTTCTTTATCCAGTGAATCATGCGTGGTTTCTTAAAAAAAGGGGAGGGGAGTACTATATTGCCTACAATTTCCTGGTTAATGGCCAACAGTACATCTTCTATTTTTTAACAAGGGTTTCAGCGGGACCATGGTATTGAGTCCAGGCATATAACTCGCTCTCAAATTCACGATCCAGCTAATTTCTCTTACTTCCATTCAATTCATGGTGTCCCCACCTCTCAATGTTTGATTAACCACTTCTATGGCCTGGAACATAAATTTATGTGATGGACACTTGGAAAGGTGTACTGCCAATGCATTTCTGGATCTCTGAGGTGTCTTAAAATGCGGTCTTTAAAATGTTGATCCGTCTTGCCAACATAGAAAAAATCACAATGGGAGCAAGTTGCCAAATATATCAAATGTTGAGTGTTACAGTTGGCATAAACACCAAAATGGTAAATTTGTTCAGTTATTGGATGCTGAAAAGTGTTGGAACTATTAATAAATGGGCATGCTTTACACCTGAAACATTTGAAGGTACCTTTGCTTTCAGAGAGAGTCTTATGAGGGAAGCCATCCTTACTACATAAAAGTCTATTTATGTTTTTCTTATTTTTATACATAAAGCTTGGAGTTTCACCTACAGTATCTCTCAACTTAGCATCGGAGGTAAGCATGGGCCAGAATCTTCTTACTATCTCACAAACTTGTCTGTTATCCATGCTATACGTAAGTACACAGTTAAGTTTGGAGTTGTTCCTCCTCTTTCAATTTGATCTAGATAGTTCTCCTGTGGGGCACTCCGAAAAGTATGGTCATCCTTTCATCTCTCTGACACTTTGTCAGTCATTGCTTTTGCTGAGATTCTTGTCTTTATAACCTCTTGCTTTGAGATAAGCATGTAAATTTTCACACTCTATGGCAAACTCCTCTTTGTTAGTACACAAACATGATACCCTTAGGACTTGGTTTTCAAATATGTTGGAAAAGACATGACTTGAATGCATGCTTTGTTGATGTAGATAGTGATTTCTCCATGTTGGTTTCCTGAAGACCTTCATACTCATCCCAGTAATGGGATGCAAACAGATTTCTATATCCAGAAATTCAACTTTCACTTGAGATGATTGAACCTTGAACTCCAGAAAATCAGTGCTCTCATTGATGACACTGACAAATGACACTAATTCATCCATATTGCCTTTCCAGAGGGTTTTCTTCCCTCAACCATTCAAAGATGTTCCCTTTAGCAAAGTCTTGATAGCCCCTGGACAATTTCTTAACTTTCTGTTCCTTTAGTTTGTTGTCATAGACATTTAAGTTGAACTTGAGTGTCTCTAATGTATCCAAATGAGTCTCTTGCAAATTAATTTGTTCAAGCTTGAGTTGTTTTTCTTTGATAACCGAGGCTGTTCATTCCTCTTCGGGTCTAAAATATTCAATTAATAAGTTCAAATATTTGGAACTGGTCTCTAAGTTAATGGCTTGCCATTTTGCAAGTAGGTCCAGATATGCATTACCATAACTTGGTAAACATTTTAGTCACATACCCTGTATAACTATTTTATGGTGCAGGCAGGCTTCGAAATGGAAGCACTGCCACTGCAATCGTTTTAACTGTTATGCAGCATTTTCCACATCTCGAAAAATTTTGAAAAAGTTTTTATTGTTGGCCGAATCAGAGTCTTCTACTTGATTCGCTTGCAAATTAGCACTGTCTTGGTTAAAATTCACCAGTAATAATGGATTGGTTAACTCACCCATAAAATGAGACAAGGAGCAGTTTTTCATTGTTTCTGCCATGGGCAGTACAGCAAAAGGAAAAATAAACTCAGTAAAACCCAAGTTGTACTGCTGAAGGTATCAAAGGAAAATGCACAACAAAGTTAAAAGAAAACTTCGATATCCACCATGGACTCCAGCTAAAACCTCTTTAATAGGTAAAACTTAAAACCATGAAAGAAAATTGAATCCAAACAGTTTCCGATAAGCGCTTTTGGCTAAATAAGCCTTCTTCAGAACTGGTAGCTTCCTCTGTGATTTGCATAACCAAACACAACATCTAGGCAACTATGAAGATATTGTCCTGGTAACCATGGACATTACAAGTTTATTCACTGTGATTCCAAATGATTTTGGATTGCAAGCAATACGCTCATTTTTACGAGAGGCTCATTTGGAATCTGAACCCATATGTTCTCTATTAGAACTTGTTCTGGACAATAATATCTTTCTTTATGGGGAAGAATAATATCTTCAGGTGTGGGGGGTAGCCATGGGCACCTCCTGTGCCAACAGTTATTCAAATCTGGTATTAGCACATTGGGAGAAAAAGGAGTTTCTAAATGATTCAAGCCCATGGAAAAAACACCTGATCTACTATGGTCATTTTGTGGATGACATTTTTGTCCTTTGGAAAGGCAATATGGATGAATTAGTATCATTTGTCAGCTTCATCCATGAGAGCACTGATTTTCTGGAGTTTAAGGTTCAGTCATCTCAAGTGAAAGTTGAATTTCTGAATGTAGAAATCTGTTTACATCTCATTACTGCGATTAGTACGAAGGTCTTCAGGAAACCAATATGGAGAAATCACTATGTACATCGACAAAGCATGCATCCAAGTCATGTCTTTTCCAACATATTTGAAAACCAAGTCCTAAGGGGATCACGTTTGTGTACTAGCGAAGAGGAGTTTGCCATAGAGTGTGCAAATTTACATGCTAATCTCAAAGTAAGAGGTTATAAAAACAAGAATCTCAACAAAAGAAATGATTGGCAAAGTCTCCGAGAGATGAAAGGATGACCATACTTTTCGGAGTGCCCCACAGAAGAACTATCTAGATCAAATCGAAAGAGGAGGAACAACTCCAAACTCAACTGTGTATTTACATATAGCACAGATAACAGACAAGCTTGTGAGATAGTAAGAACATTCTGGCCCATACTTGCCTCCGATACTAAGTTGAAAGATATTGTAGGTGAAACTCCAAGCTTTATGCATAAAAATAAGAAAAACATAAAGAGACTGTTATGTAGTAAGGATGGCTTCCCTCATAAGACTCTCTCTGAATGCAAAGGTACCTTCAAATGTTTCAGGTGTAAAGTAAGCCCATTTATTAATAGTTCCAACACTTTTTGGCATCCAGTAACTGAACAAATGTACCATTTTGGTGTTTATGCCAACTGTAACACTCAACATTTGATATATTTGGAAACTTGCTCCCATTGTGATGTTTTCTACATTGGCAAGACGGATCAACATTTTAAAGACCGCATTTTAAGACACCTCAGAAATATACGTATCTCTGATTCCAACAACGCATTGGCAGTACACCTTTCCAAGTATCCATCACATAAATTTATGTTCCAGGCCATAGAAGTGGTTAATCAAACACTGAGAGGTGGGGACACCATGAATCGAACGGAAGTAAGAGAAATTAGCTGGATCGTGAATTTGAGAGCGAGTTATATGCCTGGACTCAATACCATGGTCCCGCTGAAACCCTTGTTAAAAAATAGAAGATGTACTGTTGGCCATTAACCAGGAAATCGTAGGCAATATAGTACCCCCCTTTTTTAAGGAACCATGCAGGATTCACTAGATAAAGAAGTTTGACCATGTAAAGATCTACTATCAGTTTGGATATATACTGATAGGAATGACCAAGAGCTTGAAATGAAAATCTAATGATAAGTGAGGGGACAGTGCCTTGTCCAGTGAAAGAGGAACTATCATCTGAATGTTTATTGATTCTATACAATTGGTCTATCGTTATCTGCGTATAAGCTATCGCTTTCAGTGATGACTAATATCTATTAACACCAGTAGACATGAAGCCTGATCGATAGTTTGTTTGTACCTTTACTGAATTAATGCTTCTTTGACAATTGTGTATCACTCATGTATAAAAAGAAGCTTGAAAGCTTAAGCGGTGGCTATACACAAGGAAGACCTGGCTTGACTATGCGAGTTTGTTGCACCAACATTACTTTATTAAGGGTTTTAGCCTTAAACTTAATGTGTCGAATAGGATGGGCAGTGGAGATTCATATGAGCTGTGCTCAACTCCACTATATGAATCTTTTCTCTGAAATTCTGTCCATAAGTTTTACTTCTCGATGACGAATGAATTTATGAGTGTATACTCACGGCAATGGGTTTGACATGGTGAAGCAACATGACTACCAATGGTAAGAGGGAGAAAAGTGCCTTGTCCAATGAAAGAGGAGCTATCATATCATTGTCTATTGGTTACTTAAAAGGATAAAGTCGTTATGATTGGACAACTATTAATCGGACACAAGCAATCACAGTACAGAGATTGCTAATCTTTGATGGTTAGTTTGTTCTTTCACTGAACCATTGCTTATCTACCAACTGTGTATTACTCATACTTAAAAAGAAGCCAGAATGCTTAAGCAGTGCTTATGTGTAAGGAAAACCTTGCTTGAATAAGCGAGCCAGATGTATTTAATGTCACTTTACCAACAGTTCTAGTCATATGCGTCATTTAGGATGGGCATTCGAGATTTATGAGCCATGCTATGGAAAAGAAGCTATCAAATTAATGTAGATTAGTCATAGAATTATGGCAGGATAAAAATAAACTTTCCATTTAAGAAAGCGGGATTGTGGAACACATTTTTTTATCGAACCATTGACCCTAGAAAACATTCTCGATACAATTGAAGGTAAAGGAGTCATTCCACTAAAGTAGACTGATCACTGAACCAAGGCAGATTGATAGTAATCCACTATCTTACGTGTGATAGTGGCTGTTAGTACGATGAATATATTCTTGTATTGAACTAAAGTCCCTACAGTAAATGAGTCTCTCTGAAAAGTTATGACCAATGAGTTTTTTGCATGTTTATTGAAGGGGAGCGGCCTGATAATATAAATAACATGAATGGTAAAGGAAAATATTGGATGAAAGCCCAAGAGGAAATAGCCAATGGCAGTGAGCATGTATGAACAGGAAAGAGTTACTGAACGATCGATCACATACTATTTGTAAGTGGTATAGATCTTCGCTTACATTGACAGTTTTCAGCCCATTTTACAATAATCAACAATTAGTAAGAGCATTCATTTTCCTTGAATATTGCCACCTTGGAATCTCTAACCATTTACAAGAGATTTGCTATTCTACGCAATATAGCAACAGAGTGCCATGATTGGATGAAAGTTGGGAAGGCGACTATATGATTGGAGAAAATGATTTACCAGTAACAATGAGTTACCTAATGGATTATGATTCGCTTAATGGAAGCTCTTGATATGATGACTGAGCATGATGGTTGGATGATGGCAGAATTTGATGATTGGACACAATAGTACGTCTTTGCCAATAACAATTAAATATACTTTGGGCACTATTTGCCGATCGTAAAAGGGCTGAATATTTTAATAGGAAGAGACATTTGTACCTAATTTTAATAAATGTTGTGATTGGTTGCTCCAAATTTTTTAATAGAAACAGATTTGCAATTGGTTTACTGATCTGAAGAAGACTTATTTAGCCAAAAGCGCTTATCAAAAACTGTTTGGATTCAATTTTCTTTCATGGTTTTAAGTTTTACCTATTAAAGAGGTTTTAACATTTTTTTAGCTGGAGTCCATGGTGGATATCGAAGTTTTATTTTAACTAACTCACAATATTGGTTAAATTTGTAATGTATTACATCTACATGTGTACTATTGAAAGTCTTCTTGTGTATGACTAGGGTTTGTGGTTTTCTTTTGGGGTGATGTGTGTGTGTGCGTGTGTGTGTGTGTGTGTGTGTGTGTGTGTGTGTGTGTGTGTGTGTGTGTGTGTGTGTGTGTGTGTGTGTGTGTGACTACAATTATATATATGTGCATGTATGTGTGTGGATAGGTGTGGTGTGGGATATGTATATATATATAATTGTAGTCACACACACTATATATATATAGTTTAGTTATAAATTGTTTTTGGAAAGAGTTATTTATTTAACTTATACAGTATACATGTCTAGGGTTTAAAATGTTTAACATAGGTGGGGGGCTACGCCACCCATTGTGGGGGGTTGTGGCCCCCACACCCCCCTTACTTAATATTCTAACTCCAGGGTTGCACTATAGTGGGGAAAAGGCCATGTATAACTTTCAACAAAATGAGTTTCAGTGAAATGAGTTTTTGATGAAGTGAACTTTCAGTGAAGTGTGCTGGGGAATCTGACTTTCGACCAAACAAAGTAGACACATATATATATAAATATATATATATATAGTGTATGTGTTTCCCTATTTGAATGTGAAGCATTGGTCAGAGTGTCATTTCAACAGTGACAACCATCTAGAACCAAGGTTTACACCTCCAGGTGACTAGCCCTGTCTCAGTAGTTCTTCCAAACCTCACACTCGCATGCACACCTATGGCCAATTTAGAGTGTCCAATCCACCTTTTGTATGTCTTTAGAATGTGGGGGAAAACTGGAGCACCTGGAGGAAACCCACACATAAACAGGGAGGACATGCAGACTCTGCACAGAAGTTGCCGCAGCTGAGAATTGAACTGGAGAACGTCTTGCTGTCAGGCAACAACACTATCTGCTGTGCCATTGTGCCACTGACATACCAAAAATGGTGAATCAAAAAAATATAAAACAAGAAATGGAGCCAGCAAATGGTGATAGAAAATATTTGTATTGAAATTAAGGCATCACAGCAAATACAAACATACCGGTTTCGGCTGGTAAATTACACAGCCTTCATCAGTGTATTCAAAGCTAATAGTATTTACAAGCTGTATAAATATACAGACATAGGATCTCATTGGTGGAAAAATTATAAATATTCATTAAGCCCTGGGGAGAAAAGCCCACCTAACTTAATGATCCACTTTTTTTCTCTACTATTTAAAATATCATGCCAACTAGATTTGTTCCTCCGATCACCCTGAATTACATCAATAATTGTAAACAAAAATATTGCAGATGGATGTGTCAACTGGTGTTTGTACAAAGCATTAGTCATCTTTTTCTGTTTGATATTGCTATAATGTTCTGAAATTCGTAACCTGATACACCTTGAGGTTTATCCAATATAGAATGCACCACATTTACATGTGGCCATATAAATGGCCCAATCACTGCTGCAATTGCCAAAAGTATTTATATCAAAGACCTTTGAACAATTTCTGCTAGAAAATTCCTTGGTGGTGCATATATATTTACAATTTACACAATGGCCGCAAGGAAAACAACCGTACAGACTGTGCCCAGAAATAGTAGTTTGAATTTTGTCCCTGAACCTCCTATCTCCAGTTTTATAATGATTAAAATAAGATTTCAAGCTTTTGCCATTTCTGTATGAAAACATACATTTGTCAGGGATAATCCTAGCAACTTCTGGATCACTCTGCAGGATGTTCCAGTGTCGCTGTACAATCTTAACTAGACCATTGGTATTCCGTCCATAAGTTGTAGTGAGTCTAAGTGGTTTAGATGATGTAATGGACTTCTCCTTATACACAAGCAACTCACTGCGTTCCATGTCTTGAACCTGACCTTTGGCAATTGCTATAGTGCCCTCCTTGTAACCTCTTTGTTTAAATCTATGTGTGAGATCGTCTTGATTCCTACAATATGTTGAATGTTGTGAGCATATCCGTTTTGTTCTAATAAATTGGGATTTTGGAATATTTCTGGCTATGTGTGGAGCATGGTAACTTGTAGCATGTAGTAATGAATTATATTGTGGGAACTTCCTATATGTCTCAGTCTCTAATGTACCATCCGAAAGTTTGCATATGGAGACATCCAAAAAAATTATTCTGTGGGTGTCATGTTGTTCTGTAAAACCTAAACCCCACTCATTATTGTTCAAATATTGTACAAAAGTAAGCAAACTAGACTCAGTTCCCCTCCACACAAGCCATATATCGTCAAGATATCGTCTCCAAATGTCCATATCTGAAAGGAAGATGTTTCTTGTGGAATCATAAATTAACTTGGTTTCAACATAGGCCATAAAAAGGTCAGCATATATGGGGGCAAAAGAAGCCCCCATAGCTGTACCCTTAATTTGCCAGAAACATTCATCCTTATAATAAAAAACATTACAAGTGAGAACATATCTTGCCATATCAACCAAAAATGTGTTGAATGTAGAACCATATAGACCTGCATGGTCCAGCCAATATGCCAAAGCCTGAAGACCAGCTTGATGTGGGATATTAGTGTATAAGGCACATACATCAAGCGTGCACAAGAGCCAATCTTCTTCCAATTGGGTGTCGGATATAATTTGTAAAAAGCTTGTAGTATCATTTAACCTGGAACGAAGGAATCGTAACAAAGGTTTGAGGTGTTTAGTCAAGAACAGGGATAAGGGTTCAGTTAAATACTTTCTGCCAGACACTATGGGTCTTCCCGGTGGATGTGTAACATTTTTATGTATTTTTGGAAGAAAATAAATGTATTGTGAATTGCAGTCCTTGATTGTTAGTTGGTGTAGAGTGTCTTTAGAAATTACACCCCTGTCGAAAGCATCCTTGAGGAAACATTCAATACATTTAGTAAATCTATGTACGGGGTCCATAAACATATGAGTATAGTATCTGGTGTCTGACAACTGCCTACGGGCCTCCCTATCATAATCAACCCAATTCTGTACTACTACAGCACCACCCTTGTCTGCTGTGGTTATCACGATTTGTTTATTTTTCTGAAGTTCCAGAATGGCTTGTTTCTCACTAAAAGTGATATTGTTGTGTTTCCATGCCAAATTTGAACTTTGAAAATGAATATCCCTAAGAACACTGTTTTGAAACTGGTGAACCACAGTGTTCATAGGTGGAGAAAAATTGGATTGATGGTATGTGAATTTCCCCTTCTCAAAGTCAAGACCAGAATCACCAAAAAACATTTTTAGATTGATTAATCTACAGAATCTAGACAAATCTTGTGCAAATACATCCTCAGAAATAATAGCACCAGGTATGAAATTTAAGCCTTTATTCAATATCTTGACATGTACATCAGACAAAACATGGTCAGACAAATTTAAAATATTGTTGACAGTGCTTTGATTTAAGTCCCTAACGCCAACTCCAATAGTCCCTGTACATTGTGTATTTTTCTTGTGTTTACGCCCACCCCGTCTGTATGTGCTCCTAAAGGGGCAACCCCCGAGCTTCTTTTGGGTGATGGTGATCCTGTTGCTGCCAGGGATTCATTGTCAGTCCCTGATGATGTGTCATCATAAGATGAAGTGCTATTGTGGTTGCTTTTCCTCAGTATGGATCTAGGTCTTTTCCTTTTCCTATCTGAAGTAGGGAGGTTATTGAATCTCACATGCTTAGATTGAGAAGAGAAAGGGTTGCCCCGGGAATAGTCCTCTTGGTCCCTATTGAACTTTTTCATCTTACGTGACCGTAGTTCAGCATCAAACTTTTTCAAATCTTGGGCCACTCTGTTAAGCTTGCCTTCAAAAGAAGGCTCCTGTTCATAACATTTCAATTTGTCTGCCAAGGTCATAATCTCAGACAGCCCCTTATCTATGGCTCGATTATGAAATTTATAAAGTTGAACCACAAAAGACATTGTGGCTTCATGTTGTATTTTTGACCACTGCGTGGTCAATTCAAAAAAACATAAACACAAAAAAATTTCCTTTGCAGGAGGCACCCCCCTAAAATAATTATATAGGGTGGGAGGTTGGTATAATGGTTAAGGTGCTTACCTTAGAAACACAAGGTGCAGGGGTTGATTCTCACATGGGGTAATTGGCTAGGCTTAAAATGGCCCATCAGGGCAGATAGCCTAGTAATACTCTATGACCCTATGAACCCCTCTCTCTCTCTATTTATATATATATATATATATATATATATATATATATATATATATATATATCACACCATGGTGAAGAAAGGGGAAAAAAGACTGAAAAGTACACTACTGAATCGCACAATACAATGCATTGCAAGGAAACTCACTATGACATTAAATTATTGCAGTAAAGCCACTCAAGGAATGTAGTGGAACAAAGACATAACTATACCATATGTGTGTCTGTGTGCATGTCAGAAATATATACATATGGGTATGTAAGGAGTACAGTGAAAATTGGAGTATACTGTACTCTTTTTAAAATGCAGTCCCTTGGCTTAGCTGTTATGTACTGTTTGGGTAAAGAAATGTGCATGTGTAACTTGGCACAGTGCAGAAAAGATACATTTCTGGGACAGCTCTGGTCTTAATTTTAAAGATTCTCCAATCTCAAGAGAAAATTTAGGTTTACCACTTTTAGTGGTGGGCCTTGATGCAGAGAAAGTCTTTGACAGAGTTGACTGGGACTTTATGAGCAGGGCAATGGAAGCATTTGCTTTCCCCTGATACAATTATAAGGTTGATTAGAAGACTATATGAGGGATAGGTGGCATGAAATTAAAGTGGGATGGGTCCTCTCTGATAATTTCTGTTTGAGTAGAGAAACCAGGCAGTGTTGTCCATTTTCCCCTTTATTGTTTGCATTATATTTAGAACCACTGGCAAAGAAAATAAGGGGTTCAGAAATTCAAGGATATAATTGGTATGGTAGTCAAGAAAAGCTGGATGTATTTGCAGATGATATTATTTTATACATGACAAAACCGGAACAGGACATTACAGTGTTGTGGAACATTTTAAGACAGTTTCAAATCTTCTCAGGATACAAAATTAATGAAGCTAAAACAAAGGCAATAGCAGTAAGTTATGTATCCACACACGAATTGGTCCAACAATATCCATATTTATGGGGACATGATAAAATGAAGTATTTAGGAGTATGGATTACAAATGACTCTGTGGTGGCAGCTAAGGATATGTGGGAAGAGACTAAACAGAAGATAATACAAAAATTAAGAAACTGGAAGTTTTGGTATATGGATATGAATACTATGATACAAGCCATTAAATGTTTTTAGTCCCTTTAGTCTTATACACAGGTCAGGCATACGTTTATCAATCGGAGGAGAAGTTGTGGATACCAATTAAAAAAGAGTTGAAGGATTTTATCTTTGAAGGGAAGACAGCAAGGGTCAAGTGGCATAAGCTGATTTGACCAATGAACAAGGTTGACTAGGATTACCTAATTTGAGGGGGTATTTTAGAGAAACACAGTTAAGGATCTTATACATAGCACAAGCAGAAACTATAATTCATAGTGGAAAGGAATGATGCTGACACAGGGAGGAAGCTCAAGAAATAAGGAGAGATTGGGATTTTGGATGCAGACTCTTAAGGAGAACAACCAAAATCATACAGAGTATTATATTCATAAGATAGCAAGGAGTATTCTAAGAACCAAACCAGCACGAGAATTGAGAAAAGAGATTTTCTTCTTGGACGGTGCAGTGGCACAGAGGTTGCATTGTTGCCTCACAGTAAGAAGTTCTCTGGTTCAATTCTTGTCTAGGGTGCCTTCTGTGTGGAGTCTGCATGTCCTCCTTGCATTTGTGTGGGTTTCCTCTGGGTGCTCTGGTTTCCTCCCATGTTACAAGGACATGCATCGGGAGCATTTCTCCCCAGGCCTCTGCTGAAAACTGGCTTTGTTCCAAGTGAGACTTTCCCAGTAAATAAAAATAAAATACATTTTGCCGATAAGGTTGACTGTGGTCATGGCCAGGGACACAGATAACAGGCAAGAGGGGGCTGGAATTTATTGGAAAAAACTGGCAAAGGAACTAATGTATTGGGAGCAAATAACTAGAGAGGGAAAGTAATAGAATGGGAAAAAGCCAAGAATGTCTGTACTGCAGGTTCGAGACTGCCTTCCCTATCAAGGATTGATATCAGAGTACAGGCAAAGAGAAAGAAATAGGGGGGCCCTAAATGAAACACCAGCACTGGCAGAGTTTTTAATAGAATCTACAGCAGAAGCTGCCGTTAAAAAAAGAATAATTAGTAAAGCATATAAAATATTGCATGATAATTATAAGAATCAATCAGATGAACTTAGAAAGGATTGGGAAGAGAGACTGGATAAGTAATTCACAAAGAGACAATGGGGGATATATTGTACATCTCCCAAATATGCAACAAAGTCTAGAAGATTTAGGATCTTTGCCTGTAAGTGTTTACATAGGTATTTTTATACCCCACATAGACTCCAAAGAATTTTTCCTCAGATGGATAGCAAATGTTGGAGGTGTGATGGGCAAGAAAGAGACAGCTGGGAACATATTTTTGGGGAGTGTAATGAGCTGGCAGACTTTATGGATTCCCCGCAGAACGCTCTGTTGGAGATGCTGGGTGAGCGGATTGGACTGACTGGGGAGATGATTTTTTTGAGTTATGCTACAGAATTGGAATTGCCTAGACATAGTAAAGCCTTGCTGAGTCTAATTATAGTGGCTGCCAAAAATCAATTACTAGAAAATGGAAATCAAAGTCTAGACCAACTTTACTAGAAGTAGTGAATGTAGTAACAGAGATAAAACAACTGGAATTGGAATCTTTAGAAAAGGGAAGGAGCAAACTACATAAGAAAAAATGGGAATCATGAGAACAATATATGCAGAGCAGGAGTGAAGTTTAAGAGGCAAGTTTTGATGAGCTATATAATGCTTAACTAACAATGACCGGATAGTTTATAAGTGATGTATAATGTTTACAGCTACAGCTGTTTCAATGGTGTCTGTGATGTAGACTGTAAATAAAGTGATATCATTTTGTATGTTTTTCGTTTATATAAATGTAAGATTTCCTTTGTCATATGTGTAAATTTAATAAAGATGTTTGGGGAAAAAAGACAAAATATAGGTTGGCATAATGGTTAAGGGGTTTATCTCACAGATACAAGGTATAGAGTTTGATTTTCACCTTTGGGAAATTGGCTAAGCTTAAAATGCCCCACAAAGGCAGTTAGCCTAGAACTTACCTATGAACATTATATATCCACCCCCCCAGGGCACAGATTTACATTTGAGCAAATTTCTGAGTGCTATGTTTTTTAATGATCCCATGCTACCCTGCTATGATTTTGAAAGTTGAGATGTTAAAAGGTATGTTTATTAAAATAAAGTATAGAATTTCTTCAGTGTCATGGCCAGATTTCCACTATCTGCATAAATATGAGCTCAGGTGAAAGTTGGCTACATGTACTGTGGAACTAAAGTGGTCAATAAAATTAATTAATAAATACACATAATTAAATATCCTTATCACTGCAGTATAACTATATACTGGCTTATAATTTTGATTTATTCTTTTTAGCAGAAAAATATATATATTTAGATGTTACTGCTGTTAAATATTTGATTGCACCTCACTGAATCAACTGCTGCCTCTTTCTTCTCCATTCAGAGGTTAGCAGTAAAGCTTCTAACATTCCAAACAAATTGAAAGTACAGTTGTGTAAACTCTCACCATAATGCTAAATGTCCTTGCCTTCACTGCTGCAGTATTCTTAACATATGGGTTTCTCTGCCGTAGAAGCCCAACATCCAGCCAATCTACCAAAGACTCCTGTTGCTTTAAAGGCACACCAAACATCAACCAAATGGTCCATGTGTAGCATAGGGCATAAAGGTAACATTCAGGCCTGTCACAGTCAGACCTGATTGCCCCAGTAGGAATGCCAGTCCAAGGAACCCAAGAGGTAATCTGTACATTCAGGAAGGCAAAGGACTGGGGGAAGGAGGGAGGGAGTGAATACTGCAGCAGTGAAGGCAAGGACATCTACTGTTATGGTAAGATTTTATGCAACTGTACTATGTCCTTACATTCACTACTGCAATATTTTTAACATATGGAAGAGTGCCAAAGCTCAAGAGGAATCTAGGGAGGGGGAAGAAGCAAAATTCCCCTAAAAAGCCATGAAGAATAGCACTCGCAAAGCCAGCCCTAGCTCCAGAGATATCATCCAACTTGCAGTGCTTGGTAAAGGTATGCAAAGAAGTCCAGGTAGCTGCTTCAAGAATAGGATTAGTATCTAAGCCCTTGAAAAAAAAGCACCAGAAGAAGCCACAGCTCTAGTAGAATGAGCCTTGAGTGAAGAGGGAAGGCTCTTGCCATGAAAAATGAAACAAAAAGAAATAGCCTTAGAAATCCAAGAAGAAATAGTTTGCTTGGATACAGCAAGTCCCATAGATCTAGGATGAAAAGAAGTAAATAACTGATCAGATTTTCTAATAGCCTTAGTCTTATCCAAATCAAATTAACCCTGAGTTGCCTATGCACGTCCAAAGTATGCAGCATCCTTTCACTGTCAGTTTGTGGAGAGGAGAAAAAAAGACAGATTAATAGACTGATTAAGTAATGGCTCATTAACCACCTTAGGCATAAAAGAAAGGTTAGTGTGCAAGGAGACTCTGTCCTCATGAAAGATCAAAAAATAATGACAAGCCATAAGGGCCTGTAACTCAGGCACCCATCTGGCAGAAGTAAGAGCTAACAAAAGAACAGTCTTCCAGGAACAATGTTGTAAGGAAGCTGAAGCAGCAGACTCAAAAGGAGCCTGAGTCAACTTCTGCAAAACAAAAATTAAGATCCCAGGAAGGAGTAATAGGCTTTCTGGGAGGTCTAATATTAAGGACACCTTTAAGAAATTGTTTCACCTCAAATCTAAAAGCTAAAAGAGGAGAAAAAGGCAGACAAGCAGTGATAGCTGATAGGTGGGCCTTAATAGAAGAATAGGCCAAACCAGCATTGAGCAATTCAGAGAAATAAGAGAGAACCAAAGGAACAACCACAGTAAGTGGGTCCAGGTTACAAGAGAGACACAAAATAGAAAACCTATTCCATTTAGATAAGTAGGATTTCCTAGTAGTAGGTTTCCTGGTCTCCTGCAGGACTTGCAGCACATCCTCAGAAAAAAGGTGTCTATGAGAAATCAAAATCCTATCATCCACAGTGCCAGATGAAGCATGGACAGGTGAGGATGGATGAGATATCCCTTGTCTTGTGAGATTAGATCCACCCTGTGAGGTAACATGATGGCTAGCCCTGGCTAAATGCAGAAGAAGAGGGAACCAGTGCTGTCACAGCCAAAAGGGAGTCACCAACAGGATTTTGGGAGCATTCTGTTGAATTTGAAATAGGAATTTCAGAATGAGAGGAAGGGGAGGGAATGCATAAAGAAACATTCCCTTCCAAGAAAATGAGAGGGCGTCCACCTTCCACACCAGAGGACCTGGGCGTCTGACACAAAACAAAGGAAGTTGTCTGTTCAGAGGGGAGGCAAAAAAGATCCACTTGAGGAGTACCCCATTAGTGGATAATGTCCAGAAACATATCCCTGTGAATAATCCATTTGTGGGGCTGAGTTAAGGACCTGCTCAGAGTGCCTATCCCAATGTTCTGACCAGAAGGGATATAAACTGCCTGAAGAGTCACTTCATACTTGACATCAAAATCCTAAAACAGAAGTGCCAAATGGCAAAGAAGATAAGATCTTGTACCTCCCTGTTTGTTGATATCCCACATCACTGTGGTATTGTCTGTGAACACCTTGAGAGGCCCTGGACAGAAAATAAGATGAAAGGCCTGAAGAGCCAGCAGAAGAGCTCTCATCTAATTGACAGTACAGCCACACCCCCTGAACTTTTAGAGAGCCAAATGTTACTCCCATCCCATGTCTGAAGCATCTGTGAACAATTCCTGAGAGGGAAGAGGCGGATGAAAAGGGATCCTTGGATTCAGAGACAACTGCTGAATCCATCAGTGAAGTTCCTGTCTGAGACAAGGAAGAAGAACTACAAAGTCTAGAGGATGTGCATGTTGGAGCCACACTGACTTCAGAAACCACTAAAACTTCCTCTTGTGAAGTTTGGCCAGAGGGAGCATCAGAATGGTGGATGCCATGAAACCCAGAGGTCTCTGAAATTCCCTGGTGGTAATGGAAGCCAGAGGAAGAAGAGCGTGAAAGAAAGAAATGAGAGTTAAGGCCTTTGGAGGGGGCAGGGCAGCAATCATTGGCATGATCTGAATCCTGAAACCCAGAAAAAAACATGATCCTAAGAAGGAGTCAGAGAAAACTTTTTGAAATTTACAGTGAACCCCAGACTCTGAAGAAGGGAAATGGCAAATGAAGATTTTGCAAAAGGATCTCTGAAGAGGACATCCAAAACAACATGTTGTCCAAGTAAGGAAATATGTGGATCCCTTGAAGCCTGCAAAAAGTGATCACAGGAGCAATACATTTGGTGAACACCCTTAGAGCAGTAGAAAGCCCAAAAGGCAAAACAGAGAACTGAAAATGCCAGGAAAAAACAGAGAAACACAAAAACTTCCTGAAAAGAGGATGGATTGGAATATGGAGATAAGCATCCTTGAGATCCAGAGACACCATATAGGCCTGAGGGAGCAAGAGAGGAAACAGAATCTGAATGGGCAACATCCAAAAGGAAGGCACTTTTAGAAAAGTGTTTAGATGAGAGAGGTCCAAAATAGGTCTACAAGTGCCCTCTTTCCTGGGCACTAGAAATAGTCTGGAGTAGAACTGTTTCCCCCCTTTGGGATACAGGCACCTCTTGAATACTACCCCGAGTCAAAAGATTTTGAAGAACCTCTGGGAAAACGGAAGTTGTTCAGGAGGAGGCTGAGGAATGCCCATAAAAGGAGGATGGGATTTCCAGAAATGATTGACAGAACCCAAGAATCCTGAGTGATCTGAAGACAAACAGGAAGAGAAAGAGAAAGGTGAAGGGAAAGAGGAATGTGGCTAGGAAGGGACAAATAGCCATACAGCACCTGCTTTGTCTGTAAAGGAAGGCTTTGGAGTCCCTTAAAACTGAGGAGCCTCAGCAGGAGGAGCCTGTTTGCCACTCTTCGTACCTTTAGTAGAAGGGTGGGAATACCTACGAACAAGGACAGGCTTAGTGGCGTAGTTCCTGTGAAATTTAAGCAAAAGAGAAACAAACACGTTTAAGCCACTGTAAGGCCTTACCCTTGTCCTGAAGGGACTTAAACAAACCAGCAGCAGCTTCCCCAACAAAAGTTTAGAATCTCGAAGGGCATCCATCAACTTAACTTTAATATCATCAGGTAGAAGTTGAAATCTAAGTGAAGAATACCTCCTCGTCATTGAACCAAAAACAGCAGTCCTAGAAGAGGCATCTGCTGCATCATAACTACATTTAATAGAATGATGAACAACTTGAGAGGAAGTCCCTAGCAAGGAAAAAATGGAAGTTTTATCCTCAGAGACTGGAAAATTAGAAATAAATTGACAGACCTGAGAAAGGAGAGCCAACACATACCTAGAGATATGGGTCTGATTATTAATAGCCCTAAAAGCTAGGGCAGCAGAAGTATAAACCTTCTTACTCAACCTTTCCATAACGCTGCTGTCCTTGTCAGAAGGCAATAACTAGCAAAGGAAGCAACTGAGATGGGTTATCAGAGGCTACAGACACAACAGATGGGTCAGCAGCAGAGCATTTATATAAAAAAATAACAATCCTCAAGCAGCCTATAAAACCTGTCAGGTTTCTTGGGACCAGGGAGCAGAGAATCAGGTGCATGAGAAGTGTTGGGAAAAGCATCCAGCAAAGCAGCCAAAACAGGAGGAATAGCCACAGGTTAGGGAGAGTCCAACTGCAGCAATGCAAAATACCTGTTATGGATATCAGAGACCTGAGCACAAACCCACTTAAAATTCCATCATCCTAGAGAGTGTGTCCCCAAAAGAAATTTTCTCAAAAGGAACATCAGGACTAATAAATTCCTCCTCCTCTGACCCATACTCCAAAGGAGAAGAAATCTGAGTAGAATAAGTCAGGGATTCATCATCAGAATCCAATTCATCCTCAGAAGAATCCTGTTCCCTAGCCCTTTTAACTCATTAACCCCAAGGAGGAGCAGGAACTGAAACCTCTTGAGGAGGCTTTAAGGACATTAAAGCAGTAACTAGCCCCTGAGTAAAGGCCTGCCACTCACTTTGTGGATCCCTATGAGCAGAAGAAAAATGTTTAAGTTTTTGTTTCTTTTTTCTTTTTTAAGGGAATGTCTCCTCCAAAAACTGAGAAGGCTCAGACCCAAGACGACAGTCAAGAATTGTAGTAGGAAATTCTTCCCCAACTAAAAACAGAGGAACTCCCCTAGGCCCATCAGAAAAAAATCATCCGTGGTTCCCCCTTAACATCTGAGATGAACACCTGCAAAGCCTCTTTGGACATGCTGTCAGCCAGATCCTCGTGGCCTCAAACACTGTCATGGACATACCTCTCAACCATACCAAATTACTTGGTTTTTACTGAGTTTTGGGGTCCAAATGAAGGGTTGCCATGATTCCCGAGTGGCACCCCTTCATTTCTGATTTTTAATTTTTTAAATACCGCGCTGTCGGAGCTGACATCATCACGTGCGCGATGACGTCAGCTCCATCAGGGCTACCAGCCAGTTGGAATTCAGCTCAAGGAGCTCACATTGTCATTTCTGGCTCCTGGTCTGGCTGCAAATGTGAGCGGGAAAGCTTGGCCGTTTGTTTTAACAGCAGGAAATTAACAGCAACAGTGCTCATTTTGGAAATCTTGGCTATTCTTTTTAACAGCAGGGAATTAACAGCAACAGCGCTCGTTTTGGAAATCTTGGCTATTTTTTTAACAGAAGGGAATTAACAGCAACAGCGCTTGTTTTGGAAATCTTGGCTATTCTTTTTAACAGCAGGGAATTAACAGCAGCAGAGCTTGTTTCGGAAATCTTGGCTGGCAGTTCATTTTAACAGCAGGGAATTAACAACAGTGCTCATTTTGGATTACAGGGCTCCTTTGTTTTAACAGCAGCACTTTACAGGGATTTTGAACAGCAGAGCTCTTATGCATGAACAGCTGTTCATTTCATTTGGATCCAGGTTTGTATTTACCGAAGGGGTGTGTGTGTGTGTGTGTGTGTGTGTGTGTGTGTGTGTGTGTGTGTGTGTGTGTGTGTGTGTGTGTGTGTGTGTGTATTCATACACAGGCACTTTTGTGTTTTGTTTTTTCAATAAATGTGGCTTTCATTTGCTCTACAATAGTGGTTTCATTGAAATGATTTCAGTGAAATTATATAATTCCTTTTGCCAAAAAAAAAATAAATAAAAATGGAATTATTCTTCCTCAAAAAAAAAAAAAAAAAAAAACATGTCCATGCATCACGTATGGCAATAAAATAAATATATTTTGGTGAATCAACAAAAATTGTCAATCCGCCATGAATACAGTCAAGGGAATATTAAAAAATATACTATATCGCAGAGGGAAGTATGAAGGTGCTTGCACATAACACAGAAAACTAAATTACAAGTACTGCTGTTCCATCTGTACACTGACTCATCTTCTTATTCACGGAAAGAATAACCATAAATAAAAAACAATGGAAATGTTATTTGAAGTATGAAAACAGCAATTTTCAGCTTAAGGCTACAGTTCATAAATGGTAACACCAGATGACCAGGGTTTTTCTCATGGCATAAAATGCAATCGAGCTGAATGGTCAGAAGCAAAGTGCCAGTGAAGATTTCAAAGCCATAGATTCCAGCCACCATCTGTTGCCCTATCAGGGATCATGAAAAAATAGGGTGTTTGAAGGCTCTGATTCTTCTTATGTAAATGAGTCTCCAACATGGCCCCTGGAGGGGGCGTGGCTAGGATGTAGACTGGTTGGCAGCCACTTTTCTCAGCTCTGCATTCAAAAGATATTTCTGACAGGAATTTTTAAAAGCTAGATATTGTAGACAAACCTATTTTGTTGAATTACTTCTACTAATATCACTAGAAGTCTACAGTGCAAAAAATTTGGCTTTGAACATTATTTTTCCTGTCAAAAACAAGAAGGAAGGTATCTGAATCTACTGAAAATGAGCTTTTCTAAGCATACCACACAGGACCAGATGATGAAAAGGAGATACAGTCTTTATTAAATGCTATACAAGACTTGTCAGTGAAATTTGACAAAATGAATACCAAACTGGACACTTTTGAGGAGAGATCTGCAAAACAAATACAGCAACTACAAGAAATAATGACGCAACAGAAGTCTCAAATAGCTGACATAGAGAGATCCTTAAATGATACTGAGGGCAGACTCTCAGAACAAGATCTTCAGCTACATTTTTTTATCACAACAAAATGCTTCATTACAAAATAAAATAGAGGATCTAGAGAACAGGTCCAGACGAAATAACCTTCGCATCTATGGGCTACCAGAGAAAACAGAGGGAGATAACATGGTGACTTTCCTTACTACCTGGTTACCAGAAGTTTTAAAATTGCCTGAAGCTCTTTCTTATGGAATTGAAAGAGCCCACAGATCCTTAAGAGCTGCTTCATCAACCATCAAATCAAAAAATCACCCGAGATCAATAATAGTAAAGTTTTTTCATCACAGGACAAGGAACTTATTTTAAAAACAGCATGGTCAACTTCTCCAGTTAAATACAAAGACAACATAATCAGATTTGATAATGATTATTCTGCTGGAGTTATAACTGCAAGAAAAGAATGTCTCCCTCTGATAAAGGAATTGAAAAAAGACAACTTAAAGTCCACTTGCTGTTCCCTGCAAGAATAAAAATATTTTTTACTGAAGGTCCTAAAACTTTTGACACTCTGCAAGCAACAGTTTCTTATCTTTCAGCTAATAAAACCTTGGATAATGTGGAAGAAATGGATTTCTCCCAATTTGGGGTTAAGCGTCACTTAAAAAAAATGAATGGAGCACTGCTGACAAGAAGAAGAAGAAACGATAAAAGACATATGAAAAACACAAACATTATTGTCTTCTATTTGCTCTGTAAGGCAAAAAAGTTCTTTGAAAGCATTCATGCTTTACACATGTGTCAGTCTTTGAAACAATATAAATACAAGATAAGCAGGACATTTTATAACTAAAGCAAACAACCCTAAAGAAAGCAAGGTAACATATCTTTCTCTATTACAGAGTAAATACTTACAGTCATGATTTTTCTAACTCTAAATGATGTTTAGATAGTTCATTTATAAATTACTTGCCTTTTACTGCTAGTATAGAATATGATGTATTTTCACTGACATATTAATGTGGTGTGTTTAAATGAGCATGATTCCTTTTTATATTATTTACACTAAGCTGCATGAAATATCTAAACTGATGTATTTAATACACATAATAATATATAAAAACTGATAGTAATAACTGTCAAAAAGTGCCTTGAAAAGTAATTATCTATTCTTTGATGCTAAAAGTGCCTTTTTGACTAACAAACAACTGTTTGGCTTGTATATCTGCCCTTAATGTTAAGAAAACTAATAGAAGTTTAATGAGCTGGTGTTCAGTTTTAAAAAGCCCTAAAAACTTCACTTACTTTGTTTTTGTCTTCCCGCCATGGTCACGAGCTGGGAACTCTTATTTTACCACCCTGAATGAAGGTTCTTCAGTTAGAATCCATTACAGTGTGTTAAACTTTCTAACAGCACAAAATGAAAGTAAACAGTCATGAGTGATGTCAGCACTAAAACAAGACAGTATGGGTGTGGTGTCAGCTCCTAAGCTACTTAAAGTAACCAGCACACTATTTATGAGATGGCAAAGTACTTTTACAGTTTTAACAAATATTAAAAGTACACTGAAGTACCTAATGAATTTAGAAGGTATCAACACATACATGACGTTTTATTATATTGTAATATTTGTTATTCATTTTGAATTGTACACATAAACAGCACACAAAGCTTAAAAAGAAGTATATCACTTGGAAGAAATTGTATGAATAGTTAACACATACAGACTTTACTATAATCTTTTCTGATAAGATCACCCACATAAATTACTATAATTTAACTTAATTTTATAAAAATTTAATATATTTAAGTCCTTGACTGGAACTATATAACATATTTGTAAACACACTGCAGCTAGTGTACTCAACCTTAAGGATAGTAAGTCAATTAAGGTTCATGAATGTAGCTATGTGTTAGGCATTTTAAGGGTAAAAAAGAGTTGCTGTTTAATTATCAAGATACTCTGTAAATATTAAATTGTTCAAGTAGCACAATCATTAAGCAGTAATGAGCAAGAAAAAATCTCAGTCTTGCTTATGATATTGTTATATATATATATATATATATATATATATATATATATATATATATATAGGAAAGAACTGCTGAATTATAAGTATGCTTTTATTAAAGGCAAGTTATATTAATATTGAACATCCTCACTGAAAATGAATGGTTGTGTAGAGACACAGTAACTCCCATTATATAACCAAGGCTAAAGAGATTGTCTTGTATGTCTAAATTGATCAGCCTTGAACCTTAGATTGCAAATAGACATGCAACATGCTTTAACTTATAATACTGAATATATATTATATAACATCACAAATGCTAAAGCCATTGTCAGCTACATCTCATATCAATCAGCATTAAAATATGATTTGAATAGCATAGGCATTTACTAACATATTGTTGTTGGTACCTGATATGCATATAAGTAACAGGTCTAATTTCTGTCTATGAAAGTAAATACCAGGCTGTGTGCATTTGTTAATTATGAAACAAGAGCATGCTATCTATTCTTTTTAATATCCTATAGGTATGTACTTGTTAGAGACACACACATGCTGCAAAGCTGCTAGTTATTGCATATTCATTAGTATATTTCTGACTGCAGTGTTGTAAATATATGGTGTGGACCACTTGAGTTGAGAATATGTCTCTATATTGGGCATGTTCTCTGTTTGAACATTGTATATTATCTATAATATGATATGGAGTACCCTCACTAAATTCAAAGAAGCCACAATAGAAACAAATATTTATTAAAAATGGAGAATAGAAGGATGAAGAGAAAAATGAAGGAAAATGGTTGATGGTCATATAAGGTTATCTTTTCCTGTGTATGTAGAAGAGTTGACAGTAATAAGTACCAAACAACTGTGTTATAGCATATTTAAAGCCTACTTTGCTTCTCATATTTTCCAACCTTACAGTTATAACGCTGCAGATAAATCCTGTAATATCATAAGGAGTATGAGTTGCTATTTGACATATGACATATGTGGTACACTAGCGATGAAATATGCCAGTGGCAATACAAATGTAACATTATATTCATTGTTATGGATACTTTCTGATTTAATCTACTTGTGGCATGGTTAACTGATGCATATAATGCTTAACATTTTTTTTTATGTATGTATGCATATATGTGTGTATGTATGTGTGTATATATATATATGTGTGCGTGTATGTGTATGTATATATATGTATATATATATATATATATATATATATATATATATATATATATATATATATATAGGTAGACCATTACAATAAATTTGATACCTATGAATGCCACTCACACTATAAGGGAGATAGACAGCAAGCATATTATTTTTAAGATGCATAACTGTTATTGCTACACAAAAGATATATTAAAATAAAAGATTTTCCTTTACAATTTAAACAAAACCAAATAGTTAAGTATTAAATCTATGTATAGTTGTGTTGCCTTAGTGTTTTATAAAATATTAAAAATAGATAAAGACTGTATTTAAGTAATCTGTAAAGACAGATACTTGTATACTTAAAAGATATATAAGATACTTTTCATTATAAAACTACCATATGGCGGGGCTGGGGGAGGATGCTGAAATGCAGACTTAGAGAGATCGCTTGAATGATTAGATCATTCAAGGATGAGATGTTTTTCTCATGGAGGGTTTGGTGGTTGTTTATCTTATATTGTTCTCAGTTATGATCTTGTAATTTACTTTTATTGGGTGTCTATAATCTATTGTAATACTGTTGGAAGAAGAAAGAACAAGTCATTCTCTTCATGTACACACATCTACACATTGTTACGATTATATGAATATGGATAAAAGCAAAGCTAATATAAATCCAATTGCAAAATGTATATCTCTTAATGTAAATGGTTTAAATAATAGCTTCAAAAGGGGAAGTCTTTATAGATATTTAAAGCTATGTGAAGCGCAACTAGTATTTTTACAGGAAACACACCTTACACAGGAAGATATAAATAAAATAAACAATAAAAATTATACAATACTACTAAGTTCCACCTATAATCAGAAGGGAAGGGGAGTAGTAATTTTGTGGAAAAACACTACTTTAATGCCTAAAATCATAAATATGTTCCATGACAACTCAGGAATGTTTTGTCTAGTGACAATATCTATCAATGAAATGATATATACATTAGTGAATATTTATTGGATACCAGGACTAGGTGTTAGAGTGGCCAAACAACACTTAGAAGACATTGTACAATATACCAAAGGCAATTTAATCATAGCTGGAGATTTCAATTGCATTATAAAAGAAACTGACACAAATACTAAAACTACACGTAAGAGATCACCTTTAACAAAGTTGTTATCTGAGTTTGTTGAAACTTTTAATATAGTTGACATAAATGAGTATGCTATCCCAGATTCACTATTCTTTACACATTTTCCCATAGACATAATACATACTCTAGAATAGATAGAGTGTACATAACAAAGGATTTAACCTCTAAATTAAATAAAGTCAAGACAATTTCATGTCCATTTTCGGACCATAACACCATAACATTTGAGATAGACTTATGTTTCAAGAGAAGGATATCAGTAACAAGAATACCATCTTACATAACAAATCTCAAATATTTTAAGGAATTTTATATTAAAGAGACACAAACATTCCTAGATATCAATCTTACAAAAGATGTATCTGAAATATATATATGGGATGCATTGAAAGCATACCTATATGGAAGAGCAGTGGGATGGTATAAAAATAAACAAAAACAGTGGAATAAGGAATTAATGGAATTACAGTCAAAAGTAGATAATTTAAAGCTTGATATTCAAAATGGAAACACCAACTTAATAAAAGAACTAGAAGATACTAATAAAAATACTCAGAGACGCTACACCACAAAACAATGATCAACTTAGAAAAAATAAACTATGTTACTATTCAATGAACCCTAAAAACCAACGAAGAATAGCAAATAGGACTAAAAAGATTATTAAAACAAATCAAATCAAGGAAATACATAATATAGAAACCAAAAAGAAAGTATCTGATTTAGAAGGAATACTAGAAGCTTTTAGGCTATTTTTTCATAAACTTAATAATCAAAATGAGAAAACAGAAACACATTCAGCATTGAAAGCTTTTCTCAAAAACAATGTTAAAGTTAGGTTATTAGAGGAGCAGGTACAACTAATAGATAAACAAATAACAATGACAGAACTTAAAGCTGAAGTAAATAAGCTAAAATTAAACAAAGCTCCAGGTATAGATAATATCACCCCAGAAATGTTTAAATTACTATCAAATGAGGCTTTGCTGTTGTTATTGAATGTCTTTACATCAGTTAAAAATGGTAAAGACATTCCTCCTTCTTGGAAGTACACATTAATATCACCAATTCTGAAACAAAATAAAGATCCCAGTGAATGTTCATCATACAGACCCATTTCACTTCTTAATATAGATTATAAAATTTTTATGGCAATACATGCTGCTCGAATAAAACAATTACTACCACTTTTGATAGAGGAGGATCAAACAGGTTTTATAAAAGATAGGAACACTTATGACAACATTAAAAGAATTCTTTCCTTAATTGATTATATTAATGTCACAAAAAACAAAATGAATGTTATTAGCTTAGACATAAATAGCACATTTGATTCAGTGAACTGGGATTATCTGTGGTTAGTTTTAGAAGAATATGGCTTCTCAAACAACTTCACTTTGTTAATAAAATCATTATATGAAAAATCATTGGCTTATATAAAACTGGGATCTTGTCTGTCTAAATCTATTAAAATAACTAAGGGCACAAAACAAGGCTGCCCTCTTTCTCCATTATTGTTTGTACTAGTCATTGAACCCTTAGCAAATAATATACGTATGGATAAAAATATTGAAGGAATACAACTAGACAACAGCCTAGAGCTTAAAATTCAACTTTTTGCTGATGATATTTTAATTACCTTAAAAAATAATAAAAGCAGTTTAAAAGCATTATGGGACTCAATTCAAAACTTTCAAAACTTTTCAAGTCTTAAATTTAATGAGAACAAAACAAATGTATTGCTTATAAATACTAATAAAAAAGATCTAAATAAAAAATACCATAAATATATCTCTACCGATAATATAATTAAATACTTGGGAATTATAATAACTAACAACCTAGATACTACAATTTAAACAAATTATAAAGAGACCTTAAATAATATTAAAAATCTAATACAAAGATGGAATAATTTCTTCTTTTCAATCTAAGAAAGGCTTTATATAATTAAAATGATCATATTTCCAAAAATTCTTTATGTCATACAAGCTTGTTCTTTGCCACCAGCTAAATCGCACCTAAAACAATTAAATGATTTAATGGTAAGATTCCTATGGTATCCAAAAAACCAAGGATAGCTATGAAGTATCATCTAGATGATTGGGATATAGGTGGCATAGGTTTACCAGACATAGAAATATATTTGCATTCATCCATTATTAAAACAATATCATTATGGCTAAATACAAAATATACATCAAAATGGAAGCTAGTTCATGAGAGAATCTGGTTAAAATCAGGATTTGTAGTAGCAAATAAGTATACAGATTTCATACCAAACAATTTTCTATGGCTGATGAAGGAATATATGATGATACACAAGAATAAAAATATAAGTTCCAAATACATTACTTATACATTAAAAATTTTCCAAAATCTTATTAATAGCAATCCTGATATTAAAGCATGGTCATTTCTTTTATATCCAGTAGCGTACACACACAAGGTAATATAAGAACATTTAATATGGAAGTAGTCAACATGCTTAAAGAAAAGGGATTCATATATTGGCATCAATTGCTAAACTCTGGAAAACCTCTGACAATAGACCAGATTAAACAGAAATTAAATATGGAAGATAGTTTGTGGTTACATGTACAAGAATTAAGACAGTATATATTAAGCAAACAAGAAACAATGCAACCATCAATAAGACAAAATGTTCCTAACCTTATAGAACATATAATATTACTAATGAATCAACCCATTACTGGAAAGGGATACTTATCATCTATTTATAAAACAAACAAAAAAATAAAAATGCATAATAATGACAAAATATGGAATTATTATAGATCAGTTAATGGACATGTGCCAAATGACAGAGATAAAAAGCTAATTCTTCTCTCTCCAAAGCAGACATCACTTTCATTACATTGGAGACTTTTTACATGGCAATTCATACACAGATCTTATGTAACCCCTCATAAAATGGAACTTATGTTTAAGAAAAATATTGGCTGCTGGAGATGTGATTTATCAATAAAAGCAGACTGAATGCCATTTGATTAAACCATATTGGGATAAAATAAATTATTTTCTGCAAATGGTATTCAATGATAAATTCCAGATTTCCAAATCTATTATTTTGTTTAATGTACCTGTACCCGACTGTGTGCCAAGAACAAAATATGTAATCTTATGGATTCTCCTAGCTATTGCAAGGAAGAACATTACATCAAACTGGAAATCCAAAGCTTCTCCAACTTTTAAGCAATTCATGAATATGGTGTCAGCAGTATCGCAATTGGAAATGAACACTATTAAAGGAAGAACTGAAAGAACTACATCATTATACGTAGCATGGCAAAAAGTAACTGAAATACTGGAGAATAATGACTGCAGCAGATTATAATCAGGAAACAATTGTATAGAAAGTCAATTATATGTCAACAATAGACACCCTTGTAAATACTTTATTTTGGTTTTAATGTTTGATATCTGTTTAGAGGTTTTAGCCTACCTTTTTAAATAATTTGTAAATACTTCATTGTCATAAATAACCTGCATTCATGTTTTCTTGTTTTTGGAAATGAATAAAAATATTTAAAAAAAAAAAACATGGCCCCTGAAGGCTACAATACATATGCTGCAGGAGTCAGCAGACCATACTTTGAGTATGATCAATACAGGTGCCCTCTGCAGTACCACTAATCTTGCTTGGGCGAGAATGGTCCTGTTGTAGTCAAAAGGGTTCTAGAAGCTAATGGGAAGCATTGTCTTGCAGTGGGAAAACCAAAACTCTCCACTATCATTCCATATTATTAGGTAATTTTCTGAGTTGCAGCTGCACAGACAATAAAAATGCTGAACAATATTTCTAAAAAATCCTGTGAAATGTTTAAATAATCTGTGTAATAAGCTGCATGTTTGAACTGCTCATTCTTCTTATTTGTAGCTGAATGAGTATGCAAAGGGACATTCACGTTTGTCTATCTTTTGTACAGAAAGGGTTATACTCATTTTGAGTTACGGTCTGATTTATTATGTTCCCAGGGAATACAATGGTTATCATATACTGCAGGCCTCTGTCGTGCCACAAGTTAAATGCCCTTTTGGTGGACAATTTTAGACTCAGAAACGTATCGCTCAATTATCCAGATTTTCACAGAACATCCAGATTTTTGTCTCATATTTTGGTCTGTTCCTCATAAAATTTGTGAATTTCTGGCAAATAACGAAAATAAAATTAAATAAACACTATGGTGTGCCTGAAGGAAGACACGCTATAATATGACCTGTTTAATAGGCAATAACAACTCTAAACATACGGACAGATAAATAGACAAATGGATCAAGCGCTTTCATCCACCCAGCATGTGGACTTCATCAGAATCCAAATCACAGAGGATTAATGTGACTAAATAATGACATACATTTCAGTTTCAGATTTCCTATCCCTTAGAAAATGCATGCTAACATAAATCCTGTCATTCCAGCAACTTTCTAAGTTTATAAGAGCAATATTTAAAACATATCTCTTTTTCCTAGACCTGCCCCCATTATTTTAGGTATGTCCAGACTTCTTGTGATAAGAAGTTGAGAGGTATACTCAGAAAAGGTGAAGGTAGGTTTAATTACTTAGCAAATAAACACTCATATGTATGGTTGTGCTTTCCAACACTGACTTTGCCTTCTACCTTCCATATATTATCCAGGAGGACAAAACTAGTGAACAGTAAAAATACAGAAAATTCAATTTGTGGAAAGTGAGAACAGAATTTGTATTCCCCCATTATTGGTTTTGTTGTTTGTCTAGTTTTTTTTGTGCTAAGAGTTGAGAGCTATGGTGAGTGAGAAGTGAGAACTGGATTTGTATTTCCCCATATTGGCTTTGTCCAGGTTTTTTGTGCTAAGAGATTGAGAGCTATGGTGAGAACTGAATTCACTAAGTGATAGCCATTAAGTTTCAGTCTTCCTATTTTTTAGGAAACTGCTGATTTGGCATAGTGGTATGTTGCTCTGACTGTAGTGCATAGGGTCCTGGGTTCAAGACTTGCCAGGGATATGCATGGTGGTAACAACATTTTATTCTAGCAACTTTCCAAAATTATACAAGCAATGTTTAAAATGTGTCCCTGGTTTATGACCTTTTGCCCCCCCAAAAAAACTGAAATTGAAAATAAGTGCAAGAAGCTGTGCAAGATGCCTATGGCTTACACCACTGCCATTCTATTTATAGTGTGGGTGTGTAAGTAGACTTTTATGATGGAAATGTTCTGAATTGGGCAGTTTTGTCATTATTGGTTCGTGCATTTTGTTTCATTGCCTACAGTACAGCCTACTGGAAAAATGTTCAAACAATAAATTTAAAATGCGCTCTAACAAGTGTGTTGTATTATACAAGGAATATAACTTAATAAAGTCAGGAAGGTCTATCAAAGAAAAGAACACATACATGTTTCTTGTTTTGTGTGCAAGGGGCCAATGATTTGAAAATGGCCCATAGGTAATCTTTATCCACCACTGGCCAGATGCATTTTATTTGGATGTGGTATGGATTTCAATGCTATTTCAATGAATGTGAGCTTCAAGGGCAGATAAGTTTTAATGCCAAGTCTATTTTCATTGAGACAGTATTGATTTGTTTAGCAGATGTCAAAATAAAATCCAAATAATCATTGTAGGGATAAAGCAGTATGCACACATTAATGTTTATGGTAAATGGGGCAAAATCACCAGGTAATGGGACATTGGAATGGCTGCAGGAGGTCAGTGGTGTCATATTTTAGGGTTGTCTGTTCTTCAGTTTGCATTTGAAAGTTAATATCCCACAATTCCATTGGCGTGGGTGGGGTTACATAATTGTGTATGCAAATTAGATGTTAATCAACGTACAGATTTGTACCTATTTTTCATGGGCCTTGACCAGATTTTTGATGTTTCCATGTTGAGAGGTATGGTCATGGCACAGAAATCCGACAACACAGCCAGGCAAGCCTTGAAGTTTTTAACAGCCTAGGGAGAAACACCTGACAGAGGCTGGACAGAGGAAGATTCCAGCCATACCATTGTCACCTTCTTCTTCTCTAATGGCTCACACTTGGGGCAGGAGATTCCTTTCATTGTATCTTTAGCAAGTAGCTGAAGATGCTGGTTCTCAAGATACAAGGAAAGGGAAGAAAGTTTACTGTGAAGGGTTTTCAGGACAAATGCCTGACAAATAGAACAAGATGTACAGTCATGAGAAGCTCCTACACAAAAAAAGACACTTATCATGGCCATCTTCATGGGGAACCTGTCTCCTACACTGGCATTTACCCTTCCTGGATGACATTAACCACAAGGAGCACAAAATAAGACAAGAAAAAACAAAAAACCCAATGGGGCACTTATCTGCAACTGCCAAGAAGTCAGCAAACAGGTGTAGGTAGTCACTGGAGAAAAAAATGCATTCAACTAGCAGAAAACAGATGCAGGTGAACAGACCAATGGTGAAAAGATACTTTCAGACTTGCAGCAAAGAATTTCTGACTATGGTAGACCTGAATGTTACCTTTATGTCCTACGTATGCAAGGAGCATTTGGGTGACATTCTGCATACCTTTAAAGCAACAGGAGTCTTTGGTGGACTAGCCGGACATCGGGCTTCCATAGCAGGGAATCCCATATGTTAAGAATACTGCAGCAGTAAATGTAAGGACATCAGTTTATATACTTTAAATAAACAGCTCTAAATTATTCAAAGTAGTAAGAGTATGACAGAAATAAAGTAGGGCAGAGCAGGACATTGTTTACTTATTTTCCACTGTCAGTTATCATAGAATTCCATAATTGTCTTCTAATTGTTTTTCAAACAAAATACAAAAGTAGATTAATAAAGAAAAGGCACCATAGTGGCTGGAATAAAATAAAAGCTAAGTAGCAAACTGCAATATTGATTGATTGATTTAAATGTGTTTGTCAGGGTTTTACACCAGTCAAGCAATGACCAATTAAAGGCTCAGGTTTATTAAAAAATTCTCTCAACCTTCATTAATTGGCCATTGCAAGTTGATCAATTAGCATAATGGAGAAAGTCTCTAATTTAGAGACATGGTAAAGCAACACAGAGAAATTCTGAAGTAAAAAAGCAGAGGAATAATTCATTAACATCTCACTACCATGTGTCCGAATTGAACACTGTACTGTCAGACCTAACTTCCACAGGCGCCAATAATACTGGTTGTAGCTCCACTAGTGCTCTCCCTGCCAGCACATATATCACTGTAGCATAGGCAGCATCCAACACCGCACACACACGCACACACACACACACACACACACACACACACACACACACACACACACACACACACACATCCTAGCAGCCACAAACACCTCCTAACATGCTCACAATCACAGAAACATTAACTCACACAACTGCATGCACACACCCACATGCATGTGATTGCCTGTACTCACTCACACACACACGCACACATGCACACACGCACACATGCACACACACGCACACACACACACACACACACACACGCACTAGCAGCCATAAATAAACACTTACTGGCATGCTTATTCTCTTGGCATTATTCTCTCACATGCCCCTATGCACATATGTTCCCACACCCATGCCAACATGCACATACAGATACACGTGCACTCATGAAAACACACACAAACACACACACACACACACACACACACACACACACACACACACACACACACACACACACACACACAGAAGTGTAGCTGGATCATCTAATGCTCTGAGCCATTCCTGAATATGGCACTCCTCAACATTATTGATGAGCAACAATAAAGGTCTGAAATCTGATGGCTAGTGCTCCAGATATGCAGGAATCTGTCAGTCAACCAAGTCCTGTTTATGCATCCCACCCAGCCCCTCAGCTGAGGAGCAATTAAAAATAAAGGCCTGTGATCAGATACCTGGGGCCCCTGAAGTGCAGGAGCCAATCAGGTCCCGATTCTGCACCTAGCTCCCTACCCTCCTTCCTCAGATGACAGCAAATCAAAAAAGGCTCTCATTTTTTTCTTAAACTGAACAAATTGCTACAGTTTATGTACACAGAACATGGACAGTTAGAGTGCGTAAGATATACAAAACAAAATTTTGTTTAAAATCTGGCTGTAATCTAGTTGTTACATTTGAAGCAAGTAGCTGCTACAGTTTATATCATGCATAAAGCATTAAAACATTCAAGTTTTTTCATCTAAAAAAATATTTTTTTTTTTTATGTAAACTGTAGCAAACTGCTTGCTACAAATATAGCAAGCACTTGCTACAGTTTATACCCTATACAGAACACTACAGCTCTCAGGTATTAGTTAAAAAAATAAAAAAACAATCTTTTTTTTTCTTTTAAACTGAGGCAAATGTCTTGATACAAATGTAGCAAACAGTTGCTATGGTTTAGACCACACACTGAATGCTACTGAACTCAGGATTGACTACAAATGCCATTTAAAAACTGGTAATGCACTAAAGAACAATCAGGATCATATCACCCCCCCCTCTAAAATTTTGCACTGGAGGCAGTTGCACCCTTTGCCCCACCCTAGCTACATTGCTGCTCAGACATCCCCCCCCCACACAAAAACACACAACCTAATACCCACAAATAAGCACCTACTCACTTGCTCACACTCACAACACCATTCAATCACACTCCCGCATGCACACACGCTCATATACATGCACCCATCGATTCAGCCATATTGATATACATACACAGAAAGACACACACACACACATACACACACACACACACACACACACACACACACACACACACACACACACACACACACACACACACACATACACACACCACACCTTTGTTATCCTTACCTGTAGTCACAGTACAAGCACAGACCAATCCCAGAGGGATGAATGGGTGCATGACATCAAAAGATGACATCAATTTTTTTCCTTCCTATGAAAAAAATAACATGGCAAAATGACTCTCTGAATCACTCTGTCAAATTAGTGTGGAGCAGCCACCATTTATGGGAGAACACACTGCTAATAGCATTAAATAATCCCATGGACTGTCACATTAGCGTGTGGCTACTCCACCAGTCTGCTGCCATGCTGCAGCAATTGCCAAGGAAAAACATAGTGAAAGAGTGGCCTCTGAATTGGAAAGGCTTACTGTGAGGCAAAAACCTTCCTAGTTTAGGTTTCTGTATCACTGTAACCCTTTCAGAATCCCAGGGGCAGAAAAAAACGCAACTTTTCCTCCTCGAAATACAGGATTCTAAGCAGCAGATCTAACTGCATCCAGTGTTCCATCTGCATCCAAAATACCCATTTTAGTCACTCCATGTGTATTTGCTGTTGTGACTGATTGTCCAGTATAACTATTATTTTCATATGTTACAGAAGAACAGAAATCTTTTGAAAGTTTGGAGATTAGTTTTTTGGGACATGTCTTGACATTTGGCAGAAAAACGTCATGTTAAAGAGTTTTGCAATACATTGTTCACAGTCAAATGAGAGACAGGTCTGTATTAGAACATCGACAACTAAAAACAGTGAACACCGTTACCTCGACACAGTTTAACCAAAAGCACAAAATCTCAAATGGCCAGAATAGGAAAAAAAATTGCTGGGCCATTGTTGGAAATTTGCTGTTTCCACCACTGTAGTGCAATCTCAGAGTTGGTATATTTAAGTAGGGGTGTGTGGGGGGCACATCCCCCCACTTTATTTTATCTGTCGGTTTGTTTGTTTGTTTGTTTTTTTGGCCCAGCGATTTTTCACCCTGGGAAAAAAAAATCACTGTTCTGGCCATTTGAGATTTAGTGCTTTCGGTTAAGCTGTGTCAAGGTAAGGGTGCTCGCTGTTTTTAGCTGTCAATGTTCTAATATAAATCCATGAGAGACAGCTGTGGTTATGTTATGCTCCAAGAACTGCAAAGTGCTTGTGAGTACTGCAAATTATTAATTGTGGAAATAAAATTACAGCTAGTAAAAAGCACAAAATTAAGGCCATGAAAATAATGCATCCAATTTTCTAGGAAAAGTAACTAGATAAAAGCAGAATAGACAACCAACAGAAAAAAATCTTACCATTTAGTGTGATTAGCAGATACATCTTTGACATGAAAGGCTTCTATTAATTTTATCTGTAATTTAGATGCATTTATCAATGACCTTTTCCTTTGTGAAAATAGTAAAATAAAGGAATTGCTGCATAATGGTAATCATGTAGGATGCCCGGAATGTCTGATGTGGGATGATATATCCCTCTTTGAATACATTCATCAGCACACACTGAGGGAGATCAGATATTTCATACTTATCCTCAGTTGTTTCTAATGAATTTCTAGAAATAACTGGTCAGCACGTACTTTACCAGATCATACTAAAGGTAGAAAGTATTAATTACTATTCCATTTCTGTGGCATTCACTCCAGAGATCTCACATTCTGAACATTTATTATAATTTTCAAGATGTACTCCTCAATGGTCTTAAAGCTGAGTATTTCACTAAATCTATTCTAGTATGTAGACATACTGATGGGTACTTGACAAGTATCCTATTCAGGTTGATTGAACAAAATGGCGTTTTCAATAAAACTGTCAGAAAAATCATATGATAGTGTTACGAACATGGGCAGAAAGTATGGTGATACATGGGCCTTCCTTTTTTGAATGAAAAGGATAGCCGGATATGTTCTGCATTTAGGACAGTCACTGATTCTGTTTAAGCAAATTGCACTGAAAAGCTATAAAGAAGTGGTTCTCTCCTTTGATTTTATATAAAAGTGTTATGTGTTTTTATCTAAATTGACATATTGTTGGAATTTTCTGACAAACATCTGCACACCACTGGGAGTACAAGCAGTGAAGGGACTTTGAGGCACATTGGTCATGTTGGTCAGATCACCATGTTGCCTTTCTTGTAGTGGAAAAAGGCCAGCAAACTATCAGTGATGGACTTGCCAATGTATCAATGAATCTCAAAAAAGTATATTATGAAACAAGGAGACATTATGACTCAATGGTATCATAAAAAAAAAATAATAATAATAATATGTAGCTTTGATCAACAGTACTGATTACATTTAACAAGACAAGCACTTTCATGTTTTAAAACTGAATTAAAACACAGGCATTATGGAGTCAATTTGCAAGTATTTATACAAATTATACCTTTCTCAATTTGTAGACAATAACAACTGAAATACCAAATTAATTTTTAAACACTTTTATGAAAAAGATAACAGCAAGGGAATATAATTAAGATAAACAAAAGGTTCAACGTTTATTATACAAAGAATGTGTACAATCACCATCAGACAAACTTACTGTGCCTACATTTCTACCAGTAACTGTGAAGCAATTTAGAATCATTAAAGGAAAACTTCACCTTCTCCTGCAGTTTAACTCAACCCTTAGGGTACTTTTCTCCGTATAATATGGTTCCAGTACTTTGTAGGTACCAGAAACCTGCTTGTACTTTGTAATACTTTCATTTCCTTGCCTTGAAATCAAAGGAAGGGAAAGCCCAACTACTTTTTTTAAGCTTAACTTACACACTTTGCAGAGGAATTGGTCTCCACCTGCATGACTTACCACAGACATACAGAAATCTGTAGATTACCCTATTAGGTACTGCTGACAATCTTATACAGGCAGTTAGTCCTGCAGATGTCAGGAGCTCTGCAGCTGCAATAAAAAGACAGAGTGGTGTGAACCTTTTCCACTGTCTTTATTGCAGATTGAAAGAACTTACACTGATTCACAGCTGCTTCCAATGTAGACATGCCTTTCATAGCAAGACAAAGGAATTAGATCAGTCAAGGGTTCAAAGGCATCTGTCTCATCTTCTGACAGATTACATTAACAGCATCACAATCCTGAAATATTAAGCTTTAAATGTTGGTTCTTTATACTACATTATATATTAAAATTACTTAAATGTAGTATTAAAGATCCTCAAACTAGCAGCAAACAAATAACTCAAAAAATATACAAAATAAAAATGCTGTATCAGTACAGTAAAATCAGTGGTATTTATTCAAAACTAAAAAGCCAATAGCGCTTTCGTCTCCTCAGTTGGAGACTTCTTCAGACTAAGGCTTCAAAACTCCATTAAAACATTTATATGCTCATTAGCTTGTCACATGATTTCAATTTAAACATATAATATGCCTAAATTTCTAAAACATATTTACTATTAAATAAATCACAATAATTTAATAAAAACAATTCACAATACATATATTCTAACACTGATTTAGTGTTTAGCCCCTTCCTTTTTAAATACATTGCAAACTCCTCCCTATTATTTAATCCTGGGGGGAAGCATGCATTTAACCTAACTTGCCAACAATACTCTAACTAACCTAACTCTTCTTCAACATTAATAATATTGTGTTCATTTATTAAAATATCCAACACTATACATTTAAAATTTACTTTACAATTCTTTTCTACATAATGTTTGCTCATAGCATTTTTCATGTCTCCATGTGTAATTGCATAATTGTGTTCGTAGATCCTTCTATATAGCTCTCTTTTAGTTCTTCCCACATAGAAAGATCTGCATTCAAAACACATTAATAAATACATTACATTTCTGACTTTACAGGTAAATCTTCCAGGAACCTGTACTACTATTTTTCCAACTTCCAATTCATCACCATCAGTATACAGATATTGGCAATAATTACAGTTAAAGCACTTTACCATTCCCCTCTTTTGCGCCACTATTTTAGGCCTATTGAACTTGCTCTGAAAATAGTCTTTGTAATTCTTGGCCCTTTTTTGCACAAACTTTGGTTCAACTCCTACCTTTTCTAAAATTTCTCTATTTCCTTTCAGTATTCCCAAATTTCTCCTGACAATATTTTTATAGTGTTGGAATCTGTACTATTTTGTACTGTTAATGCTGTCTTGAAACTGTTTTCTACATTTCTATGAACCACATTATTCTTTTCTACTAAATTTTTACTCCTATTTTCTACTTCTTCTTCTAGTAAGACTTCTACTTCTCTCTGTGGATAACCTCTTGTTTGCATTTTTTTTTCAGAAGTTATTTCCTTTTTCTACAAACACATTATTTTCTTTTGTTAAATTACTTATTTTTTTTAACTGTCCCTTGACTATATTTATTTTGTCTTCTTAGGATGTAGGCTGGAATAATGCAAATAAATATTATTCTGGAAATCCTTTTTATATATTTTAAAAATCAATTTGTTCCCTTCCTTATATATAATAAGATCCAAAAAATTAATTTTGTCTCTATCATAATTAAAAGAAAATTTTAAATAGGAACAAACACTATTGATATATTCAAAGAATTTTACTAACTCATTTTCGGAGCCTCCCCATATCAAGAAGACATCATCAATAAAATGCAGCATTTTAATTATGCATTTATTGAACTCACTTTCTAATATGTTAGCAGTCTCCCAGCCTTGCATGAAGACATTGGCATAACTTGGGGCTAATGCTGCACCGATCGCAACGCCATTAGTCTGAACAAACTTCTGCTCATAAAAATCCAAATAATTATAACTTAATACTAAATCAATCATCTCCATTAGAAGTCCCACAGTACTAGAGGAAAATTCTTTAGATTTTAATAATTCGATTCTAACAGTTTCCATACCTTCCTTATTTGGAATCATAGTGTACAGAGAATTGATGTCTAGGGTGACTAATATATCTGCATCTGTTACATGAATTCCTTCTATCTTTTTTTAGACAGTCATATAACTATCTTTTATATAAGTTTTGCTCTTTGGCACTATCTTCTGTAAATATTTATCTACAAATACAGACATCCCTTCAGTTTTACTGTTTTTGCCTACTACTATTGGCCTTAAAGTCAGAAAATATTCTTTTCTTGTAAATCTTATAGGTTCATAGGTTGGTACTAGGCTATCAGCCCTAGGGCCTATGCAAGCCTAGCCATAACAATTCTCTGGATATTTCTTCCCACAGTATTTACTTCCCTGGACCCCTGTCTAGCAGGGTGGCTAACGTGATCCCCGGGGTGAATTTCCTTTCTCCCATCCAATCGTCAAGGTTCCTTTTGAAGAGGGCCAAAGAGGCGCTCTACTTGACACGTATGGGCAGTCTATTCCAGAGTATGGGGAGTCTCTGGGTCAGGAACCTATCCCTCCAGCATATTTTGTTCATTGTAATGACAATGTTTAGATCCCTGGAACGTGTGGCTCTGAAGGATTGGGATTTCTTTAAGTGGAGCATATCCAACAGCTCAGGGTTTGACATGACCTTGTATGTTAAGCAGAGATAGCCTCTGAGTAAGAGTATGCCACAGAGTATAGCTGGAGTTTTTTTAGACAGTCAGCATAGGGCATCTGCTTTAGGCCTGTAATTCTTTTAGTGAGGTATTTCTGCGGCCTTTCCAGCTGTTACAGATGTCTCATGAGGTACATACCAAATAGAGCGTTGTACTCTGTAATGAGTCTAATGAGGGATGTGTTCAGTGGGACAATGACCTCCTTTTTTCTGGATGAAAAGCCCTTAGTGATGAGGTGTGCCACATAGAAGGATTACCTGCCTGTTGTGGCGTGGTGGTTATCGAAGTGTAACCAATGTCCACCTGTGTTCCTAAATCTCTCATCATACTTTTGGTGTTTAGTGCACTGCCACCTATGTGGTAATTCATGAGTACATATTTTTTCCCAAAGGGGATAACTATACATTTCTTGGCATTAAGCTTGACCCCACTTGTCACTTGTCTGGAGCTGGATTTGGAGTCAGCTACTTTTACAGTCTGGGATCTGTCAGTAAGCCAGTTGGCAACCCATTGAGTGACGTAGGGATTTATGCCTGGCTTAGTAAGTTTATCTATGATTTCAGAGCGGGGGATGGTGTTGAAGGGCCTTGGCAAGGTCCAGATAGGCTGTGTGGACTGCCTTACCTTCGACCATAGCTCTGGAGACTGATTCAAAGAAGTCAATCAGGTTCAGAAGACATGATTGGCCCTTCACGAACCCAAACTGGGTGGGGTCCAGTGTTTGAAGGTTGCCAATCTCTTTGTTTATAAGTTCCATGATAATGCATTCCATGCCCTTGCAGATCAGGCTCGTCAGACTGATGGGATGGTAGTTCCTGGGATCCAAGGTGGATCAGCATCAACACATTTATCATTTTCATACCACACACACACACACACACACACACACACACACACACACACACACACACACATGCACACAGGACAGAACTACCCAAATCAGGACTGCTCTGCAGGAAGTGAGACAGGTGATAATCCTGTCAACTAAGTCCAGTGATACTGTTTATAAGATCTTTTATTCTTTCTTGTGACATCCTTCAAGAGAGTGATGCATATCTAGTATACAGATCCATGGGAAGAAACATCTCCCATTGACTTTGAGTCATTTCTTAGACAGGTGGAATGAATGAGCATTTTCTAGTATAAGGAAATGCAACCATTGATGGAAACCATGATATACTGCTGAATTTAATTAAGCATGAGTGTGTTAAGTGCCCTTCATTAAAAACATTAAGAAAAGGAAATTAGAAGTACTATACGGATACTATATATATATATATATATATATATATATATATATATATATATATATATATATACAGACACACACACACACACACACACACACACACACACACACACACACATAAAGGACATGTATGTAATACATATCTTATATGTATGTATAGAAACATATGAGTGTGGATATAATGGAGAAATAGATCATATTTATTTCTTTCTCTTTGTTTACTAGGAAGTTCCAATTGGAGTTTACCCCATTCTCAGCGAAGGCCCAGGGAGAAAAGCTCTACATATTAGGCAAGTATATTTAAAGACAAAGAAATGACATTTTGTAAAATACATTCCCCCGGATTCACTATTCTTCCATGCAGGACTAGCTTAGTCCTTCACAGAAGCACCAGTTTAGGAGCAGGACGGCAGCACACCATGCATATTAATGAAGGCACACTGCCCGAGCTCCTAGGCTTACATGGAGCATGTACGAGTGCAGAGCATGTCTGAGAGCAGAGATCTCAGAATAAATGCTCCCCTGCAATGTAGAACAGCAGAAAGTGGTAAGAAATGAGCGAGATCGCTCATAGATGTCCGCATCTCCCCACCAACAGTTCCCCATATGTACAACAGCAACAGTACATAAAAATCAAATGAAGAAAGCCTTTTATTTTTTTTTACATCCGAGTACAGCTAACAGTAGGTGTGCGGGTGTGCCCCTCGCTTAGCTACAGTTAAAGCAGCTTAAAAAGCTGAAGAGGATAACAAGGAAGATATATGCACATGAAGCAGCACCGCAATAGTGTAGTGGGCAGAGTATTTGCCTAATGAGCAAGCATTCCTGGTTCAAGTCCCACTGCAGCACAGTCTATTTTACATGGCAAAGTACTTTATGTCCAATATATTTGTTGCAAAACCCACTAAATAACATATATTTATGAAGTGGAGTAGTGCAGGAAATGCACATGTGAAGTGTCAGTGTCATAATGAATAAGGCACTAGTAAGCAGGTTTAAGTACAAATAAGCAGTAGTAAGCATATGTAAGCAAAGGTAAGCATGTTTAAGTGCGTTTGCATGGGGGAAGCACTTCCTACACAGACTAAGCAATTTAGAAGCTAATTGAGTGTAAGAAACTGTAACCGGAAGTTAGCAGTGCTTACCGCCACACAAACCCGCTTTAAAGTGCCTTAATCACTCTGTATTCAATGGCCGTGTTCTGCACAGCAGCAAAATAAACAGCCTCTGTAAGGCTCAGACCCAGGACCCTGTATATTATAGGCACAGTAATTAACCACTACGCCATTATAGCAGTACCTAAGGTTGAGGTTTCAACAAACAAATCCTCACCATAGGAAAATCTAACTGAACATGTGAAATGAATCCATGTACAGTGTGATGTTGTATAACCTGCTACATAACATAAATATGTGAACTGGAGTACTGCAGTAAGGTCAGATGTGAGGTGTTATTTTAATAAAGTGTTGAAGTCCCCAGGACCCCATACAGTGTACCTGCACATGAATCACAGATACCAGACACAGATATAACATGTAACAAATAATAAATCAATGTCAAAAGGAAAATATAATGCTAATTAAATATTAAGCAACGCTAAGCATTACACAGATCAGCAATGTGTAGGCCGGCTAACTCAATCTGCCCAGTGGTATGCCCCTTTAAGCAATGCCAACATTAGGTAAGCAGGTGTGCCCATAGCATAGCCTTTTCAAAACCGTCCAATCACAGGAAAGTGCGGGAAGTTGGACGTATTTAAACCCCACAGGCGCCAATAATTCCCATAACTGGTTGTAGCTCCCTACTGTAGGCAGAATGGCTGGAGTTGGGGAAGGCACTTGATTTAGAGCTCAGCACTGGGGCACCCAAGAGTCCAGATTTATGGTATGGCTCCTGGTAAAACATCATGAGGAGAGACTACTGCAGGGCCAGTACCAGGGCTCTCAGTATAAAGTGGAGGCCTGGGACAGTCTCACCCATGACCTCACCAGTGCCACTGGTATCCCCTGGACTGGTGAGCAGGTCAGGCATCACCATGCTGACCTGAAGCGGCAGAGGGGTGATCTCTTGGAGCAGTGGATTCAAGTATCAAGGCAGATGCCCGATGCCCCAACACTGAGTAAGGGTCTATATCATATTCTTGAAAGCCGACAATGTTGAATCTGACATTGTTGACACAAGAATATCGAACGCTCAGAATCTCAAGCGATTAAACGGAAATCTCCATAAGGGGAGATTTCCGTTTACTGCAATGTAATGCGGCCTCAGAGTTGGTATATTTAAGTAGCGGGGGTGTGGGGGGTGCAGGGGGGTTTGCTTGATGTTTGAAGACATCGACCATATGGTGTCGACCATATGTTGTTCGATGTTTTCAACTGTAGATCTTATAATATAGACCCCTGAGTAAGTACCCATTCTACTATGTAGATAATGATTGCCTAGCTTGTGTATACTATGGATAGGTAATGGCTAAATATCACTGTATTTCTCTGACAGCTGCAGATGAGGGGGGTGAGAACCAACAAGCCCACGCTGCTTGGCTGCAAAGGCTGCATCGCAAGGCAATTTAGTCATAATCTTGCATATACTGTCATAAGAAAAAAATATAATAGTTCTAGAAAGTGTTGTACCAGTATAAAAATGTATTTTGTATGGGATGTACTAAATAAACCAGACAATATGGCAGGAAGACTGTTATATAGGTTGTGTGGAAATAAAGGTGTAATATCTTGTGAATAAAAGTATAACCCCTGGGGTGCTTGTGTACATTTCGCTTTCATATGTTGTTGTAGTATTGCATTCTATAAATAGTACTGTTGTATTAATCAGTGTTACCCACACTGCTGAACGCAGTTAAAATGTGCAGGAAGTTCAATATAACAATGTTGGAAGTCCCAAGAGGTCAGTCATATAGAACAACTGAGGGAGACTTAGAAACCATTGGAATGCTTCACACCAATTCCCTGATAGCACAGTGTACTGTGATGCCATCTGTAATATTTTTACCACACATAGCAGGGGTTTGAATGCCAGGAGTAGTAGTAAGTTGTATGCATAATCATACCCCACAACTGTTCAGACTTTGCTAGAATGTTCAGATAGAAAGCTGTATGCATAATCATAATCATCAACTGTACAGACTTTGCTAGAATGTTCAGGTAGTAAGCTGTATGCATAGTCATACCCCTCAACTATACTGATCTGTCCAGCATGTCCAGATAAATGGCCCATATCTGCTGCCCAGTAACCTGTTCCCCTGACAAATCAGTGAGATGATCCAAGAAATGTAGGCAGCTTATATTGACATATAGTGGATAGTGAGACCTGAACATAAAAAGAGAATGTATATGAAAGCAAACTTGTCATTGTAGCATCTCACCCAAAGTGTATGACAGCTATTCCAAAATATGTCACATTAACACCTGCATCCTATCAAGCCTTGACTAGAGTGTGTTCAATAATGGATTGTTAGGTACGTGTATAACATCAACATGGAATCTGGGAGTATGTGTAGTATTTGCAGGTAGTGCTAACAAATATTTCTCCACAGCTATAACGGGTAAGAGGTGTAGACTGTAGTTACAACACAATTCACTCATATACTTGTCGACAAGCATGGAATCTGGGAGTATGTTTAGAATTTGTCAGGTAATGTTACCAAAGTTCCCTCCACAGCTATAGCAGGTAAGAGGTGTAGACTGCAGTTAGAGCACAGTTCACTCATATACTTGTCTACAAGCTTGGAATCTGGAAGCATGTGTAGAATCTGTCAGGTAGTGTTAAAAATATTTTCTCAACAGCTATAACAGGTAAGAGGTGTAGGCTATATGTAAGACACAGTCCACATATATACTAATCTACAAACATACCATTGCACAAAGTAAGGCCATTGGGTAGTGTAATAATACATGTAAGGGACAGATCACTGCAGTGACTAAGAAAGTTGTGAAAACTAGAGGGATATATTAGTTGTTAATTGACCTCTTTCTCTCACCCCCACCATATGTGCAACAATAACCTAATTACACACCTAAATGGGTAAGTGTACACTCCAATATTTTGTTGGGAAATATGTTCTATTGGTTTATAAATATTCACATTTGGTTCTATGCATGTGCCATACTGGTGGCCTGTTGCCATCAATGAAACCTGCATGCTGTTGTAATGGCCACTGTTGTCCCATATATGCATGTGTTCTGCTCACCCTGCAACTGTTGTAAATCTGGTGACTTGGGTTAATGGGAATACCTATGCATGCTGTTATAACTAATCCTGAATGCTGTTGACTATTACTAACCGATATCTGTCCTAACACGGCAACACCATAACTCGGATGGGAAGGCAAGTCCCAATGGACCCACCTGTCCCACCTCAGCTGGCCATGGTACTGGGCACCAGCACATCTGGGGCCCAGCCTGGAACCTCCTCCTCTGTTGGCCCAGCACCACCTTTGGGTGAAACTGCCTCAGGGGATGGGGCTCGGCCCCCCTGGGAGTGGGGTCGGAGAGGTACCTGTCACCTGCTGTCAGGTCCGGGCCGTGGTACATAGGGACCTCGACAGGGAGATCTGAGATCAGCTACGCCAGCTTGCGGGCTGCATGGTGCTATTAGAGGTGAGCCTGCCCCTCCTACACAGCCCCCAGCACAGCCACCTTTGGGGCCGTGAAGGTGCAGTGGTGACTGCCCATGGGTGGGGACCTCAGTCCCATTGTTTCCATTTGGGGGCTCATGGGCTTGCAACTTCCAAACACCCCTGCCCATCCAAGGTATTTATCCCCACATGTGTCATATACCACCCCTGTATGTGTCTTGTTTGTCTTGTCTGTTAACCTACCCAACCTACCTCCCCAAGTATACCTACTGCCCCCCCAACACCCCACTCTCAACTGAAAAAAAAAAGGCAATCTGTTCCCACAAAAAAAATCTTCCCATACATAGCTGTCCATTTCGCACATGTGTCCACTGGATACAAATAATTCGGTCTAATTGGCATCACAACAAATTATTGTTGTCCTCACCCCCACCCAGAGGTTTGAGTGTCCAAATCTACCTCCAATTTCAGTGTATATGCACAGCTGTTGCTGTAGGAAAAATGGGCAGCTATGGACCTTCCCTACGCCCTTCCTGCACATCCCTGGCTATTTTCCCTACTGTCTTTCCTTCTTTGTGCCCCTTTTTTCACCACTTTCCAATCAACCACTTTTTCTTTTCTTTTAAAGAAATTAGCGCGGGGGTAAGTGGGAGTAAGCACTTTTAAGCAGCAGTAAGTGGGTTTAAGCCTGTTTGTGCAGGGGTAAGCACTGCCTACACAGGTTAAGTAATTCAGAAGCTAACAGAGTATAAGAAACTGTAACCAGTAGTTAGCAGTGCTTAGCTCCACGCAAACCCACACAAACCCACTTACAACTGCTTTAAAGTGCCTTAATCACTCTGTATCCAACAGCCCATGTTCTGTCCAGCAACAAAATAAACAGCCTCTGCAAGGCTCGAACCCAGGACCCTGCACACCACAGACAAAGTCTGTTACCACTAAGCCATGCCAGATATACATAAGTCTAATGTTTTCAGAAACATATCATCCGTCCCAGTCATGCAACAGTACAGAGAATGTATACCAACATCTAGATGTATGTGTGTGTATAAATATATTACTATCTATCTAAACAGATACAACATATCTATATATGTCAAGACATATATATATATATATATATATATATATATATATATATATATATATATATTTAGAAATATTTACATATATATAAATATATATGAACATATATACATGCAAATGCCTACATCGACACATATATATGTCTACATCCATATGTCTACATATACACAGCAAGGTACATATATGTACACAGATATATATCTATCTAGGTATATACGGACATAGTCATATATATGTAAGCAGATATATATATATATATATATATATATATATATATATATATATACACATAAGTATATGTGGCTATACATCTGTAGATAGCAATGGTAGATTAACAAAAACAAATATGTCCACATGCACCGTTAATGGGGTTGACAGGCTCCAAACAATATATGTCTTGTACAAATAGGCATACCCCCACCCACAGCCAAACACATCCACCCTGCAATACACTACCAAGTGTTGTACATCCCATAACCAGGACCTGACATGATATGGGCACAAGATGTTAACAGTACTACATCCCACCTGTATGATGTCAGGCTGGTACTGGTAACATATCATGGAGTACAGTCTGGCTCCCATAGGAAATGTAAAATGTGGAAGTTATCAACATCCCCAGGATACATATACACAGACACACATATGCAGATACAGATATACATATATATAGGGGTCTACCTGAAAGCACTGACACACCAAAGCACCGACAAAGAGATAACCGACACCACAAAACCGACAGTTCAAAAGCAAGAAACTTCACATGCCCGACAAACCACAATCCCAACAATCAACAAAACAAAACAAATACCTTTTCCGAAAAACACACACACAACACAAGCACAACAAAAACCTTACAAACCCACACTAAACCTTACATACACAACTATCGATGCAATAATCTTAACCCAAACCCTAACCCTAAGGTCCGTCACTATCGCAAACTCACCTAACCCGCGCCCTAACCCTAACTCACTTAACCTGCCCCTAACCCTAAAGTCTGTCACTATCACACACTTACCTTAACATGTCGGTGTTCTCAGCATCGGGCTTTTCAACTGTTGGTTATTTCTGTTGTCGATCTTCAGGTGTCGTGTAATCGTCGTCGGCGTTTTTAGCTTTCGGCGTTATCAGGTAGACCCATATATATATATATATATATATATATATATATATATATATATATATATATATATATAATATATATTTACATATATATAGATATACATGTGACTACACATACAGATGCAAAGATATGTACAGTAAGATACATATGTAGAAGGTGCACAAAATATGGAACAGCCACTATGCCTACAGTTCACACCTGAACACCTGGACACTGTATGGTCCACCCATACAAATGACAATCATTGCCTGCAACATATGCCCACTGAGAGGTCATAGGACAAAACACCACACACAGGTTTGCAGAAATGGAACACCTTTATTTGTGTACTGATAAAGTTATATATAGTATTGCTACTGTAATTGGGATTGTCTTCACAGACATAGTGTGTGTGTGGGCGGTCACATCTGCTTTCCACATGTGCCATTGGCTACTGACAGACATCCTAAGGACATCATAGTAAAGTACCACTGCTAGCACGTACTGCCCCTGTCGACTGCAGCAGAGATATTGGCCAATATGTGTGGACATTCTGACATACTCTGTACAGTCCAGAGGTATACACAGAACCCTTTAGTGCAAAACATGTGTACCATGCCTGACAATATGGATGTTAACAGCCATGTAGATAGGTATAACACATAACGACTGGTATACATATGCCACCATAGGTTATGCATTCACACACTCCTGCCTGGCCTGACACATAATAAAGGCTGGTACATGGGTGCCATTGCCACATACTACCCACTAGATATTGACATACATCTGTACAGCATCCTACTGCTCTGTCTGACATACTTGACTATTAAGGTATTTCTGGCAAGTATCTGCACATGACATCTCACTGGGTAAGTACACTAAGCTGCTAGGCATGTAACAATGCACTGTGCAGGCTACAGGCAGACTGGCTCAACACTGGGCTACATCTCCTATGGGGGAATGCACATGTACCTGCATATATAGCAGTCTGTACAGGCATGTCGCAGCGCAGGGTAAAATACACCTGTGTGAAAGTGCATAACCACAATCAATGAGAACACAGCCACAGCCACATATGGCAAGTTAGCATGATATTACAGTATATGGACTATTTGTTCGACACCATCCTTATATGTGCCACTCACACACTAACCCTACATATACTGGGCCACTAAACAGTTTGGTCTGATGGCTGACTGCGGTATGGGACATGTGTGTGTATGGCCCTACAAACATGTAAGCCAATACAGTAATATACAGTGGAGCAGCATGTAAAATCAGATAGGACTGGACCTAGGATGATGACAACTACCACAGTCTGTACACAGGCCAAGGTACATATTAACAATACACACACTGTTGACATTCACCATAAGTACACAAACCTCAGTACTGTACAAACAACCACAGTATGTCCAGGTTATGTCATCAAATATAACCCCTACTGTACATAACATGTGTAACACACTGATATCTCACTGGCTTGTTATCAGATATGATGACACTAATTATGGTGTACAGCACATATGCACCTCTTAATGCATGACATATGTACAAAGGTTGACTGAGCTGTGGCTGGAAGTACATACACAGGGCCAATATTGACATGTTGCTGTGATAACATCATACATTTACTGTTGTAACAGGGTTTGTTGCAATATATGTCCTATGAGGGATATGACGTCAGTAACTGTCATGGCTTTCACCATCTACAGACTGCAATTCTCACACTACCTTCGGCAGTTCACAGATGCACGTTCTGTGGGTAACACATGACACCAAAGGCACCACACACTGCCCAGTCTGCAGATGACCCTACAGATGGGGAGTCTTCATAAACATACAACTGACATGGCATGTATTGATACATGTAGGACAGCCATATCTGCAAACACCCTGTTAAACCAACATTACTCTGAATGCAGTATAGCAGCACTTGCAGTCTGTAGTCAGGTCAGGCACATCCCCCTCCTGTGTGTTAGCCTGTTTCCACAGTGTATGTTGTTAGAGGTAAATCCCCACTCATCTGAGATGCTGTTTGCCAAAGAACAGAACGAGTTCCTGCTCACAGTGAATGAAAAGGACCAACACAAGCATAATGTTCCTAGATATTGTAGTGTGTTTCCATGCAACTGGCTATGGGAATGTTACCACAGCTATTCCACATGCAATTAGCTAGGGGAGGGCTGATCAGCTGATCATGAGCATTACCTAAAATACACATGCTGCTGCCTAAAAAAAGCAGGTATAGGTCTCCACATCCTCCAGTGAGGGAGTGAGAGAGGCAGACAGAGGCATCGACAAGTCATGGAGGGGTGGGAGAGTAAAACCTAAGCATGTTTGTGTCGAACACCTACCAGCACAGTGTATCAAACCCCAGATGATGATGTAGTGCTATCACAGTCATATGCAGTTGTTGGATGCGCCACATAGGCTACCTGTTGTGAAGTCCACAGAACATATATGTGATGGTGAGTGACATCTGCAACAGGGATATGGTAGCTATACAGTAGGTGATGTACACATGCCTGTCCGCATGAACAGGTGCCAGCGTCAACACAGCCACACACTCACAGGGATGCACACACTTGGCAGGGCCAGGGATACAGCTCATCCCTAGTGAGATTGCCACAAAACATTACTGTGCAGGTATCACATGCACCACATGGGTCATATGGAGGTTATATGGGCAAAGGGTATGGGGAGGTGTCTGACATCAGACAGCATGTATCAGTATGCCGCTGGGTGTTGCAGTGAGTGTGGATGCGATCATACACATCATACAACACACACACCAACACACAGGGTGCCAGTACTGACATGCATGGGTGCATTTCTGCACCGGTATGTGGTGGTCGACTGTGCCAGATGGCTATGCAAAGCTAAGTGATGGGTATACCTTGGCATCAGGCCACATGACAATGGCTTGCATTGTGGCTCAGGCCTGTAGTTCCTGCATTTGCCCACACAGGTGGGTATTGTATCCACCATCCAGTCACCTGGGTGGCTATTGCATGTGACCAATGCTGTGCATCGTTTGCCATGTATGTGTTCCCTAGTCCATGACATGGACGCTGTCTGGAATGTGCACACCTCCCACATGCATGTAAAGTGACATGTGGAACTGTACCTGGGTTGTCGGGCCCATGTTGTGTACACAAATTATCATCAGATGTGCCAGTCTTGGCCACCTGTGGCAGGAACTGGTAATGGACAGCAGGTTAACCCTGCACCTACATTGATAGCATAAAATGAGGACAAAAATCCAAAAGACTGTTAAATCCGAACACACTCCACGGAAAGGAGAATCAGCCAACAAAAAATAATGAATAAAAACGAAAACTTTTATTTAACCACAGAACCAGGTGAATCAAGCGCTTCCACCTGGTTAATGCCAGGCTTTATCAAGATAAAAAGTGAACAATGTAACATAAATTTAAATGTAACCCTTATAGTCACATGATACCTTGATGAATTAGTCTAATAAGTAGTTAAAAAGACATCATTTACAAACATTTGAAAAACATTTAATAATTATTAAAGGTTTCTTATTGAGTAAGAACCTTACTTAATGTATAATAAAAAAATTAAATAAACTTTTAAATATTAAAATTAATTGTAAATATTTATGATAAAGTAAATGTGATAAGATGAATACATGCTTATGACACCTGCTGGAATTGTCATTGATAGCATGCTAATGGCATTCCCTGGCATCTGTCCATACAGGGCATGTTTTCAGGCATGGTATGCCCTTTAGGGGTCACATGTGATGGCACCACAGGTGTTGCAGGTGTCCAGTGGGGAACATGGGGAAGGTGCACTGCCTGCATGTATGTGCCTATGGGACAAATAGACAGGGTGCCATGCCCTCTGTAGGCCACTGCAATCACTCCATAGTTACTATCAGTCACCAATATGCAGTGTACTACACACATATCGGCTGTTGCCTCAGCATGTGTGTGTGTGTGTGTGTGTGTGTGTGTGTGTGTGTGTGTGTGTGTGTGTGTGTGTGTGTGTGTGTGTGTGTGTGTGTGTATGTGACATGGGTTGATAGTGTGCTCTGGGTAATATGGTGTTGCTAACTGTGATTGCCTGGCTGTGATGTCACATGTATGGATATGGATTTGCACCCCAGCCTCTCGGCTATTTCACATCTGTTATCCCTGTACAGTGGACATTGTGATATAGGGCCACCATAAAAGACATTTGCAAAACCCACCATACATTGGGCCAAGGCGTCTCACACACACACACACACACACACACACACACACACACACACACACACACACCTGTCATGTCTCTGAGTTGAACCCCTACCTAACTAGTTTATTACTCTACAGCACGCACCACAGAGATTACTGGAGTACTCCTTCCCTAAAGGTATATTTTACATTGGATGACATCAGCAGGACTGACAAAGTAGGCCATTAGACATGTACTGAGTGTGACTAGCCTAAAATGCATTGCTCTCCACACAGACATTGAAATACACACAACTGACATGGGTGGGTATAGAACCCCTAATAGAGGTCTATATCACACTGCAGCATGGAGCTGTTAGAGGACAGACCAGAGGGATCACTGGAAAGCTCCTTCCCCAAAGGTGTATTTCACATTGGATGACATCAGCAGGACTGCCAAAGTAGGCCATTGGAAATGTACTGAGTGTGACTAGCCTAAAATGCATTGCTCCCCACACAAAATATCCACAACCAACATGCATGGGTATAGAACTCCTAACAGAGGTCTATATCACATTACAGCTGTATGCAGTTATGGCACACACTATGGAGACTACTGGAACCTATGAACCTATAAATGGAACACCAGTTATACGTTTTTATAAATGAATCAATATAATCCCTTACTTAAGTGAAAAATCAGACAGAAATATGTAAAATACCGATCAACTGTAGCTGACTGCCCATGGATACATTAAATAAAATATTTTAAACATGTAGTTTAGATGAAAACAAAGTAACTCTAACTGCATCCATTAGTCTTGTTGCTCCCACTTTCTAGAGAATACTGCAAAATAACTGTCATTATGTCACTAAAATGTTCCATAACTGCAAATGACAAAACAGATTGTCAAAGTCTTAGCTTACTGTCTTTGGAAAAAAAGGAGACATTTTCTCTTCTCGACAGCTTCTGCTGCTTCAGCTTTTAGTAAACGTCATCAAGTCCATAATCTGGAATAAAGACAAAAATAGATTTTGATTCCACTTTCTTTGCAAGTTAGAGGTTTTCCCCAAGTATAAACAGCAGTCCCAAACAGTAAGAAAAGAGCACTCCAACGATGTTAGTGTCATTTTTAAAGCAAAACATAATTTCTTGTCTTTTCATCTAAGTTGCTTAAGACAGACGACTGATAATTCCTTAAACTGCTTAGGGCACACAGTGAATTTCATCCCAACATGAAATAATGCAGCTTGCAATGGGAAGTCAGTAAGTGTGAAAGCACTTTCATTCTATAGCACACAGCTGCATCACTACTAAAAATAATAGTTAAGTTATATGTTTTGCAAATCTAATAAAATCTAATAAAATACATATCTTTTGACATTATTATATTTAAGAAGATATAAACTCCCGACTATTTCACAAGTCTTTATGTGCAAGACATATGTGTGCTGATATTCACTAGAAGCTTCTGTATAATGGTCTCCGTTAATGTGATTCTTGTCTGCAACTACAGGGAAAAGTTTCCTACCTCAAACAGATTTAGTCTGCCCTTCTGCAGCTCCACAGGGGGCTAACCCACTACAAGTAAATATGTAGGTAAACATTCTTCTTTTGGGCTGTTCTACGTATCTACTGATTTTATGGGCAGCTTCATATAGAAACCTCAGCTGTCATCTTTTTCTGTGTATGTAAGCTGTAAGACACATTTACATACGTTAGGGACTGAACATCATATTCTATTTCATATCATCTTTTACTTAATGATGGAGTTAGGAAGATTGATATTTCAAAATCTTAAGCTTATTTCTCAACACATTTAAACGTGTTCCAGAAAGACAGATTTTTTACTGCTGGTTTAAGAGACAGTGGCTATAGGAAATATATTAGATATTTCAGAGGAAAGACCACTTTAAGTTTCCTGATTTCAGTTAATATAGTCGAGGATCATGGTCTAGACCTGATTAATGCTTTTATTTGAAAGAACATATGAGGACATAACTGCCTCTTTGACATTTCCCTTCAGTATGTCCTTTGATAGGATGATGTACCTCAGGATTGAAAGTGGGCTATCATTAATATATCATATATGATATATATAAGCACAACAGGAATTCTGGAATTTTCAGAAATTATAGCTCAATATGTCTTCTGCTAGACACTGGTAAAGCCATAGAGAAAATGGTCCTAAATATACTATAGTATGAACTCAGTGACAGTGGTTATTTTAACATTCATCCACAGTCCACTTTGAAAACACAAATTTTCCGATATTTGATTTTTTTCAACAATCATATGGCAGAAACACTGGACAACAGTTAACAGATTTATATAACATCTATAGATTGCCAAAATGCATTTGATTCAGTTAAACATAACTTATTTATTAAGAACTACTTAACCTGGTTCCACTGAAATATTGTCACTTAAGTGCTCCAACAGATAGACCACTCAGATTTTCTAGAATTCAAAGGGAAATATTTCAAGTGGTACATACCAAATCAGGGTATTCCACATGGTCAATCCGTTGTTCCAGCCTATTCAACATCTATGTCCCAGAGTATTTACAGAACAGTTCTGTTTTTTTATCCCCTAAACTGATTAAATAAAGCTTGGCAGCATGATTATGAATACTAATTGTTTGTGTCTTTCGGCTTTTCCCGGTTAGGGGTCGCCACAGCGGAACTCCGGTCCGTTAATGATTGGCAGTTGATTTTTACGTACAGGCTTGCCAGGCCTGACACACAACCTTCAACGAAGGTACTCCCATTCACGCATGTCTCCATGCAGAAGACGCTCTAGCTGAGAACCAGACAGCGTCTTACTGTGAGGCGACAATGCTACCGCAGCACCACCACCGTGGGATCCATGATTATGAATACTAATAATGTAGATAATCTGTAGTCAGCATTAAACAGCTCACATACTTCTGCCCACATAAATAATTACAAGTTGAACTGAATTAAATGCAAACACAACATTCAGGAAATAAAAGATTAACCAGATTTATAATGACCAGGGTAGTGACAATCCATTGTACTCTTTCCTTTAAACATAGCAATATCTGCAAATCCACATATAAAACCTTGAACCATATATTGCATTTTTGTTAATCTAGAAATGCTGGTCATGATAGAATTATTCTTAAACCTCATCAGATCCATATTAGACTGTGTGGCAATATTCCCTAGTCTCCATAAACAAAGGATTTACAAACCAAGTTGAAGAGAGTAGAGTTAATTATATTTACTAAAAAGATGAATGGTTTAAAAGAACTGACTTGTGGTGAAAGTTTAGCTTCATTGGGTCTGCATTGGATCTGTACTGCTTGAAGTACAGAAGGCAGATGACTGAAATGATTATCATACCACAGGGTTGCTTCTGATTAGTGTTTCCATAAATGCTTTGAACTTCCCAGTATCCCAGGTAAGGAACTATTCAAATTTAAATGCAGTATGTATACAAATTCACAATCTGTCGGATAGTTCCACTGAATATGTTACTGAAATATGGAATCAATTATCAGTGAGTATTAGAGCTTCTTAAATGTTTTGAATTCTGAATAGCAGAAATGTCAGACTTTTGTCCTTGTCTGAACCATGAATTTTGAATTCCATTTATCAACAATAGTCATATCACTTACAATTTTCTTTAAGTGACCTAATGATTTAAAATATCAGAAAGCCTTTCTTAATTTCACCTCTCTTATTTTTAAACCATATGGAACTGGCTGGCTATGGGCGGCCACGGTGGCGCAGTGGTTAGCATTGTCACCTCACAACAAGAGGTTCTCCGGTTCAATCCTCGGCTGGGGTGCCTTCTGTGCGAAGTCTGCATGTCCTCCCTGTGGTCGCGTGGGGTTCCTCTGGGTGCTCCAGTTTCCTCCCAAAGACATGCTGTAGGTGGATTGGACACTCTAAATTGGCCCTAGGCATGAGTGTGTGCGTGCGTGTGTGTGCCTTCTGTGGAAGGTTGGGCGCCGGGCTGGCAACTCGACACCATAAAACTCCACTGCCAATCATGAGTGGACAGATGATCTGCTGTGGCGACCCCTAACCGGGAAAAGCCGAAAGAAGAAGATGGAACTGGCTGGAAAACATGCTCATCTCCATGAAAGCAAACATAATGTTATTTGTCACTCATCAAAAACTTAAAAACTCTTCTGCTTTTGTTACAAAAACTCTAGAAGCACTTCCCTTGTTCCTGTAACCCAGCAGATGTATCTTGGCATAATATTGGACCAACAGCTAACATTTTCTTCACATTCAGAACACATATCACAAGTTTTTACCCAACTAAAATTGCTAACAAATATTTATTTTTTATTTTATTTTATTTTACATTTGTTTACCGGGTTAGTCCAACTGGATACATATCCATTTTCAGCAGAGACCGAGGGAGAAAAGCTCCACAGTAAAAACAAGACTTTAAGTTACATAGAAATGATTACATGATAACATGGTAGGAAGAAACACAACTTAAACATGTCCATTTTCTCCTACCTCCTTCCAAATGAAGCATGTATAGCTCTTGCCATTCAGATGCTACTGCCAGAAACTGAATATGGTCTACTAATTGTCATACTTAATTCAGCCAAAATACATACACATTGCAGGTTATAGTTAATAAAATCAGCTGCATTCCCTTGCCAGTTTCTAGAAACACCACCTTTTTTCACTGTTAAGGGCAATCTATCTCCTGAGTACAGTGAGTGCTAGCCTTCATTTAAACCATATGACATTCAAGTTCCTTAACTGCAAGTACTGTCCACCCCATAGTCCCTAAGCATCATTACAAAGAAATTTATTAACTCTTGTAATCTAATACTGATAATGCCCAGACACTGTTAAGAGTACCTTTCATAAAATTCTTAAGTGAAAAAGCTTTCTTGAAAATAACATCTGCCTCGTGGAACCCCACCCCCCACCCCCATAGGAAATCAGCAGGGCAGTTACTTCCAAGAATGTAAAAAGAAGCTATTGAGTAAAAGCTGGTGGATGAGAGGGAATCTTCACTGTTGGCTTACCATCCTTGGTGGAGGAATGTTGTTCTGTCTTGCCACTTGAGTGGCACCAGGAGGGAACGCTAGATGTTTCACCCATAGAGGTCAAGCCTGCAGGTTACACACTGCCCAAGGATCTGATGGCACATGCAGGCAAAGGCAGGAATGTACCCCAGAGTCAGCAGCACTAGCAGAGCTCTAGTGAGTCACTACAGGGGGTAGGAGCTTCATGGGAAGGATCCGAGAGTCCTCTGTGTCAAACACAATGGCCTACTTCCTAATTCCTAGGTATTGCTTCTTCAAAGGAGCCAATGGGCTGATTATGCCCTCCAGCTAGGGAATTATTTGGTCAAAAGGCTCACCCAGGCTGGAGAGACTGCATGGGTCTCACCCCTAAGACAGGAACAAAAAGGTCAATCTACTGAAGGAAGGGGAACCATTGGAAAAGACAGTGTGGGCAAAAGCAAACACACACACACAAAAAGAAAATATGTTACTGAATCACCTTAGAAATGAATATAACTGCATTTGCTATGATAATGGCTAAAACATCAACCAAAAGTAACTTCATAACAGGTAACAGCAATTATAGCTTCAAATATATGCTTAATTCACAGTCTGATTTGCAATATAAATGTTTCCTGTGCATATGCAATTATTGCAATATACCCTGTATGCTACATTTCCAAGGAAGGTATCCTCCACACTACAACTATGATACTGTATGATACTGTGTCTTATGTATCATCTACAAAGATATTATTTTATGGCAAACTACAAGACAGGTTGTAAAACTGAACTAGATATAAATATAAATGGGGCTATTACAAACTCTGTTTGCAAGGTAATTCCAGTTTGGTATGGATCATGCCCAACAACCAAGTTAACAAATCAATGATCAAATAAATAAAAAAAATAAATTCTGTATGTCATACAAAGAGGTTAAAAAGAAAAGGGGAAGAAAATTACCTACAGGAAAAGGAGTTCATTGTTAGCAAGTCAGCAGAAGTAAGTTGGCACGGCAAAGTTGTTCACTTTTAAATGTTTTAATCTGCTTAAAAAGCAGAACTCCAAAAATGTCTAAAATGGGGTTAGCAGATTGATTACAGACTAAAAATTTTACCAAAAAATGCATCATTCTTTTGCATTTACATCTAAATGCTGTAATCTCAAATGAAATATACATCTGTTTTATTTGGCTATCCCATGTCTTGGAAACTTTGAGGCATTTTCAACTGTGTTGCACTTGCAGCATATTATACAGGAAGGCTAAATATTTTGATGCACTCTGTTCATTTTGTAGTACTTCTCTTGCAGATGACACTACTTTTAACTCTCTTCCTTTCATCTTAGGCTTCTAAGCTTCCACGGCTGTGGAAAACGTTTTTATTTAGGCCTTTTCTCACCTACCACATTACGAAGAAGAACAGATGGAGTCCGATCTGCAGCATAGCACAAGGGGTGTTGTTTTACCAGCAAGGCCCTACTATACTGACAGCAGTTTCTTGTAGCTCTTATTACTGCTCACTGTATGCTGCCCTTTTCAGCTTAAAACCAACCACTGGATTTGTGAATCAGTCACATTAAACACAATTTGTTGCTGGCCTCATGCTGTCCTTAAATGTGTTACCCCTTTAAACGAGTTCTAGATCGGGTTTACATTAGTGCACCCGAAGGATAAGAGTAGAATGAGTTCACACAATTTTCACAAAGTAAAATTCTTGAGATTTATATTACAGTCTTAATGTGATTTGCTGTTTCTTCATTCTTTACCAGGTTACTAAAATTTGAAAATAGTTTTGCAAACAACAATATTTTGATCATAGCATATAAAGTTTCCTCAACATTTTTTCTCCACTCATCGAGCAAAGTAGAACAAGGAACACTATGGCTCCAAAGCTGGCACCCTTACAAAAGCAGTCACTTAAAACAAAATAAAAACATCACAGTCTCATCAGTTTGCATCTTCTGTCAAAGCTAATGACCTCACTGAATCTACTGTGGTCTTTAATTATATTTAGGAACATACAAAAAGTGTTCTTCATAGGATTACAGTCAAAGACAAACAACAATCTGATGATGGCAGTGCTGAAGGGGTTGGTTTACACTCATTACATTAAACCAGGCATTACTTTGGATGCCTGCATAGATGTCGCTCAACCAACATAAATCAGTAGAATTATTATTTTACTACATTCTGAAAGGATTTAGGATATCAGCATATATAATATGGACAAATATATTTTTCTCAAATTAAAATTGACATCACTGACTCTTCACATACAGATCAGTTTATGGATGAAATAATGCCACTTATATGATCTATCAGTGTCTATTCTATTATTAGAATCTGGTCTGCAGGGCATTGATCAGAATTTATCACAAAGGCAACCTACCATCAAATACTTTACAATACATCCTGTAGTTACCCTAACTCAAAAAAGTTATCACTTAAGAAGGCCCTCATCTTGGACCTGTCCTAGAGATCAAACTAAGTCTTTACTAAACTTATTTTCAATTGCTTTAATCCAATATGGAACACTTAGAGGTTAGCAACCCACAACTAGCATCACAAGTTTCACGCATTATCAAAACAAATCACATCTTCAACAAATTATTCTTGATATTTTTGCAACATAAATTAACATTTCTTTCAAAACATTTATAAAGAATAACATTATGACACTGAAAAAGTACATCATTTTAGAGTATGCAGCTCATTATATTATAATCCACATATTATAGGTAAACTTAAATGTTGTAACCAGGTTCAGAAGTCAAATCATCACTGAGTGGCCTAGTGGGCTAATGCACTGTGCTGTAGTTGACAGGGGCCTGGGATGGTGGCGTGGCAAGGGTGATTATTTGGGGTGAGAGGTAGGCATATTGGTTAAGATCTTTATCTTATCACTCCAGTGGCTCTACTTGATAGAAGCACTGGGAACTAACTCGGGCTGCACAATGCCAGGGCACTTCTAATGGCTAGGCTTGTAAAGGCTCCAGGGTCATTAGCCTAGTATACACCTATGAACCTATGAAGTATTCCAGTTGTACAGAGCTGGCCTAATTCCTAAAACTTGGTTTATCTTCTTTCCAATGACTATTGCTCATTATTAGAAAAATCTGAAGTTGCCAGACCAATAATTACTAAGTTCTACTCACTAGTGGACAAAAAAGATATTGCTGTTGTCATTAAAGTTATAAGAGTTATGCAAACCAGGTCCTCATATCTGTTAATATTTTCTTCCAGGAAAATTAAGAAACAAAGATCCGAAAAGTAGCACTCAAAAAATAATTCACTAAGAAGGCATCTACAAGATTTATATTTCCAGCTAAGGTAGAGATTAAATGCAAAGAGCCAACAATAACTTTTAAATCTTTGAAACAGCCTACAACTGAACTGCAAGCATTCTGTTGTGAAATAACATGGGGAGTACCATGTCAGCAGGCCAGTATTTTTCTTAATGTTGTGATTTTTTTTTTAAACTACTTGCAAAGGAAATATTTTTCTTTTTATACATAGTTATATCTTTAGAAATAAGTGAAGAAAACATAAGGGACAGGCAACCTGCCATGTAATTTCTTAAACATTATTTATTAATTTCTTAAACATTATTATTTATTGTTTGGTTAAGCTATTTATTTATTTAGTCAGGGCCGCGGTGGTGCAGCGGTTAGAGTTGTCACCTCACAGCAAGAGGTTCTCCCATTCGATTCTCGGCTGGAGAGCCTTCTGTGTGAAGTCTGCATGTCCTCCCCACGGTCGAGTGACGTTAAAGACATGCAAGTAGGTGCGTGTGTGAATGGGTATACCTTTTTTAAAAAGTTGGGCATCGGGTTGGCAACTCGGCACCGTAAAAATCCACTGCCAATCATTAGCGGACAGTTCCACTGTGGCGACCCCTAACCAGGAAAAGCCGAAAGTTTAGTTAAGCTATGGATCAAGAAACAAAATATGCCCAATAAATATAAATGGAATCAATCACAGAGTAATTTTGGCTTAATACTTAAAGTTCAAAACACCGCACATCGCATGTTCACAAGAATTCACTTAGAACAAGAGAAAGATTTTTGAGCTAAACTGATTGTGTGACTTTGCTGTTATCTGACTGTATTTGATTTTTCTTTTGATTTATTCATTTATGGTTATCATACTTGCATTTTGTTCTTCTTATATTGCAGTTTGTTTTATATTGAATTTTATTTTACCTCAAAGTTTGTTTCTTTTTGGGTTTTAAAAGTTCTGAGTTAGGGTCAGTTAGAAAAGAATTCCCTTTCCATTCATTGAGTGAAAAGGAATCTAATCTAGCTAATTAGTGGGAGGAGCTTAGAAAAAGGATCTCCTGTTTAGCTGCAATTATATAATGACTCCTCATTAAAATTCAAAAACATGAATACTGATTGGTCAACTTAACCAGCATGCCTATTGTAAATCGAGCATATACCAATAGAAAAAAGTCCTGCTACTGAAGTACTATTGAGTGACCAGACGTTTGTATAAATATATGCTACTGAGGGCAAAGCAAAATGCAAGAAAAATCAAGTCCGTTCTGCACAACTAAAAAAAAAAAAAGAAACCTGTCTGATTTTCCTTGCATTTCTGTGCTGTCTCTTCTTAAGCTTATCAGACTGTTGTACCTCTGAATTGTCTGCATTTTTGCAGAATGTCAAAATTTTTGCCTCACAGTTTTCTTCTTTTCCACTTTAAAAAAATGTAGCTTTCTGGCAAGCCACAAGAGAGTAAGTCATCAAATAATGAAAGGCATTCAAGGTTAGGGCTTCATGTCCTTCAGAAAATGCACATTAACTCATTACATCCGAGTGACACCTCCAGGTGCATCTGCAGTTAACTCCTACTGACGCCTCTAGGTGTCAGATATTACTTGTCCATATTTGCATCACTAATTACAAAACCATGCTATGTACAAGATTTTTAAAGTTTTCATCTTAAAGCTTCCACAGTGTCAAAATCAACTGCATTAATATTTGACCTCTGTCTTGTGCAGGTAAATAGATATTAACTGCTATTTTTATTATATTAATTTATATAGATATACTTTTCACATTTTTCTAAATACCTAAAGAACCAAATAACATAGACAGAACTCCTTAGCCTCAAATGAAAGCTCTCATTTGGATGAATAAAATGTTTCTAACTGTAGGTGTGTAACTTGAGTTATTGCTGAGATATTGTAAGTTGTTTACCAAATACTACAAATGTAACTAATAGTTTACTGTAACTAATAAAATTCAGTTTAATACCTAGAACCTAAAGAATACTACCACTATAAAAATAGTTTGTGCTGGAGAGTTTGCCATTTATACTTCTTTCATAACCCCTATGGTTCCAGAGATATGAACATTTGTTTGAAATGTGAGGACATGATTTGAGTCTGTCAAAAGGCTTAGGCTCCGCCCATTGGAATTTACAGTGCAAGCTTCCTGAGCTTCACTAGAGTGAATGATTTAACACAAAACCCCTCCTTCATGCAACTTATTAAGTTTATAAGAGCAATAAAAGTCATCAATATTTTTGGACCTTTGATCCCCCCATTATGTTGCACTTTGTCCAGGTCTCTAGCAATAACACTGGCAATAATGCGACAAACAGAAAAAAAAAACAGCAATAGATTAGGTTCATAGGTTCATAGGTAGGTACTAGTCTATCGGCCCTGGGGCCTATATAAGCCTAGCCAAAAAAGTTCCCTGGCTTTCACCTCCCAAGAAAGTTATTTTCCTGCACCCGGTCTAGCAGAGACACAGAAGTGATCCCTGGGGTGAATTTCCTATTTCCCATCCAATTGTCGAGATTTTTCTTAAAGAGGGATAATGAGGAGCTTGCTTGACATGAATGGGTAGTCTGTTTAAGAGCATTTGTTTTCTTTTCTCCATTATTTCTCTTGAATAGCACTGATGTACTCTGAAAGCGTGGGAACGTAAGTCCCACACACATGTGCAGTACATCAGAAAACAAGGAAAAACAGGAAACAATGTGGAGGACCAATGCAGTGCTGTTATATAAAGACATTGTTTAAGAAAGGTAAGCAATTTCTTTCTTAAATAATGTTTCTATTTAATAGCAGTGACCTACTCCTGAGCGTGGGTAATGCTGGATTTACCCATTGTTGGCTTTGTTTGATCACTCAGGCTTCACCCTCGTGATCAAACCACACCAACCATGGATAAATACAGCATTACCCACACCCAGTCATTGGTTATTGCTTAAGTATTTAACTGCATCATTATTTAACTGAACTGCAGTGTAACTCTGTTGTTATCTGATTGCATTTGATTTTGTATTGGATTTATTAATTTAAGGTTTGGATATTTGCTTTGATATTTTTTGCTGTTATATTGCAGTTTGTTTTACTTTTAATTTTATTTTACCTCAAAATTTCTCTTCTTGAAGTTTTAAAAGTTCTTAGCTAGGGTCAGCTAGAAAATAACTACCTTTCCAGTCACTGATTAAAAAGGAATCCAATCTAGCTAATTAGCGGGAGGCACTGATAAATATGATTTCGCATTTAGCTGCAAGTATTTAACTGCATTATTATTTAAATGAACTGCTGTGTGAATCTGATGTTATCTAACTGCATTTGATTTTTGTCCAAGTACTGAATAATTCCACAATAAGGGCATTGCAAAAGATATTTATTACAAAGAATAAACAGATCCACACAATTTAAAACCAAGCTTTCATCCCTGCTCAATCAAGGACTTCTACAGAATAAATTAATTGCTAAAACAATCAAGTTTAAATAGCAAACAGTCATAAAATATGCCCCCCTCCTCTTATATATCCAAATAAAGCATCCTTCAAATAACAGTATCAAAACTTAATGCTAAAATAGTGAATAGAACAATGAGTAAGTAAATAGAGAAATACATAAAATCAAACCCTCATGCATATAAAATACTTTATAATTCACCTCTCCAGTGTTTTTAATTTTAAAAAACATGCAAGTGAAAAACAATCATTTAACCCTGGCCATTGTAGAGCATTCATTTTTAGTTGCCATAAGGCTTCATGCTTTTCTAAAATGAGTGCCCATGGACCACCCCTTGCATCCAACATAATTACTTCCAATATTATAAATTTAAACATGTGGTCAGAATATTCCATGTTGTGCCTTGCTAGAGCATTGGTCTCTTTTCCATTTTTTATGTCCCTTACATGTTCATAAATTCTGCTCTTCAATTTTCTCTCGGTTTTACCTACGTAAAAACAGGGACATTTTGTGCAGACTGCACAATACACAACTTTCTTTGCATTACATGAACATTTATTATTTATTTTCACTGTAATATTATTAATGTTAAAGGAACAACCCTCCTGAATATAAGCACAATAATTGCATGAACCACATTTCTTCATATACCCATTTTGTGGGCCAGGATGTATATATTCTAGAATTTGTTTTATAGTTCTACCTTTTTTATACACAATAATAGGGGAGTATCCTACTATTTGTCTAGTATCTTTATTTTTAGCTAATACAACCCAGTTCTTAAATAAAATGTCGGCAACATTCTTACTACTATTATTAAAAGTTGTGACAAATGCACTACAAAAATTCTTCTCATTAGATACCTGTGTACTCAAATCATTTTCATTAGAATGAGAGTATGAATGATGTTCAGTGGTATTAACAATAATTCTATCATTTTGATTAATATAGTCTTGTTGCCCTTGACACAACACATTTAGACCACCTACTACACAGGCAGGGGCTAAAGTGGAGGAGTCACAATTTACACAAGATATATAATATATATATATATATATATATATATATATATATATATATATATATATATATATATATATATATATATATATATATAAAATCAACACAGGCAAAATCTCATACCACTTCCTTGCAAGCAACTCACCATCCAAACAAATGCCACACTCATGGGCAACTTTAATTTTCCCACTATTAACTGGGAATCATATAAAACATCAAACATACAAGCACAGAAATTCCTGGACTTTGTAAACACAAACTACCTGAACCAGATTGTCAATACACCAACCAGAGATGCAAACATACTAGATCTGGTCCTCACTAATATGGTAAAGCTGTGCACATCACCTGTTGTAATGTCCTGTCTGGTAAGGTCAAACCACAAAATGGTCTCCTTTGAGGTGAAAATAAAACCCAGAATCTTAGGTAATCCTGGAATGTTCATGAACTACTGTAAGGCTAGTTTCCTTCTATTAAGTGATAACCTGCCAAAATTTCAAGCCCCAAAGACCCTGAGAACATTGCCACCAATATGGAACTTTTCACAGAAATCCTATACAAGTATGTTAATAGCTGCACAGAGGCAGCTCTACCCACCAGGAATAAGTAAAAAACTAACTAAAAAAAAACAAGACTTGCTGGTGGAATCACAACAGCAATAGTCTATAAAAGAGCAGGAAGAAAAACATGACAGAAATTAGGAGGTGTACTGCCCAGTATGCTAAAAGTGCACCCAGCATACTAACAAAAAAAAAAAAAAAAAACTGGTGGGCCGGGCAAATGAAGTCTACTAAAGTCAAATTTGAGGTAAATCTAACCTCTCAGACCAAGGATAACCACAAGGAATTATTTAGCTATGTCTGCAGTCTTAAAGACCATATATAATTGTGTGCAGAGCTCATAGTTAATGGGGCCACCTACACTGACCCAGAAGATATAGCAAACCTACTGGCAGACAAATTAATCTCTAACTTTATTCCTTTAACCCCCAACCTCTCCTCAGGAAATACTATCACTCCATAACTATCACTAGGGAATAGGTCCTCAATGCTGTCTCTAAAGCCAAGAATACTGCATTGATAGGCCCCTACAAAATCCCATGTTACTTTCCAAATAGCATGAAACACTACATATCAGGATATCTGGAATCACTACTTAACCAAAGTCTCCAAACGGGCTTTGTGCCTCAAGAATGGTGAATGGCAACTATCATGTCTCTGCACAAAGATGGGCCATCTAAAGATCCTGGAAATTATGGATACATAAATCTCACTTATATGCAAAGCCATGGAAAGAATTATCATGGAAGTAATCGATAATGACATAGGAAATCTCCAGACACTGGATCCAACCCAATTTTGTTTCATCAAGGGCAGATCATGCCTAGTCAACCTGTTGGACTTCTTTGAGGGGGTCACCAAAGCAATGGTTGAGGGCAAAATGGTTCACATTGCCTACCCTGACCAAGCCTAGGCATTTGACATGATACCCTACCCAGGTACTATTCATAAACTTAACATGTTAGATTTAAACCTTTATGTTGCTCCAGTGGATAGCCAGCTGGTTCACAGAGAGGATCCAAAAAGTTAGAATTGTGATGTCCCACCCACTACAAAAAGGCCAGTCACCAGCAGAGTTTCTCAGGGATTAATCCTGTGACCACTCTTTTTTGGCATCTACTTCTCTGAAATCAAGCCAATGCCAATGGCCTCCAGCTAACTAAATCTGCAGATGATTGCAAATCAGGACAAATCATACAGTCCCTCACCAACACTAATATTATCCAAGAAGGGCTGACCTAGACAAATAACTGGTGTCAGAGGCATAACTAAAACTAAATGTCAAGAAATGCTTAATATTATCCTTCAGGAAGTCAGCCATCCCTGATAACTTCCATATTGAAAACACATGCCCTAATTGCTGAGCCAGTAGTCGGGTACTTAGGGATACATAGACAGTAATCTATCCTTCAGCTACAGTAGTGAGGAAATCAGGTTATGTTGTGCAAATTATAAACAAAGCTCATCACACCTATCATTGAGTTTAATGCCCATTTTGGTATGTACCTAACCAGGCACATCCAAGAACTGGAACATCCACAGAGATTCCTCACTTAAAGAATACAGGGCATAAATAACATGTCCTATGCAGACAGCCTCAAAGTCCTATTCCTGTATTCTGTCTCCTATAGGCTGTTGAGAGAAGATCTATGCCTGGCATACAAGGCATATTTGGGCCCCACTCTGATGGACTTTCTTTATATCCACAAAACAAACAGCACTATAATTACCCATTCTAAAGGCATAAACATTGCCTGTGATATAAATAGGACCTGTTGAAGTGACATGTATGTAACCCAGACATTAACCATTCTTTTCAACAGGTAACAGTGTAACTTGGACAACTGGATGGAGAATAGGAAGTTCACCTCTGGTTTGGCATCTATGTCTCAAACAGACACAGGCAGCCTGATCTCCCAGGCCCCTGCTACACTACCAAGAGTACCGGAACTTGTCAGAGTTAAACCCAAGCATTGTACATATCAAAAAAAATAAAACAAATACAACAATTGGTCAAACCTAATAAAAAAAACACACTTAAAACCACCATACTCAGCACCACTAAGTAACCAAAGTGCCAAGAAATCAAAATAAGCCACTCAAGTATGTTATAGGTTTAGCACTTTCATTCGTTTAACCTAAGAACTTTTTCAGAACTGAATGACAACTGAACAACCATTACATTTATACAATCGATTAACAAGTAACCAATGAAATTGATGAACATATAAAATTAATTAATTAAAAATCCAGCCCCCAAAATACTATTTAAAAGAGACATCTAAAATAATTTTTTCCTGTTTATTAAGTTTTTTTTTTTTTTGTCTTAACACCTCGGGCTTCAGAAGACAGCTCAGGCATCTACTAGCAGTAGTTTCATCAGAACATTTCCCATTGCCAGTCAGCTAGATTCCAACGGACCAGATGACAACTTAAATGTTAGCACATAGGGTTTACCCTATCAGCTTGTTTCTTTGACTCAGACCCTTACTGGTGTTATTGGTAAGGAGCAAAGTATACTGTGGAAGACTGAAACCATAAATGGAATGGCTGGGGTGAATGAACCATTTGGAGCTGTTGACATTGGAGCCATAGACAAGTTTTCTGCTTCCGGAGGTGATACTACCCTTGTAGCCAGCAGTACTATTAGCAGAAGCAGCGATTTTATTAACGCTCCATTAGAAAATCTATTTGGAGGTCTAGGGGCTGTAAACACCAATGATGTTGTACAGATTTCAATGAAGACTCCTATAACTGTAAGTCAAGTATTTTTGAATTGGAAAGAAAACATTTTAAGTTAAGGGGCACTGGAATATGACAACTTCTGTTTAAAAAGGTGTGATGAGCTCAAGCAAGTTCAGTTGGGACTTAAATGTTACAAGTTCCACAATGGCATTTCTCCCAATGATTTGATTTATAAGGACTTACTAACTTTATACAGCAATGCTGGGGCTGAAGTTTTGAAATTATTAATTCATTTTAATGATGATAAAGCAGAAGCCTTAACGAAACAAGTCCACGAGTTAAACAATTTAATTTTAGGAAATGCCATTTTTTTTTACCTTTAAATCTCTTTATGATGGAACTGGGACAAAGTTACAAAGACATATTGCTACCTTGGTCTCTAAAAAGTGAAAAAAACTGAAATGGATTTCTTGGCCTATTCTAGAAAAATCCGCTGAAAGGGTTTACATCTATGACTGTTCCAGTAACTTCTACCTCAGTTACATCTGTTTGCCCTGTCAATTTGTTGGACAATAATGAATTTCTTCATGTTAGTATTAATAGGGTTATTAATAATGATGGGGAGGTAGGGAACCCTAATACTACTGCAGTGACCAATAATGGTAATGAAGGGGAGAGCATTTTGATTTTACTTCCCTTTTTATTTCTCACGTCCCAACAGTAAAAATCAAAGAGTCCTGCAGGGGAATCAAAACCACCAAATCACGAAAACAGGGAAGGGGTCACCAAAGACAAATCCATTCTGTCAGTTGTACAATTTAAATACACTAACTTTGTCTGATGATCAAATCTGTGTACTAGAAAATGTTTTTACTTTCATTCCAGCAAAAAGAACTATTATACCTGACTTCGTGATAGATCTTAAGCTCTTTGTTACAGCCTGAATTATGACTTGGTCAGTAAGAATTTCATTAGAAAAAGTTTCACAAAGGTTGATGATTTATTGTTAGATCTGTTAAATCAAGGTTATCTAGATTTGGCATCTTACGAGTTTTTGTTCATTGAACAGCCTCAGTTAGGAACTGTTTTTTGGGATTCCAAAAATATACAAGGATCCTGTTAATCCACCTTTTAGGCCAATTGTTTCTGCGAAGCAAAGTAAGACTGTAACTGTAGCTTATTACATTGACAAACCCTCTAACTTGGAAAACTGAATATTTTTTAGGGATTCCTGTTTTTATTCTTGACTTACTGAGGAATTGTACCTATTTAGATACAGCAACATTTCTCATTACTATTAATGTAGTTTCCCTGTACACCTCTATTGACCAGAACCTAGGTATTGATTATGTTAGGAATTATGTCATTTTACCAGTTTTTATAATATTAAAATTAATAGAATTTTTTTATTGTTAGAAATTGTATTAACTAACAATTTCTTTCTGTTTGATGGTAACATTTAATAACAAAAATGTGGTGTTGCAATGGGAGCTAAAATGTCCCCAGCTTTTTCTATTTTAATTCTTTGCTGGTGGGAAACTACTATTTTATCCAAGCTAGAATATTTTAAATGTGTCTTTTTCTATAAGAGTATGTTGATGATGTGCTTTTCATTTGGACAGGTAGTTAGACTGATTTTGAAATATTTTTTGAAAGAAATTAATCTAAGTATTAAAGGTATTACTTTTGTTATTGGTGGGGCTTGAACTACGATGAACATTTTAGATTTTAATATTATTAATTCTAAGTGGTTTTTTTAATACTATACATAGAAAGAAAACCTTTTCTAACAAATTATTTACATTTTAAGGGTCAACATCCTTATTTTATGAAATTAAATAATGTTACAGGGCAGATCATCCAGTTAAGTAGGTTAATCAGCCTAGATGAACATTTTTTTTAGTAAGGATGACTGTTTAATAAGAATGTTCTTGAATAAAGGTTACCCAAGGTCAAAGTTAGATAAAATTAAAGAAGAGGTTATTAATTGTAGACACACCAAATTTCCACCACTTCTAACTAGTGCTACCAAAACTGAATGAATCCCATGAACAAGTGTACTATCAATCAAATAACCAAAAATCAATTGACTTAACCCTTTCTTAAATAGTCAGTTTTCTGTCAACCAAAAACATTTTATATTTATAACGTCATTCAAACCAGATGGATGATTTGCACCAAGTCTTGTTTGCTTCATAGTCTCTCTTCTTTCTCACTGCTTTTTTAAAATTGCCCCATCTCATATCTTCATTTACCAAATCAAATAGTAAAAGTGAATTTTTTGTAGGTTTGACATCTAACTGAATGCCTGCATAAGGCATTTCTCTTATCTTTGACTGTTATTGCATAAAGATGTTCCTTAACTCTCTTGCCCAAATGTCTTGTGGTCATACCCACATTGAAGGCTGGGCATCTGCAGCACACAACAATATATACTATACCTTTAGTGTTACAAATAAATCTTCCAGGAATCTTAATAGTGTAAGACAGATGTTCAAATGTGAAGCACCAATTGATTTGGTTTTGGTTAGTACCCATAATGGTTTGATTAAATTATTACTTAATTGTTTCATTGTTTTATTATTTTATTAGAATTTTTTATGTGAGTGGACCTTTTAAATTTTAGAGTTGTATAAGATATGTAGATAAAATGTGTTTGTCATTTTCTGATGAAGTCTTTTGACAAAAGCAACTATTAAACTTTTACTACACTAAAGAAGTCTCCAGCTTGTGTCCTCTTAACGCTTCCAGTGGTTTTTGGTTAATCAATTCTAACTAGTGGTTTTGTTTTAATTTAAAAGAGAAGACAGTTAATTCTAAAAGTTTTGGTAGATGTTTGGCTTTTCCTGTTCCTATCAGTGTTGATTCCAAAGAAATACGTTGAGTAGTACACGACAAGTTGAAATTATTTTAGGAAATGGTGAATTAGTTCAAGTAGTGGGAGGCCATCCAAGATTTATTTCTAAAGAGTTTCAAATATTAAGACTTTATTAGAGTTTAGTGGGACTAGTTTTGGTCCTGTGGGTTGTGGACCTGCAGGAACTTACCTGTGTTTAGATTGCAAACAGTGTAGGTTTATTAATGCCACTCAAAGTATTTACTTTAAACATTTCAACAAGTATGTTACTGAAAAACAAATATATAATTACAAGAGCACTGTATTGGTTTATTCAGCTATTTGTTCAAAGTGTGAAAGTTACTATATTGGTAAAACTGTTAGAGCACTTTTTTAAAGAATTAAAGAGCATTGTGCTGCTGTTAAAAATGTGATTTCATCAATGCATTAGTCAGGCATGCTTTTGAATGTGGCAATTTCAAAATTTTTCATTTTTTTTGTGTTAGTATTGATAAGAGAATATTTATTGATAACTTCCACAATGTGTTGGAAATTAATCAACTAAAATGGCAGGTTGCACTGACAGCAGATAAAAATGGTTTAAATTATGTTATTAATATTAAATGTTTATTGAGGAGCACATTATTTTAGATGGCCCCTTTAAGTAGTATTTTTGTGGTTGGGTTTTTAATTAATTAATTTTATATGTTTATCAATGCCATTGGTTACTTCTTTTTAATTGATTGTATAAATTTAATGGTTGTTCAGTTGTCATTCAATTCTGAAGAAGTTCTTAGATTAAACAAACGAAATCCCTAAAGCTATAATATATTTGAATAGAGTCACTAAAGACTGCAAAGTAGTTGGCAGCAAAGTTCACTGTGTCAATAAGCAAAAAATGTTCAAACGAAAAAGCCTTGAAGAAGTCTCCAAACACTCAATTCCAAATCCATAAAAGTTCACTAAAATCGAAACACACTTGAAGCTTCATCAAAGGTCAAAACGTAGACTTCATACAACTTTTAGCAAAATAGAAATGGTCTAACAAAAAAAATCGCTTTAAAAAATGTTCAAACAGGAGCACTGTGAATGAATCCAAGCTCAAAAACAGTAAAAATACTACAAACTTCAACTGCATTACAATTGCAAGAGAGCCAATCTACAGGCATACAAAGGAAAATATCAAGTAGGCAAGCACTTTCTCCCAGCTGTCAATTCGGCACACTCAGACTTCATCAAAACAATCTAAATCATCCAAAAGATTAAACACATTTAGGCGGGAACATATCAATTAACTCAGTGTACACCTAATCAACTCATCTATTAGTCACATTTACAATCACATGCAATGCGCTATTAAGATCTATTCGAAGCATTTAACATCACTCATTTGAGCATTACAACATCATCAAAAAAATTAAATAATACAGCGTGCATTATCTAACATAAAACATGCGCCAGAGAAACAATATGCTCCACAATCACGGAATAAGAACAACTCATAAAACACATACCAATAAGTTTATCAATAAAGCGAAAATAAGCATCTTCAGCTCATGGTCCATCAACAGCAATCACTTACTGTTTCAAGTGAAGTAAAATTGACAGCACTGTATCAAACATCGCATGACATAGCTCATTCCATCTAATCTTATATATTACAAATAATGCACGACCTCCAAAGGCAGCTACAAATACTTCAATGATATGGTAACTATCAAATGGCCACCACATCCAATCCAATCTTAAAGGTACTTATAATAAATTTATGTAACTCTGTGCAATAGCTGGTATCTCTAAGAATATCTAAACCATACTGCAGTCATTCCTACAGAGTTTAACTGCAATCCTAAATAGCATATAAATGTTGTTCAACAACATAGCTATATATATAGAATCATCAATCAGGCCATCATGCGAAACAATATAAAAATTTTCCTCAACGTATAACGCATAATGTTAATGCTCAATTTTTTAATGTCCAGATGCATAACTGGGCGTTCTATATCATGATATATTTACTTAACTTGTGGTATAAGCTGCTTTTCTTTTCTTTGTTTCTTACATTGGGTCAGTACAATAACGATCTCAAATCAATTAGCTTGGTTGATTTTTTGTTAAAGTATGAATTCACTCTGAAGTTGAACAACATACTATATCATACTAAAATAACCAAAATACAACAAATATATAATTTATACCCTGACTAGATTATTAGATTGACCGTCCCAACTTTCCCATACCAACTATAAAATATAAGTAAAATTATTTTGCCATTGGAGTAGATGTTTGTATAATGGTCAGTATACAGGCTTGCAGTTATTGGGTTGTACATAGTGGTCTTTTTAATAATATTATTGATAGCTTATAGTTGATCCGAATAATGTTGCATACCAGTATAAATTATGAATCTGCTGACTATATATAATTCTTGAGCTATACTTTGGAACTGGTCAAATGTACTGTAGGGGTCAAAAGGCTCTATAAAAATGTTTTGTTGGTGGTTCATTGGCAGTGGGCTTTGGTGTCTTTATGTGAAGTAAAGATGTTATACCATTTTACGGTGATTAGAAGTATTTTTTTCGCATGATTGGCGTCTATGGTTATTTCATTTGTACTCGTTTTGATAAATGTGTGTATTTTATAGAACATTTTGATTGGTCAGATTTAGTTGTCGACTGACAACAATTCGTAGTAACGGGGTTAGAGATAGATGTATTGGGTAGCGCTTGGCTTTTGTATGTTACAACTATTTTTTCAACTTTTTAGTGTTGACCATGAGCCTGTGCGGATCGTTTCGCGTATGAGATATAGTTGGATAATTCATGGGGCTCACCTGTTTCTATAGCGGCATGAAGTTATGCGCAGTGGTCTACTGTGGGTGCACAGGCAGTAGATCATCAATTGCATGTCTGCTGGTGTGCTGATTTGATTATGCCATGGAATGATTGATTTATTTATTTGGCGGGCGACGTTAACACTTACATGTCGGTCGTGAGGTTGGCAGAACATTCTCTTTTCATTGTTTCTAATCCTTCGTGAATTTTGCGGTGCTGATCATGTGTAAGATCTATGCAGCCAGATTGACATCAGTTGTAATGCTCAAGTGTGTTTTTGTATGTAATAGGAGGCAGTCTTTGCTGCAGTTGTCATTTCTCTTTCGGCCGTTGCTAAAAATATGAGTTAGATTGAATAAGATGTTAGTTAATTGGGTGACATCGTGTAATTTTTTGTCTTTAGTACGTTGAAGGTTATGTTCTATTGTGAGTAATTGGTGAAGGTGAACCCAACGTCCGCTTTTAATGGGCTATTTGGATTAAATACGTTTTAAATGAACTTTCTGCTGAAGCGCTGGTGCCGTTTTTCCTTTGAATGATGTCAGCTGTGTTGTGTGCTTTGGCTTTGGTTAAAGCTGCTCTGTGCTTCGTTTTTTTTTGTTTGAATACACCTGTTACACGATTCAATTTGGATTTTTTTTTATTTGTATTGTTCCTTTTTTTACGGTGTGTCTATTTAGTATTGGGGCTGTTTCCTGTATTCTGCTTTGGATATTTGAATAGAGCAAACATACATAATCATAAGTAAGCAACATTAAATATGCATGTTTTGAGAGCACTCTTAAAGGCTGCAGTTGTGAGTATTTCCCAAAGCCAACCTGGAAGATGATTCCATAGGGCAGGTCCTTGGTAATTGAATGTACAACAACCAGAGGAATCGAGATTTCACTGGTATATGGTAAGGAGATTTTGTGAACTGGAACAAACTGAATGGGAAGAAATATGAGGGTAAAGGCTCCTTCAAATAAGATGGCCCATGGTTATGAAGAAAAAGATAAACCATAAGAAGGCTCTTGTACATGTATATGATAAAATATGATATCTTACAGGGAGCCAATATAAACTGTACAGAACTGGAGTAATGTGATAATGTCTTGGAACACCAGATAGTAGATGTACAGTGGAATTTTGAACAAGTTGCAAGTATGCAAGCTCAGATTCAGGAAGACCAACAAGTAAAGAGCTGCAATAGTCATGCTACACGAAAGTTGTAGAGAGGGTGAGTGATAAATGAATATGCACACTAGTAGAAAGAAAGATGGGAAATGAGCAGTTAGGATTCAGATCAGGATGCAACACAACTGATCCAATGTTTGTAGTGAGACAGACACTTGAGAAGAAGCTAAAAATGAAGAAAGATTCTAAATGGGCATTCCTAGACTTGGAGAAGCATAGGATAGGACAAGGTCCCAAGAAAGCTGACTTGGACAGTCCTGCAGTGGTTCAAAATCCCAGAAACAGTGGTAGAATTAATGCAAATATATACAAGTACTCAATGACCCAAGTACAAACAGTATTTGGTCTCACAGAGGGATTCCCAGTGGGCGTGGGGGTTCATCATGATTCAGCTCTGAGCCCGCTGCTATTCATAGTGAAGATAGACCACATTAGCAAGCAGGTCAAAGGGGACAAATCAACAAAGTTGCTGTTTGCAGATGATGTGGCATTACAGACAGACTCTGAGCAAGAATGTCAGCAAAGGATAGATGACTGGAATGCAAAACTGAAGGTACATGGCATGAAACTGAGTATAGATAAGGCAGTTGTAATGGCAGCAAATGTGTGAAATCAGAAGAAGCTGAGACCTGAGATATAAGGGAAAACTGTGTAATGGGTTAACAGCTTCAAGTATCTGGGAGGGGTGATTGAGGAGTAAGGGTCTGAATGAAGAAGTCAAAGTTAGAATCAGAGGGGCTGCAGCCAACTGGCATAGAGTGTCATGTATCGTGCATGACAGAAGAATGCCAAAGAAGTTGAAAAGCAAGGTGCGCAAAACAGTGGGGCAACCCATACTACTGTATGGTACAGAAACCTGGGTAGTAAAGGCAGAGTAGTTGAGGAAGCTAGATGTGATGGAGATGAAGTGCCCGAGATGGTATTAGAATGCACCCTGTGGGAGAGACAAAGAAATGAAGACATAAGAGCAGAAGCCAAAGTAGCTCCAATTGCAGAAAATATCAAAAATAACAGAATATGATGGTTCAGGCACATGTGCAGAAAAGCAGAAGACAATCTGGTGAAGAAGATTTGGGACAGACAGGAAGAAGGCAAGAAGAAATAAGGGCATCCAGAAAAGAGGCGGCTGGACTGTGTGAGAGACCTGCATATGTCAAGCATGAGTGTGGAAGAAGGTAGGAAAGTGGCATTGAATAAAGAGAGATGGCAACAGCTGACATAACACCCTGACCCCATGTAAAAAATGGGAAAAATGGGGTTGATGATGATGAAGATGATGATACCTATGAACCTAAGAAGTCCCAGTAAAATAAATAAGTTCATGCCTCTTGCAGTGACAAATCACCATAACTCAGACTAATATACAAAAGGAATTTTAAAGTCTCACACTGTCATAAAGAGAACAACACCAGAATTTATTACTGAAGCTACAATTAGTAAATATTATTTTTGTGTTAAGTTCAGTATATGCCCCTTTCATAAATTACTGTTTTTGTAGCAGATTCATATAAGTCTCTTAAAACAAAATAGCAAGTAACTGTAATACAGTCTTTAATCCAAAAACAGGTATGCATTCTAAGTTCATAAACCTATTCTATAATAAAAACCATACTGGGTAACTAAAAATATTTTTAAAGTCTTCATCCACTAGCTGACCTTCAGTCAGCTTGGAATTCAGACCAGAAAGGCTACATAAATCAGGATTCTAAAACAAAGCATTTTGTTTTTGTCGCACAATATTTTTCTTTGATGACAGACTCACTTAGGGTTCTTTCACACTTACTTTCAGGCTGCGTCTGACTTTGCAACGTTTTCTTCAACAGATAAGCAATCAAATCCATATTTTAAAATTGATGCAATCATTACATCAAATATAAAAGAAAAATAAACAAGATGAGGCATGAATTTTGGTAACCAACTGTTAACAGAACTCACCATTCTTCACCAACAAATGGTCCTCATTTAAAAGATATACTCTAGCCATTTTTCACTCACTTGCCTTCAGGATACATGCCTGTTTAGGAAAGAATTAGAAACCGTGAAGGGCCATATTTTAATATCAAACAACTTAATTACAATTTGCAACACATATGTCAAATGTAGTTAGAATCCAAGCCTTAATATGGAAAATGCTAAAATAGTGGCATTTACATTCAAGTAATTCAGACATATAATTACTTTAATCCAAAGACAGTCCCCTGGATTCTCAAAAGCTTGCACAGTGTGCAAGATTGGTGCAGGAGCTCAAGCAGGCAATATGTCTGCCGTGCGATCCAGCAACAGCCTGCAGGGGCATGCACGAGCGCCCCTGCACTAATCCTGCATGGAAGAAGCCCTTGTATGCAAATCACCCCATTTGCAGGAGAAATCTATGCAAATGAGGTAATTTTGTAATCCAGGAAGCTTGCAACTGTCCGTGCTGGACTAGTGCTATCTGCAGAAATGTACTAAGTTAGTAACCGAGTACATTTCTGCAAACTCAAAAATGGAGCTGTGACAGCTCCAAATAAAGGTTGCATATCACATAGTAAGCATGCCAATGGCCAAGTATAATGCCATTGGCATTGCAAAAATAAAAAAAAAATACAAAAAGCAACTTTTATTTTTTTAGCCACTCTCGACTGTTTAAGCGCAGGGCAGCGGCGCGCAAATGGGATTGGGGGGAAAATAACAAAATGAGCCTAAAGTAAGCAGTCTAACTAAAATCAGTATTCTGTCATGCAAGTCAATGGCAGGCAGAAGACCACATGGCCAGTGAGTAGTGGTTGCTAAGGGGGGAGGCTCAGTGTGAGACATGTAACTATGCATTAGCAGGCAATCCTATGCAAATGAGGGGAAGGATAGTGAATTCCAGTTTTCCCCAGCATGTGAGTCAGGTCCCAACAGTGTAAGATTAGGAATAGCCTGGTGCAAGCCTAGGAGTTAGGTGACATCATGGGGGGAGTGTCAGGCATACTGTAAGCGGATTGGAGCCCTGTGGCTCGGGTTTGCTCCTAGCTTAGCACAGCTAAGCTAGAGGGTGTGTCTAAACCCGCCTAGCACTCTTTACAAAGCCTAAGTGGGTGTGCGCACAGTGCACCGGGTTTTACAGGAAGAAAAAAAAAAGTTAAACCAGGAAATAGCAGCTCTGTGCACATTTGAGCACTCTGTTTGCATGGCGCACACACAGGCTGCAACAGGAAGGCAATGGGAAGGGAAAACAGCAGTAGGAAAGTAATCAAGGAGAACTAGCTTAGCTGGCAGGAGAAATGTATCAGAAACAGCCAATTACACAGGCAGCAGGCCATCCCAGCCCAGAACACAACTATAAACTATGCAAATACCTTCCCCTCTAGTTTTTCCCACACTCTACACCACCGGTGTAAACAAGCAGGGAACTTTTTAAACTCACAACAGCAAAATGATCGGGGCTATACAACAACTTGTGGAAGAGGCTGAGGGTGGTGAGGATATGAATGCTGCCAAGAAACCCACAGTGAGGAGGCGGAGAAGAGTGTACAGACCCAGGGTAACCTCCCAGGGGCTACATGAGCTGGAGACAGTGGAGCACTATAGGGTGGACAGGGACCTCCTACAGTAAATTGTTGAGCTGTACCGGCCATGCCTCACACACAGAACTAACAGAGGGGGAACCCATCCCAGTGGATACCAAGGTACGTGTAGGCCTACGAATACTAGATACAGGTACCTTCCAAAGGCCAACTGGGGATATGATGGGGATCTTACAGGCATCAGCATCCAGGGTACTCCACCAGTTCCTGGATGCCATGTCAGCACATGTCTGTGAGCATGTATATTTCCCCAACATCCATGAGGCGTTGGCCAGCAATATGCAACTGTTCCACCAAATAGCAGAATACCCTGAGGTAGTGGGTGCTATAGACTGCACGCACATATGCATCAAAGTACCACCCAGTGAGCGGGGTAGGGTCTACATCAACTGCAAGGTCGTGTGCAATGCCCATGGCATAATAATGAATGTGAATGCAGGCTACCCTGGAAGCTATCAAAATTCCCACATCTGGCATCTGACGCAGCTGTACCAGATATTTGCCAATGGGGACATCCCTGATGGTCACCTAGTGGGGGATGCTGGATATGCACTGGAGCCGTGGCTGATGACACCCATCAGAAATGCACACACACACCCGAACAAGAACTCCATAATGAGGCACAAGCACAGACCAGAATTATAGTAGAGCATGTGTTTGGGCTGCTCAAGTCACGGTTCCAGTGCCTGGACACATCCAGTGGAGCCTTGCAGTACTCAACAGCTACCTGTACCCAAATTGCCCTCGTATGTGCCATGCTACTCAATATGATCCTGCGGAAACAGCTGCAGCAGGTACAGAATGGAGCAGGGCCACACAGCCCCCCCACCATTGCCAAGGCCAGCACAGGCACAGAGTGACTCAGAGGACGAACAACCTGAGCCTGCCCAAGTAGGCAGAAGGAGGCATGCCCAGTATGCCCTAGCCTTGGCAAAGAGTCAACACATAGCACATACACTGGCACAGGAGGGACCCAGGGAATAACATCTCTCTCTGACTCTCACATACAGTGAAATGGATGCCAAACATTACACTACCTGTGCTTAACCATGTGTAGGGAGTGTACTATGTGCATCCGACATAGGCAGCCCTGCAGCACCACCCTCAATACTGGGACACCCACAAGATAAGTGACTCACACATGCCAGGCATGGGGGTTCACATATCCAACAACAGTCACAGCCAGCAGGACAGAAGTAGAAAAACACAAACAAAGGCTGTGCTATGGCCTATGAATGAGGCCTATGGGTATCCCCCCCAGGCCTACACAGACAGACTACAGCAGGTCAGGCAGTGGGATGTCAGTTCTGAAGGGTAGGAAGTCAGAAACTAATATGTAGGTAATTAAAAGCTAAGATCTGTAGTACACTGGTATGCCTGTAGTCAGCATGATAGGTAAGCCTACAGAATGAAATGGGGTACTCGACATACCAGTGCAGTCCTAGCAAATGTGTACAAGTGTCAGATGTGCCCCCCCATCCTACGTAGACATTTAGTAACAGTCAGGTGTGCCCCTCCCCAGTCCTGTATAGAAATGTAGAAATAGCACAAATCAGTGTGAAAATTGTATTTTAACTAGATCATAGTGTATTTAAAAATACACAAAGGTATCATATTCACCAAATAAATCAGACCGGTTTCAGCAATGCTGCCTTCCTCAGTGAACAAAAACTGTTTTTGTTCACTGAGGAAGGCAGCATTGCCGAAACCGGTCTGATTTATTTGGTGAATATGATACCTTTGTGTATTTTTAAATACACTATGATCTAGTTAAAATACAATTTTCACACCGATTTGTGCTGGCTCTTTTTTGGTCTACGTAATTTAGGTGTTTTGGGCTGTTGCACTAGCTGTACCTGTGGGTCCTTTACAGTATCAGAAATGTAGAAATAGTCAGGTGTGGTCCCCCCCACCCTACATAGACATGTAGTAACAGTCAGGTGTGCCACCCCAATCCTGCATAGAAAAGTAGAAATAGTCAGGTGTACCCCCCCCCCAACCTACGTAGAAATGTAGTAACCATCAGGTGTTCCCCCCACTCTTGTGTAGAAATGTAGAAATAGTCAGGTGTACCCCCCCAACCTACGTAGAAATGTAGTAACCGTCAGGTGTTCCCCCCACTCTTGTGAAGAAATGTAGAAATAGTCAGGTGTGCCCCCCCCCGCTATGCAGAAATGTAGTAACAGTCATTGCCAAATGATCAATGGATACCCTGCAGAGACAGCATGCTACCTGTCAGTGTACAGCACAAAGGACAGCACTGCAGTACAAACTACCTGGACTCAATCCACACATTCAGTACAGACGGCCATACTGGGCATGCTCACACACTTAGAGAAATGAAGGCAATGTCAGTCAACAACATACTGAAAGGTCATACTGGGCATGCTCACACACTTAAAACACATGAAGGCCATGTCTGCAAACACCAGTGGACCAGACATATCTGGCAGTCGCAGTTAGTGCAGACCATCATCAGTATGCACCACTTATGCCTTGCACACACAGTGGATAGGAATACAGACATATATGTAAGGACAACACACTATAATAAGCCAAATGTAGATGTATATAGATGTGTGGAAGTGGGTGACTGTGACAAGGAGACATCTAGCCATGTCCCATCCAACACATAGCCAAAGTGCCCCAAACACATGAGGTTCAGATGTCTCTCACTGCAGATACTAGCCGCCAGTATCTGTCAGCATTACAGACTATGTGGTGCATGTGCCAGCTGTGCAACATGACTGTACAAGAAATTAGTCATCTAGCAGCTGTATACATGTACCTGTGAAGTATGACCCTGTGTGTGCCCACATGTGGCATGTCTACCCCTAGATGAATGGGTTATGGCCCATGCACACACACTGCCCTCCCCATAGCCCTATTATGACAAGCCTGCTGAGGTCATCCACTGTGAAATACACCTTTGGGAGAGTTGTAGCCCCATAATTTCCGTGGTGCATCCCATAACTACGTACTACTGTAGTGTGATAAGCTATTTAGGTAGGGGTTCTAATCCCAGACTTGGCAAATTTGTGTTTGTGTGCGCGTCTGTCTCTGACTGCGTAGAGAGTAATGCTGTTTAGGGTAGTCACACTCCCTACAATTCAAATGCTCAACTTTGGCAAGGCTGCTGATGTCATCCACCTAGAAATAGACCTCTGGGAAGGTTGTAGCCCTGTAATCTCCATAGTGCGTCCTGTAACTGCATACTGCTGTAGTGTGATGAAGTAGTTAGGTAGGTGTTCTAATCCTAGACATGGCAAGTGTGTGTGTCTGTCTGTGTAGAGAGCAGTGCTTTTTAGGGTAGTCATACTCCCTACAATTCATATGCTCAACTTTGGCAAGGCTGCTGATGTCATCCACCTAGAAATACACCTCTGGGAAGGTTGTAGTCCAGTAATCTCCATAGCACGTCCTGTAACTGTGTACTGCTGTCGTGTGATAAAGTAGTTAGGTAGGTGTTCTAATCCCAGACATAGCAAGTATGTGTGTCTGTCTGACTCTGTGAATCAAGCAATGATTTTTAGGGTAGTCACACTCCCTACAATTCATATGCTCAACTTTGACAAGGCTGCTGATGTCATCCACCTAGAAATACACCTCTGGGAAAGTTGTTGCCCAGTAATCTTAGTGTGCCATAACTGTGTACTGCTGTAGTGTAATTTAGAACTCTGGTAGGGTTCCATCCCCACCCATGGCAGTTCTGGATGTTTTGTGTGTGTTTCAACGTCTGTGTAGGGAGCAATGCATTTTAGGCTAGTCGCACACAGTACATTTCAAATGCCCTACTTTGGCAATCCTGCTGATGTCATTCATTGTGAAATACACCTTTGGGGAGGTTGTTCTTCAATAATCCCTGTGGTGCATCCTATAACAGCCCCATGCTGTAGTGTGATATAGACTTCTGTTTGGGGTTCAATACCCACACATGAGTGTGGATGTTTTGTGTGTGTGTCACTGTCTGTGTGGGGAGCAATGCATTTTAGGCTAGTCACACTCACTACAATTTGAATGTCTACTTTGGCAATCCTGCTGATCACATCCAATGTGATATACACCTTTGGCGAAGGAGTACTCCAGTAATCTCTGTGGCACGTACTATAACTGTGGAGTGCTGTAGTGTAGTAAACTAGTTAGGTAAGGGTTCTACTCCCAGACATGACAGGCGTGTGTGCGCATGTGTGTTTGCAACTCATATCCTGTGTGGAGGTGTGTGTAACATCTGTGCCCACGGTGGAGTTGGTTTTGCATATTTTTTATATGGTGGCCCTACTATATTTCACAATGTCCACCATACAGGGATAACAAATGTGAAACAGCTGAGAGGCTGGGGTGCAAAGCCATACCCATACATGTGACATCAAGGCCAAGCAACCACAGTTAGCAACCCTAGTATTACCCAGAGCACACTCTCAACCCAAGTCTCATACACACACACACACATGCCTACACAACAGCCAATATGTGGGTAGTACACTGCATATTGGCCACTGATAGTAACTATGGAGTGATAGCAGTGGGCTACAGAGGGCACGGCACCCTATTCATCTGTCCAATATGCACGCACATGCAGACAGTGCTCCTTCCCCATGTTCCCCAATGGACACCTGCAACACCTGTGGTGCCATCACATGTGACCCACAAAGGACATACCATGCCTGACAACATGCCCTGTATGGACAGATGCCACTGACACCAGGGAATGCCATTAGCATGCTATCAATGTAAGTGCAGGGTAAACCTGCTGCCCATTACCGGTTCCCACCACAGGTGGGCAGGACTGGCACATCTGATGATAATCTGTGTTCACAACATGGGCCAGACACCCCAGGTACAGTTCCACATGTCACTGTACATGCATTTGGGAGGTGTGCACATCCCCAGACACTGTCCATGTCATGGGCTAAGGAACACATACATAGCAAGTGATGCACAGCATTGGCCACACACAAATAGTCATCCAGGTGACTGGATGGGGGATACAATACCCACCTGTGTGGTCAAATGCAGAAACTACAGCCCTGAGCCATAATGCAGACTATTGTCATGTGGCCTGATGCCAAGGTATACCCATCACCTAGCCTTGTATAGCCATCTGGCACAGTCAACCACCACACACCCATGCAGACATGCACCCATGCATGTCAGTACTGGTATCCTGTGTGTTTGTGTGTGTGTTGTATGATGCGTATGATCACATCCACACTTACTACAACCCCCATTAGTATACTGAAGCATACTGTCTGATGTCATACACCTCTCCATACCCTTTGCCCATACAACCTCCGTATGACCCGTGTGGTGCATGTGATACCTGCACAGTGATGTGTTGTGACAATCCCACTTCTGATGAGTTGTAATCCTGGCCCTGCCAAATGTGTCAATGTGTATGTGTCCCTGTGAGAGTGTGGCTGTGTTGACGCTGGCACCTGTTCATGCAGACAGGCACGTGTACATCACCTACCATATAGCTACCATATCCCTGTTGCAGATGCCACTCACCATCACATATATGTTCTGAGGGCTCCACAACAGGTAACCCATGTGGCGCATCCAATAACTGCATAGAACTGTGATAGCACTACATAGTCATTAGGGGTTTGATACCTTGTGCTGGTAGGTGTATGACACAAACATGCTTATGTTTTATTCTCCCACCCCTCCCTGACAAGTCTTTGCCTCTGTCTGCCTCTCTCACTCCCTCTCTGGTGGATGTGGAGTCCTACACCTGCTTTGCTTAGGCAGCAGCATGTGTATTTTAAGTGATGCTCATGATCAACTGATAGCCTCTGCATGAATTGCAGCCCTCCCCTAACTGATTGCATGTGGAACAGCCGTGGTAACATTCCCATAGCCAATTGCATGGAAACACACTCCAATATCTAGGAACATCATGTTGGTGTTGGCCCTTTTCATTCACTGTGAGCAGGAACTAGATTTGTTGTTTGGCAAACAGCATCTCAGATGGATTGGGGATGTACCTCTAACACATACACTGTGGAAACAGGGCAACACATAGGAGGGGGATGTGCCTGACCTGACTATAGACTGTAAGTGCTGCTATACTGCATTTGGAGTAATGTTGGTTTAACAGTGTGTGTGTGGATATGGCTATCCTACATGTCTCAATAACTGCCATGTCAGTTCTATGTTTATGAGGAATCCCCATATGCAGGGTCATCTGCAGACTGGGCAGTGTATTGTGCCTTTGGTTTCATGTGTTATCCACAGAGCATCTATCTGTGGACTGCAGAAGGTAGTGTGAGGATTGCAGTCTGTAGATGGTGAAAGCTGTGACAGTTGCTGACTTCATATCCCTCATAGGACATATGTTGCAACAAACCCTGTTACAACAGTAAATGTATGAGGTTATCACAGCAACATGTCAATATTGGTCCTGTATATGTGCTTCCATCCACAACTCTGTCAACCTTTGTACATATGTCGTGCATGAAGAGGTGCATATGTGCTATACATCATAATTTGTGTCATCATATCTGATAACAAGCCAGTGAGATACAGGCTACACATGTTATGTACAGTAGGGGTTATATTTGATGACATAACCTGGACATTCTGTGGATGTTTGTACAGTACTGAGGTCTGTGTACATATGGTGATTGCTGACAGTGTGTGTATTGTTAATATGTACTTTAGCCTGTGCACAGACGTGGTAGATGTCAGTGTTCTAGGTCTCGTCCTATCTGATGTTACATGCTGCTCCACTGTATGGTACCATATTGGCGTACATGTTTGTAGGGCCATACACACACATGTCCCATACCACAGACAGCCATCAAACCAAACTGTGTAGCTGCCCAGTATACGTAGGGTCAGTCTGTGAGTGGCACATATGAGGATGGTGTCGAACAGATAGTCCATATACTATAATATTATGCTAGCTTAACATATGTGGCTGTGGCTGTGTTCACATTGGTTGCGGTTATGCAGTGTCACACAGGTGTATCTTTCCCTGTGCTGTGACATGGCTGTAGAGCCTGCTATATATGCAGGTACATGTGCATTCCCCCATAGGAGATGTAGGCCAGTGTTGAGCCTGTAGCCTGCACAATGCATTCTTACATGCCTAGCAGCTTAGTGTAATTACCCAGTGAGATGTCATGTGCAGATACTTGCCAGATGTACCGCTGCTGGGCCTCCCTTAACAGTCATGTATGTCAGACAGAGCAGTGGGATGCTGTACAGATGTATGTCAATATCAATGGGTAGTATGTGGCCATGGCACCCCTGTACCAGCAGTTATTATCTGTCAGGCCAGACAGGGGTGTGTGAATGCATAATCTATGGTGGCAATTGTATACCAGTCATTATGTGTTATACCCATCTACATGGCTGTCAACATCCATATTGTCAGGAATGGTACTCATGTTTTGCACTAAGGGGTTATGTGTATACCTCTGGACTGTATAAAAAAAAAATTGGTACTACAAGTGCTCACACCAAACCAAGAAAAATAAAAGAGCACAGCGTTGCGAGTCCACAATCTTAGTTTAATATAAAAATAATAAAACAAACAGGTTAAGTGCTTTCATCAATAAGTATGACTTCTTCAGAACAAACTGCCATTGTGAATTTTACATTTAAATACAAGTTGCTGGTCTGCCATTGGTTCTAAACCAACCAATTCCATTTATGGGAAAAGGACATACTAAAGTATATAAGCAAGAATTAATTTAAATAAAATAAATAATTTCATCATAAATGACCATGTCCACATGACATAACCTTAAAATAGTACAAAATTAGTACAAAAATACTGCCACAATAACACTTAGTTGCAACAAACATTATAGACATTGCTAGATTTGATTTGCCTTCTCTTTGAGAATTGGCATTATAGTAATATGCTCATTGAGCCCAGGTGGATAATCAGCAGCTAGTCTTAACTGCCACAATAACTCTTTCTTATATAATGCATTTTGCCAATCTCCACCCCTTGTTTCAACAGTTACAAATTCAAGTATGCCAAACTTGAAGCATAGATAACCATCACATATAATGTTATGCTTATATAAAGCATTAGTATCTTTTTTATTTTTGATATCATAGAGATGCTCATATATTCTAGTTTTGAACATTCTCTCTGTTTTACCTACATAGAAGGAGGAACAGGTGCTGCAGATGGCTATATAAACTAGCTTATTGGAACAACAACTACCACTTTTTAAGAAAACATGACTTTTGTTTTTATTATCAAGGGAGATAGAAGAATCTTGCAATATATATGAACAATAGGAACACCTCCCACATGGTCTACTTCCACATCTTTTATCATGTTTAGTACTACAACTACTACCTGTCTCTAATAAAGACTTAAGGTTAAACCCCACCTTCGTAGAGAAAATGGGTTTGTCACCCAAAGTATGAAAAACATCAGTATTGGTTTTAAAAACGTTCCATTTTCTTATCAAAATTCCTTTGATCTGGGAATATAGAAGATTATACTGCACTACACATGCTTGCTGAAAATTGGGCACAGACTGCAATGTTGTCTCTGTAGATTTTTGTTTTGTGTTATCCCCACCAGTGCCTAATAAAGGTACATAAATATTACCCCATTTATCTAGAACATCCATAAGTATGGGCTCAATAAAGTCACTTGGGTACCCTCTTTCTAGAAACATGTCCCTCAAATTTCCAAATTCTGCTATAACATCATCTCTCACAGTTGTCATCCTAACAATTCTTATGGCTTGACCCTTTATGATACTTTTTTTCTGGTAAATAGGGTGATGGCTGGTGTAATGCAAGTAGTTATTACAAAATGTGTTTTTACGGTAGATTTTGGAGATAAAACCATTATGATCTTTAATAATCTTAGTATCTAGAAAATTAATTTCCTGTTCATCAAACTGATGGGTAAACTTCAAATAATCTGTAGTTGAATTTAAGTACTGAACAAATTCTGTTATTTTTTCTTTACTTCCTTTCCATAAAATAAAAATATCATCCAAAAATCTGCCATAGTAGGTGACATTAGTAAAAAACAACTCATTTTGGAAAACATACTTGTGTTTTAGAACCAGCGGCTGCTACAATAGGTCTAAATGGTGGTTTCTTTAGACTTTTATGCACCTTAGGTATTCCAAAAATCACTGGAATTTTTGGATATTTATTAAGCAGGAAATCATAGTCATCACTGGAAATTCTCTTATCCATTAAATATTCATAAAGATAACTGTCTATTCTGCTATATGAAATAGTTATCTCATTTTTGGAACATAAGGAGTAGTTGTCTGTTATAAATAAAATAATTTGCATGTCATTAATGTAGTCTTCTGACCTATATAAAACAATTCCACCACCCTTGTCTGGAGTCATGATTCTTATACCCTTGTCTTCCTTTAAATAGTTTAATAAACTTTTCTCATTATAAGTTAAGTTGTTAAATAATCTTCTTTTCTCTCCCCAAACTTTATATAAGTCGTCTTTTACTAACTTTTCATAAGCAGCAACCAGAGGGTGCAAAGGAGGATTAAAGGTGCTACTTCTTTTAAGAGTATCTTTTAGCACAACCCTAGGGGACTTCCCTGAAAACAAGATGCTCAAATTTAATTTTCTTAAATATAACTGCAAATCAACCATTACTCCAGCTATGTCAGGTATTTTAGTTGGAACAAATTTGAAGCCCTTTGAAAATAAAGAAAAAAGATCTGTTGTAATGGGAGTATCAGAATAATTATATATGTTGAAGCCATTGAAACTGTATTGGATGTTATCTAAACATTCTATTTCAGTTACAGGACCTTTCACTTGACATGTTGCTGATTTTACTGCATTGTCCTGTTGTAAGTTTTGTACACACCCTGTCTGCGATTTGCTATTCTCTTTGAGCGTCTGGGAAGTGGAAAATCCTGAAAATCAACATAATATTCAGGGTCTAGTTCCCCACTGCCCATTTCAAAATTGCAATTGAACTTCCTAATAAGCTTATCTATCAACAACTCCTAATACCACACAAAATCCTATATCAACCATCAAAAACACCTGCTCTTAGCAGCCTCCTGACTCCCTATAATAACCTGAAACAACTACGTTCTTCAGACAAGTTACAAGTTAACACTACTAGAACCACTAACTCTGCAGGTAACCACCTATTCTCCAACAAAGTTGGCAAAATATGGAATAATCTTCCCTCACACATATCCTCTCTAGCCACTCTTCCACTCTTCAAGAAACAACTCCTAATACATCTGAACAAATTCTGGCTATGCTCTTGTACCAATCCTGACTAACTACTTCCATCTATTCACTATCATAATTCTTTATTCATCACTACAATATTCTGTCTGACTACAAATAACTTAATACCTCTATAGTTACTAGTGTTCTATAAAAAAAAAAAAAAAAAAAAAAATACCATATATATTTTTTGGTTTAACAAGTATGTATTATACATTGAACTTCATAACATCTAAATTTGTACTGAAAGCAGCTAATGCCTTCCTTTTACTTAGGTGTTTTACTTGTCTTCTTTTTAGATTTGTATTACCTGTACTAAAATCACTGCATTCTTGCTTATTGCCTTTGTAAAATGTGTTTATTGTTCATTCTTTATGTTTATTATCTTGTTTGTATCCTTGGAGCTTTTCTCCTCGGGCCTCCACTGAAAATGGACATGAATCCAGCTGGACTAGCCCGGTCAACAAATGTAAAATAAATAAATAAAATAAAATAAATATTGTTGGGTGCTGCCCTGTTGTTCCCATTACTTTTAACCTTTCCACGTTCTCCTTCCTGAAAAACTAAATTTTCAGTAGGATATACTTTATGGGCTTGATACTGTTTAACATCTCTATCCAACTTTTTGATTTTTTTCTTAAAGATAACATCACATTTTTGGTCTACCCTACTAATAACTTTATAATACAGTTTTTCATACTGCTCAAACAGCAAATCAGTGACAATTTTTTCATTTAATACATTTACTTCATCACATAACCTAGTTTCCATTACCTCATAAAAGGAAACAATATTGTCTAATAGTTCCAAACCCCATTTGTTGAACATGTCAGTATATATCTTGACAATATCAGCATCATAATATATTCCATAAGGAAATTTAAAAACTCTTAATCCCTGTGGAACTATTTCTCTTTTAATACATTCATTTAAATAACACACTTCCATTTGACACATTTTTAGTTTAAACAATTTCCTCTCAAAGGTATAAACCATGTCTCTTAATGATTCAAAATTGTATTGTCCAGTTTTCCTATTAACAGATGCTTCATTACTCCTTTGTGGACTTGTACCAGAAAAAACAAAATGCTTATGAAGTAGGTTACCAAAATGTTCATGATTTTTATAAGTTACAGCTTCTTTACAGTTGCATGACTCACAGTTTCTGTTAGAATTCGAAAATTCCTTTCTTCCAGTAACCTTATTACTGGTACACAAGTTGTTACCATTTAAAAACTTGCTATTAGTATTAGTAGGAACAGTACCTTTAGGCAAAACTTCCTTGCGACATGTTTTCTTCATGTTAGGGAAGTCAAATGATGCAGGTTCGATGTCTCCTTCAAACTGTACCACACAATTACTTTTTGTCCATTATTACAACGAACAGGCTCCTGTACATCACTTAATTCAATAAAACTGTTAGCGTTGCAAGGAGAACGCCTTCTCTCACCACCATTATGAATTTGCGCTGCCGTGATGACATCATCAGTTTTCTTAAAGCGGCAGGAAGAATTAGAACCATCAAAACGAAAAGCATTACCAGCAACAGCTCCATCGCCCTTTTTAGAGCCATCCAAGGCAACATCACAGCCCAAATCTTTTTTACTAGGCTGTGTGAAGAGTTCTATAAGCCTAGTAAGCTCTCCCTTCAGTTCAGCCACATCATTCTTCAAGGAAATAATATCAGCCTGACCTGAATCCACAATGGGAGAGAGGCTAAACGATTCTGGGGACCCCATAGCAACCAGCATCAAAAAGACCAAACAATATAAAAACAAATTGGTACTACAAGTGCTCACACCAAACCAAGAAAAATAAAAGAGCACAGCGTTGCGAGTCCACAATCTTAGTTCCACTGTCTGGTACCATATTGGCGTACATGTTTGTAGGGCCATACACACACATGTCCCATACCACAGACAGCCATCAAACCAAACTGTGTAGCTGCCCAGTATACGTAGGGTCAGTCTGTGAGTGGCACATATGAGGATGGTGTCGAACAGATAGTCCATATACTATAATATTATGCTAGCTTAACATATGTGGTTGTGGCTGTGTTCACATTGGTTGCGGTTATGCAGTGTCACACAGGTGTATCTTTCCCTGTGCTGTGACATGGCTGTAGAGCCTGCTATATATGCAGGTACATGTGCATTCCCCCATAGGAGATGTAGGCCAGTGTTGAGCCTGTAGCCTGCACAATGCATTGTTACATGCCTAGCAGCTTAGTGTAATTACCCAGTGAGATGTCATGTGCAGATACTTGCCAGATGTACCGCTGCTGGGCCTCCCTTAACAGTCATGTATGTCAGACAGAGCAGTGGGAAGCTGTACAGATGTATATCAATATCAATGGGTAGTATGTGGCCATGGCACCCCTATACCAGCAGTTATTATCTGTCAGGCCAGACAGGGGTGTGCGAATGCATAATCTATGGTGGCAATTGTATACCAGTCATTATGTGTTATACCCATCTACATGGCTGTCAACATCCATATTGTCAGGAATGGTACTCATGTTTTGCACTAAGGGTTTATGTGTATACCTCTGGACTGTACAGAGTGTGTCAGAATGTCCACATATATTGGCCACTATATCTGCTGCAGTCCACAGGGGCATTACGTGCTAGCAGCGGTACTTTACTATGATGTCCTTAGGATGTCTGTCAGTAGCCAGTGGCACACATGTGAAAAGCAGATATGACCTCCCACACACACCATGTCTGTGAAGGCAATCCCAATTACAGTAACAATAGTCTACTAATATACCTGCTATACATACCTGACATCCCCCTTGCACAATGACTGTGGGACTGTAGAGGCCAGGGTAGGGCTACACTCCATGTCCAGGACATATGGTGAAAATATATGCACATATTCTATATATATTATTACACATGTGTAGTATTTCCAATTACCACTGTCATGGCAACTACCTACTATAAATCCCTACATCATGTGGGCGTGGTCCCTTTACCTTTCCTGTGTGATGGACATCCTTCCTGTGTGTGGGCATGTGCTACAGAGAGCAGGTAACAATACCTCTTACATGAGAACCGGCACACTCAGGGCAGCTACATATTTGTAGGAGGTTCAAGAACTACAGACAGAGTGTGAGTAGAGCTGTGTTAAGCTTTGTATAGTACTGGTGTTACAGGGTGTGTGTGGACATACTAGTTTACCTTGGAATGCAGTCTGCCTGCATAGCTCTCAACTGTGGGCCTATCCTCTTGGTGGCCAGAAGTGTGCCTATCATGTTTGTCTGTCCACCACACAGGTCCTGGGACAGATATTTCACTGACAGTGTATATGTGTTGAGTGCTATCAGTACATGGCTACATCCATTCATGTTTCTAACCTCAATTCCCTGACAAAGGGTATGTTGCAGACTATCCTGTAACACCAGCAACTTGCTTAGTGTATGGCAACAGTTTTCTACATATGTGCCTGTGTTCCAGCCTCTGTCCTCCACCTACATACCAAGCTTTGCACATATGACATGCTGTCAGGGGTTGTTCTGTAGTGGGCTGTGAGTATATCACATTGCCATTGCTGCCATCAGTCCACTACTGTTGTATCCCCTACACATACGGTGGGGCTGGGGCCTTATATGTGTGGGCTTCACTTATACAATGTATGTGTGCCCTTATGCACTCCAGAGGCCAGTGTATGTAACAGTGGTATATGGCCCTGTAGTATTGAGTCTGTGGGGGGAAGCACCATAAATGACCTAGGCTGTTACAAAATGTGGGGATATCAGGGGTGAGCTGCCTTAAGGTATCTGGATGTATAGTACCGTATACTTCACCTATATTGACATTACTTACATAAAATGAGTTAATGCAGGCCTACTGCCTCAAGCCTTACAGACTGTTCTGTTTGTCATTGTGTTTGTGATGGTGTCAGCTATGCCTTGTTATGTAACAGTTACATCCCATTTGGTCACCTGACATCTTTACCACCTAGTGATTTTGTACAGAGTGTAGATAGGGGCTGCTGAAATATACACCTGCAATACATACTGTTGATTGTTTGGTATCCTGTGGCCCAGTCTGTCTTCACTATTGTACAATTTGAAGGGCTTGGCCTGGAAAGCAACAGTTGTGAACCTTTCCAGATTACTGTATTAGTATAACTGTTTCACAGTTGCATTACTCTGTTTATTTGGATGTCAGTGTCTGAACAGCTATATGACATGGCATATAGAAGTGTAATAGTACACAATTAAAGGTTTCCATTCCTGCAAACCTGCGCGAGGTGTTTTTTCCTATGACCTCTCTGTGGGTATATGTTGCAAGCAACGATTATCATTTGTATGGGTGGCCCATACAGTGTCCAGTTGTTCAGGTGTTAACTGTAGGCATAGTGACTGTTCCATATTGTGTGCACCTTCTACATTTGTATCTTAGTGTACATATCTGTGCGTGTGTATGTGCAGTCGTGTGTATATATATATATATATATATATATATATATCTATGTATATATATGCTGTGTGTGTGTATATATATATATATATATATATATATATATATATATATATATATATATATGTATATCTGTATCTGCATATCTGTGTCTGTGTATCTGTATCCTAGGGATGTTGATAGCTTCCACATTTTACATTTCCTATGGGAGGCAGACTGTACTGCATGATATGTTGCCAATATCAGCCTGACATCATACAGGGGGGATGTAGTACTGTTAACATCTTGTGCCCATGCCATGTCAGGTCCTGGCTATGGGATCTGCAACGCTTGGTAGTGTATTGCAGGGTGGACGTGTTTGGCTGTGGGGGGGTATGCCTATTCGTACAAGAAGTATAGTGTGTGGGGCCTCTTAACCCCATTAACGGTGAATGTGAATATATTTGTTTTTTGTTAATCTACCATTGCTATCTACAGATGTATGGCCATATATACCTATAATAGATATATATCTGCTTACATATATATAAATCTATGTCCATATATACCTACATAGATATATATCTGCGTACATATATGTAACTTGCTGTGTATATGTAGACACATATATGTGTCGATGTAGGCATTTGCATTATATATGTTCATATATTTTTATATATATGTATATATATATATATATATATATATATATATATATACATATATACATATATAAATATGTTGTATCTGTTTAGATGTTAATATATTTACACACACACACACACACACACACACACACACACACACACACACACACACACACACACACATGCACACACACACACACACACACACACACACACACACACACACACACACACACACACACATACATCTGGATGTTGGTATACATTCTCTGTACTGTTGCATGACTGGGCTGAATGATATGTTTCTGAAAACATCAGGTTTATGTATATTTGGCATGGCTTAGTGGTAAATCACTTTGTATGTGGTGTGCAGGGTCCTGGGTTTGAACCTTGTAAGAGCTGTTTATTTTGTTGCTAAGCAGAACACGGGTCATTGGATACAGAGTGAATAAGGCACTTTAAAGCAATTGTAAGTGGGTTTGTGCAGATTTACGTGGAGGTAAGCACTGCTAACTTCCGGTTACAGTGTCTTATACTCATTTAGCTTCAAAATTGCTTCACCTGTGTAGGCATAGCTTACCCCCATGCAAACAGGCTTAAACCCGTTTGCTGCTGCTTAAAAGTGCTTACTCCCACTTACCCCACGCTAATTTCTTTAAAAGAAAAGGGGGCTTAATGGAACAGTGGTGAAAAAAAGGGCACAAAGAGGGAAAGACAGTAGGGAAACTAGCCAGGGATGTCCAGAAAGGATGTAGGGAAGGTCCACAGATGCCCATTTCTTCTACAGCAACAGCTGTGCATATACACTGAATTTGGAGGTAGATTTGGACACTCAAACTCCTGGGTGGGGGTGAGGACAACAATAATCCGTTGTGATGCCAATTAGACCGGATTACATGTGTCCAGTGGACATGTGTGCAAATTGGACAGCTATTTATGGGGCGAGATTTTTTTGTGAGAACAAATTGTCCTTTTATTTTTTTTTCAGATGAGAGTGGGATGTTGGGGAAGGGTAGTAGGTATATTTGGGGAGGTAGGTTGGGTAGGTTAACAGACAAGACAAACAAGACACATACAGGAGCAGTATATGACACATGTGGGGGGTAAACACCTTGGATGGGGAGGGGTGTTTGGATTTCGCAAGCCCATGAGCCCCCAAATGGAAACAGTGGGACTGAGATCCCCACCCATGGGTAGTCACCACTGCACCTTCACGGCCCCAAAGGTGGCTCTGCTGGGGGCTGGGTAGGAGGGGCAGGCTCACCCTCTAATTGTGCCACACGGCCCTCAAGCTTGTCACTAATCACCTTGTCGAGCTCGCTACGCACCACGGCCCGGACCTGAAGGCGGGCGACAGGTACCTCTCTGCCCCCACTCCTGGGGGGGGACAAGCCCCATCCCCTGCAGTGGTTCCACCCAAAGGTGGTGCAGGGCCAATGGAGGAGGAGGTCCCAGGCTGGGCCCCAGATGTGCTGGTGCCCGGTGCCATGGCCAGCTGAGGTGAGACAGGTGGATACTTTGGGACCAGCCTTCCCATGCGAGCTATGGTGTTGCAGTTTTAAGGAAGATATCAATTAGCAATAGTCAACAGCATATCAGTTAGCAATAGTCAACAGCATTCAGGATTAGTTATAACAGCATGCATAGGTATTCTCATTAACCCAAGACACCATATTTACAACAGTTGCAGAGCGAACAGAACACATGCATATATGGGACAACAGTGGCCATTACAACAGCATGCAGGTTTCATTGATGGCAACAGGCCACCAGTATGGTAGCATTTTAACATGGTACATGCATAGAGCCAAATGCGAATATTTATAAACCAATAGGATATATGACCCAACAAAAGTTTGGAGTGTACATATACCCATTAAGGTGTGTAATTAGGTTATTGTTGCACATATGGAGGGGGTGAGAGAGAGAGGTCAAGTAACAACTAATATATCCCTGTAGTTTTCACAACTTTCTTAGTCAATGCAGTGATCTATCCCTTACATGTATTATTACACTACCCAATGTCCTTACTTTGTACAACGGTATGTTTGTCAATTAGTATATACGTGGACTGTGTCTTACGTATAGTCTACACCTCTTGCCTGTTATACCTGTTGAGAAAATCATTGTTAACACTACCTGACGATTTCTACACATACACCCAGATTCCATGCTTGTAGACAAGTATATAAGTGAACTGTGTTGTACTACAGTCTACACCTCTTACCTGGTATAGCTGTTGAGAAAATCATTGTTAACACTACCTGACAATTTCTACACATACTCCCAGATTCCATGCTTGTAGACAAGTATATAAGTGACCTGTGTTGTACCTACAGTCTACACCTCTTACCTGTTATAGCTGTGGAGAAAATCTTTGTTAACACTATCTGACAAATTCTACACATACTCTCAGATTCCATGTTGCTGTTATACAAATACCTAATGCTCTGTTATTGCACACACTCTGGTCAAGGCTTGACAGGATGCAGGTGTTAATGTGACATATATTGAGAATTGCTGTCATACACTTTGGGTGAGATGCTACAATGACATGTTTGTTTTAATATACATTCTCTGACTATGTACAGGTCTGCCTATCAGTTATATTTTAGTACAAGCTGCCTACATTTCTTGGTTCATCACACTGATTTGTCAGGGGAACAGGTTACCAAGCAGCAGATGTGGGCCATTTATCTGGACATGCTTGACAGATCAGAACAGTTGAGGGGTATGACTATGCATACAGCTTACTACCTGAAAATTCTGCCATAGTCTGTACAGTTGATGGTTATGATTATGCTTACAGCTTACTATCTGAGCATTCTAGCAAATTCTGTACAGTTGTTGGGTCTAATTATGCATACAGATTTCTATCTGGACATTCTCACAAACTCTGTACATTTGTGGGGTATGATAATGCATACAACTTACTCCCACTCCCGGGATTCAAACCCCTGTTGTGTGTGGTAAAAATATTACAGTTGACATCACAGTACACTGTGCTATCAGGGAACTGGTGTGAAGCATTCCAATGTTTTCTGTCTAAGTCTCCCTCAGTTGTACAATATGACTGACCTCTTGGGACTTCCAACATTGTTATACTGAACTTCCTACACATTTTATCTGCATTCAGTAGTGTGGGTAACACTGCTTAATACAACAGTACTATTTATAGAATGCAGCACTACAGCAACATGTGACAGCAGAATGTACACAAGAACTCCATGGGTTATACTTTTATTCACAAGATATTACACCTTTACTTACACACAACCTATATGACAGTCTTCCTGTCATATTGTCTAGTTTATTCAGTACATCCCATACACAATACCTTTATATACTGGTACAACACTTTCTAGAACTGTTATATTTATTTGTTATGACAGTACATGCAAGATTATTACTAACCTGCCTCGCGATGCAGCCTTTGCATCCTAGCAGCATGGGCTTGCTGGTTCACAGCCCGCTCACCTACAGCTGTCAGAGAAATACAGTGATATTTAGCCATTACCTATCCATAGTATACACAAGCTAGGCAATCATTATCTACATAGTGGAATGAGTATTTAGTGCTGGGGCATCGGCTATCTGCCTTGATTCTTGGATCCACTGCTCCAAGAGAGACCCCCTCCACCGCTTCAGGTCAGCATGGTGATGCCTGACATGCTCACCAGTCTGGGGGATACCGGTGGCACTGGTGAGGTCACGGGTGAGACTGTCCCAGGCCTCAACTTTATACTGAGAGCCCTGGTAATGGCCCTGCAGTAGTCTCTCTGCTCTTGGAATTTTACCAGGAGCCATACCATGAATCTGGACTCCTGGGTGCCCCAGCACTGCGCTCTAAATTGAGTGCCTTCCCCAACTCCAGCCATTCTGCCTATAGTAGGGAGCTGCAACCAGTTCTTGGAAGTATTGGTGCCTGTGGGGTTTAAATATGCCCAATTTCCCACACTTTCCCATGATTGGATGGTTTTGAAAAGTTTAAGATATGGGTACACCTGCTTACCTAATGTTGGCATTGTTTACAGTGGTATATCACTGGGCAGATTGAGTTAGCCAGCCTACACATTGCTTACTCCAACTAAGCTTAGCTGTGCAATGCTTAGCGTTGCTTAATATTTAATTTGCATTATATTTCCCTTTTGACATTGATTTATTATTCGTTACATGTTATATATGTGTTTGATATCTGTGATTCATGTGTACGTACACTGTATTGGCTCCTGAGGACTTCAACACTTTATTACAATAACACCTCACATCTGGCCTTACTGCAGTACTCTATTTCACATATTTATGTTATGTAGCAGGTTATACAACATCACACTGTACATAGATTCCTTTCACATGTTCAGTTTGATTTTCCTATGGTGAGGATTTGCTTGTTGAAACCTCAATCTTATGTACTGCTATGATGGCTTAGTGGTTAACGGCAGTAGTGGACAGGGTCTTGGGTTTGTGCCTTGCAGAGGCTGTTTATTTTGTTGCTGGGCAGAACATGGGCCATTGGATACAGAGTGATTAAGGCACTTTAAAGCAATTGTAAGCGGGTTTGCATGGGTTTGCATGGAGGTAAGCACTGCTAACTTCTGGTTACCATTTCTTATACTCAGTTATCTTCTACATTGCTTAATTTGTGTAGGCAGTGCTTAACCCCATGCATACACACTTAAACACGCTTACTAGTGCTTATATATGCCTACTACTACTTATTTGTGCTTAAACCTGCGTACTAGTGCCTTATTCATTATGACACTGACACTTCACATGTGCATTTCCTGCAATACTCCAGTTCATAAATATATGTTATTTAGTGGGTTTTGCAACAAAAATATTGGTTATAACATGCTTTGCCATGTAAAATAGACTGTGCTGCAGTGGGACTCGAACTGAGAATGCCTGCCATTAGGTGAAAGCTCTGCCCACTACCCTATTGCTGTGCTGCTTCATTTGCATATATCTTCCTTGTTATCCTCTTCAAACTTTTAAGCTGCTATAACTGTAGCTAAGCAATGGGCACACCCGCGCACCTATGGTTAGCTGTACTCAGATTCAAAAAAAAATAAATAAAAGGGTTTCTTCATTTAATTTATATGTACTGTTGCTGTTGTACACATGGGGGACTGTTGGTGGGGATATTCAGACACCTATGAGTGGTCTCGCTCATTTCTTACCACTTTCTACTGTTCTACATTGCAGGGGCATGTTTATTCTGAGACCTCTGCTCAAAGACATGCCCCCTACTCTCGTACACACTCCGTGTAAGCCTAGGAGCTCTGGCAGTACGCCTTATTAATAGGCAAGGTGCTCTGCCGTCCTGCACCTAAATGGGCGCTTCCGTGCAGGACTAAGCTAGTCCTGCACAAAAGTTTAGTAAATCCAGGGGAGTAACTATTTATGCATGGTCTCAGCTAAAACTAAACCCAGTGAAAACATTAAGCAACTGCTTCTACAGGAACAGCTCATCACTGACTCTAAACATATTCAATTATACCCTCGTTTTATAAAAAATATATTAAAACACATGCAAAATCATCAGAAAGAAAAAAAACTTTTGGCTAAAATATGTTATGCTTTACCTAAATTAAATAAAGAAAACAATTATTTAATTTCCAAGAAATAATATTACAGTCTCCAAAAAAACTACCCATTGACTTGTTTTATATCCATTTTAACTCTACTTTAATTCTTATGTTTACTAAAATAATTCAATGTTATTCTATAGAAGACCAGCATCTAGAAAAATATTATAAATTGACCAGCATTAACTTGCTTCCAAATAAGCACCACATGATGTGAAAAACTACAGCCCCATAGTTTTGCTGAATCCAGATTGCAAAAGGTGTTTAAAGCATTCTAACAAATAGTTAATATACTCCTTATGTGTTGGTTAGAACATCATTTTTGATTTATTCAAAAACAAAGCAGGAACAAGTTAAATTACATTTTACACTTCATAGCTTTATATGGTAAGAATGATTTAAGCAGAATTCTGCATTCAGAAATGGCTCCTTTTCAGTTATGCTTATAAAGTATTTGATACACACAAAATGAATGTTTACAGTACTAAGTAAATCAAATCTTCCTATTCTGATGATTGATATTATCAGGGCTTTATTTTTGAACCATCTTCTTTATTTCAATTAATGATCTTAAATCTTTAATTTCATTTAAACTGACTAGAGCTACATATGAATGCTCTCTTTCCACTTCTATATTCACTTACATTTGGAGATCCTATTAATGAACATAACAAGACTCATTACTTAATCCCATAAATATTGGCTTAAAAAGATAAAACTTCTTGCTTTCATAGACTATATTCTTATGACTGCCAACACAATGAATTATTTGGACACATTTCCTGTACATTTCCAGAAATGGAAAAAAATGTCCTTAAATTATTAGCTACAAGACAAACTTTCAAACTGCACACGATGTGACTTCTAATGGCAATCCAGATTTTGTTTTCACAACCAAAACTGCTGAGTCTTTTAAAATTTGGGGAGGGGCTTATAGAAAATATGTTTATATTTTATTTATTCATTGATTACTATTTGTTAACAAGAAAGTAAGCTCGTCATCCACAACCTAGGTCCAAGAAGCAAAACATGACTACACATATAACATTCAATCAGAATAAACAAGAATATACACAAAATTAACAATATGCACAACAAAGAAACAAAAGAAATGCAGCATATTTATGAAATAAGTGGGGAAAAGGCAAACTCCCAATCCCCAGAAATACCAGCGGTCAGCAAAAGAGCTGTTACAATGTTCTGAATGTTCAACCAATGAACTCTTGATATTTTAAACCATCAATAAATTGAATGCAACCTGTATGTATACATATGTTTTGGTTTACTGATTTACCTAACTATTTTAGTTAACTTTTTTACAGGAACTGGATCACCATAACTTTATCTATTATAGTCATTTTTGATTGCAGATACACTCATCTTCCCAATTATTAGCAAACTATTACTCTTTTAAAATAAATAAAAGCAATTTTTACGAGATATATTTCTCTTGATTTCAGTTCCCCTATCAGTTTGGATACACCTACGTGTAACTAGAAAAACAGAATAATTCTGTCTGTAATTTTACAGACTCAGTCATTCAATGGGTCAGTCTTCCACATCTAGAATCCCTCTTTCTACTGTCTAATAAGGTTATTAATATAGGGGATTATGAGTGAGTCTGATTATAACCATGTTATTATGTGTTCGAGAAATGGAGGCCAAGAAATTCCCGTCAAGAGTAAAGCTTATGAGGTGAATCTTGGCCTTCATGTCAAGAACACATAATAAAGGGTCATGAATGGAGATCCAGTCATAATTTTTTGTACAGCATGGAGCTTTATTTGCTCCATGTACAACCAGTTACTGGAAAAAAAAGAATTTTTGATGCCTTTCAAAGCCAAAAAGCACTTAGCAAGCACTATCAGGAAGACAGTGTAACACAGTCCCTTATGTTTACACTCACCTTCCAATGCCTGTCAGATGTCCACATTTTTGCCTTATACATTTGGTCAGTTCCTCATAAAATGTTTAATTTTCATACAAATCACTGAGTATTGAAATCACTAAATATTGACACTGATTTCATTTCCAGAATTTGAATCTTTCAGAAAATGCAGGTGAACACATATCCTGTTATTTTAGCTACATTCTAAGTTTATGAGAGGAAATGAGGGACACATAATATGTATGGACAGCAGGAAGAAACAAATCTGTTTTTTTGTTTTATTCTGCCACCTGTCTTTTGCTGATCAGCACTGGCAGATTTGACTGCCTAACACAAGACCTGACCTTAACAAGTTAAGCAGGAGGCACTTAACATTTGATAAGGCTGGGTCTCTCTACAGCAGTCCTTAACTGATTTGTCTTTTTCCAAACAGTGGAATGCAATCAGAGGATTTGACATAATGGTTAAGGTTTTCACCTCATAGACACAAGGTACAGTGTTTGATTATGACCTTGGATTACTGGCTAGTCTTAAAATGGCTCTTCTAAGCAGCTAGCCTGGTATTCACCTATGAACCTATTACCGGAACATAAAGCTTAAAGAATACACTTAATTTGGAGACTGTTAACAGTTTTATATGGTATTAACAGCTATTATACCATGACCACCCCAAAACGTGCACGCTGATTGGCCAGCATGCCCATTGTAAATCGAGTTATACTAATGGAAAAAGGTCCGGTCGCCCGGACTTTTTTCCATTAGTATAACTCGTTTTAAACATTGTCTCGCTATGTTAAATGGGTTTAACATAGCGAGACAGTTAAAAAGCAACGGAGATCTCCGTTGCTTATTTTAAGCTGTCTCGCTATGTTAAACCCATTTAACATAGCGAGACAGTGTTTTAAAACAATGGAGAAAGCAAGATCTCTGTTGCTTTTTTAGTGTTCGCTATGTTAAATGAGTTTAACATAGCGAGACAGTTTAAAATAAGCAACGGACATCTACGTTGCTTATTTTAAAACTGTCTCGCTATGTTAAACTCATTTAACATAGCGAAACATAAAAAGCAACGGAGATCTTGCTTTCTCCGTTGCTTTTGCTCAACTCTGATGTACCGCGCAGGCACAGTACATCAGAACTGCCGCGGATGCCAGACATCTGCGGAAGGGCAGTAAACAGGCATTATACTATGCCATTATTTAAGAAAAGTAATAGTTTCTTTTCTTAAATAATGTCATGATATAGCAATAACCACTTCTGGTGTGGTAATGCTAAATTTACCCACGGTTGGCTTTGTTTGGTCCTCGGGCGCCTCGGGACCAAACCACGCCAACCGTGGGTAAATTTAGCATTACCCACACCCAGGCATGGGTTATTGCTATATTAACAGCTTTATATGGTAACAATGATTTAAGCAGAATTCTGCATTCAGAAATGGCTCATTTTCAGTTATGCTTATAAAGTATTTGATACACACAAAATGAATGTTTACAGTACTAAGTAAGTCAAATCTTCCTATTCTGATGATTGATATTATTAGGGCTTTATTTTTGAATTCTCTTCTTTATTTCAGTTAATGATCTTAAATCTTTAATTTCATTTAAACTGACTAGAGCTACATATGAATGCCCTCTTTCCACTTCTATATTCACTTACATTTGGAGATCCTATTAATGAACATGGCAGGACTCATTACTTAATTCCATAAATATTGGCTTAAAAAGATAAAACTTCTTGCTTTCATAGACTATATTCTTATGACTGCCAAAACAATGAATTATTTGGACACATTTCCTGTACATTTCCAAAATGGAAAAAAAAGGTCCTTAAATTATTAGCTACAAGACAAACTTTCAAACTGCACACGATGTGACTTCTAATGGCAATCCAGATTTTGGTTTTATAACCAAAACTGCTGAGTCTTTTAAAATTTGGGGAGGGGCTTATAGAAAATATGTTTATATTTTATTTATTTATTGATTACTATTTGCTAACAGCAAAGTAGGCTAGTCATCCACAACCTAGGCCCAAGAAGCAAAACATGACTACACATATAACATTCAATCAGAATAAACAAGAATATACACAAAATTAACAATATGCACAACAAAGAAACAAAAGAAATTCAGCATATTTATGGAATAAGTGGGGAAAAGGCAAACTCCCAATCCCCAGAAATGTCAGCAGTCAGAAAAAGAGCTGTTACAATGTTCTGAATGTTCAGCCAATGAACTCTTGATATTCTAAACCATCAATAAATTGAATGCAACCTGTATATGTACATATGTTTTGGTTTACTGATTTACCTATTTTAGTTAACTTTTTTTACAGGAACTGGATCACCATAACTTTAGCTGTTATAGTTATTTTTTGTTGTAGATACACCCATCTTCCCAATTATTAGTAAACTATTACTCTTTTAAAATAAATAAAAGCAATTTTTGTGAAATATATTTCTCTTGATTTCAATTCCCCTATCAGTTTGGATACACCTACATGTAACTAGAAAAACAGAATAATTCTGTCTGTAATTTTACAGACTCAGTCATTCAATGGGTCAGTCTTCCACATCTAGAATCCCTCTTTCTACTGTCTAATAAGGTTATTAATATAGGGGATTATGAGTGAGTCTGATCATAACCATGTTATTATGTGTTCGAAAAATGGAGGCCAAGAAATTCCCGTCAAGAGTAAAGCTTATGAGGTGAATCTTGGCCTTCATGTCAAGAACACATAATAAAGGGTCATGAATGGAGACCCAATCATAATTTTTTGTACAGCATGGAGCTTTATTTGCTCCATGTACAACCAGTTACCGGAAAAAAAAGCATTAAGTGTTTTGATGCCTTTCAAAGCCAAAAAGCACTTAGCAAGCACTATCAGGAAGACAGTGTAACGCAGTCCCTTAAGTTTACACTCACCTTCCAATGCCTGTTACATGTCCAGATTTTTGCCTCATACGTCTGAGGTCTTTTCCTCATAAAATGTTTAATTTTCACACAAATCACTAACTATTGAAATCACTAAATATTGACACTGATTTCATTTCCAGAATTTGAATCCTTCAGAAAATGTAGGTGAACACATATCCTGTTATTTTAGCTACATTTTAAATTTATGAGAGGAAATGAGGGACACATAATATGTATGGACAGCAGGAAGAAACAAATCTGTTTTTTTGTTTTATTCTGCCACCTGTCTTTTGCTGATCAGCACTGGCATATTTGACTGCCTAACACAAGACCTGACCTTAACAAGTTAAGCAGGAGGCGCTTAACATTTGATAAGGCTGGGTCTCTCTACAGCAGTGCTTAACTGATTTGTCTTTTTTAAACAGTGGAATGTAATCAGAAGATTTGACATAATCGCTAAGGTTTTCACCTCACAGACACAAGCTAGTGTTTGATTATGACCTTGGATTACTGGCTAGTCTTAAAATGGCTCTTCTAAGCAGCTAGCCTGGTATTCACCTATGAACCTATTACCGGAACATAAAGCTTAAAGAATACACTCAGTTTGGAGACTATTAGTAGTCTCTTGATTTTTCACTAAAGAGCATGCATGACAAATTTTGTCAAACAGTAAGACGTTCACTTTTTTCCCCCAATAGAGCATAACAAGGTCCTGACCAAAAGTGCAACACCTGTAATTTTGAGCCCTGCAACCAAATACATGAAGTGTGAACAGTGAACAATTACAGAAAATCTGAAAAATCTCTGTAATATCCTAAACTGTTTTGAAAAGAGGCAATGCCCCACACCTCCAATACCCCTATGTATATATATATATATATATATATATATATATATATATATATATATATATATGGATCTAGGACGTTTGCTCAAATAAGCAAATATCCGAATCCATAACAACTGAACACACTTTAACGAAAGCGCTTTTATTGAAAAAGCACTTTCGTTAAAGCATGCTACAAAAAAATTAAAAAAAAAACACTATATATATATATATATATATATATATATATATATATATACTAATTCTCTGAATGCTATACTACAGATTAAGGGGAATATTCTGAGGAACCAACAAATTTGGAATTACTCTATATTATCCATTCATAATTTTAGGTTAACATTAAAGATGCTTGTATACGCAGTCCTCACAATTTCAACAAGGACCCAATACATCTGTGTTAAAAATCCACAGAATCTAACTGAGGAAATATTTTTCCAAATGTTCATGATTTGATCTCTGCAGAAGGCTTAGCTATATGAGTTTTAGCCAAGGATATAACAGCTATCCAGCTTCCAACACGGAAGAGTACCTTCCATGCTCCCACACCATTAGCAGCTTGAGCAGAGCTGAAGAAAAACAGTGGTTTGGGTGCCAAGCCCTTTGAAGCTTTCCTGCCTCTGAAAAGTGCTCCTCTTCTGGGTTTCAAGGATCGACAGTTGGCTAATGGTTCTCAATTACTGGGCAAATAAGTTCCCTTCGGGGAATAAACCTTCCACGTTTCATTTTTATGGCTAAAACTTAACCTTTTCTGTAAAAAAATATATTTTAAGCTAGCAAAAAAGTGTATTATGTGACATTTAGTCACCTTTCTTGTTAAGAATGACTTTTTACTTTTGTGGAAAAAAGTTATTTAAACTAAGTTAAACTTTTTTTCCTATCTAACATTTGTGGTAAATTCATTTTGAGGGATGGGATAAGTGTTTAAAGTGCTTTTCACTGTGTTTATTTATGGGAAAATCTACATTTCTAAAACATATTCACCAGCTATTTCTACTACTCTTTCCCAGGATTCAGGCATCATTTTCAGCTTCACCATGGAACAACCTACTGGTTCTGTGGTTCTTCCTTCTTCCAGCCACATTGCCACAAAAAAGAAGAAAATTTCCAAACACCCTTTACCCCTTCAGCAGACTACAAATTTGCCTCAGCCACTGATGGGTGACTCTGCTGTTGCCATTTCTAGATGCTCGTACCATTCAGCATTTTCCTTGGCTTCCTGTGATGTAGTCTCTGCAGTGACAATGGCCAAGAGTTAGACACACCCTCTGCATCTGTTGGACTGCCCTGGCTGGGCAGGATATAATCACTATTGGTGGTCTCAGAGAAAGGAGAAGGTAATACCTCCCTGCTTAGCTAGGCTGGGATGCCCTCCCCCCTAGGAAGGATTTGTCTGTCAGAAATTCCTATCAAAAACAAGCACAGAGTTATGCATTTATCTGCTCCTGCCTGTGTTACTTTGGAAAGAAGTGATTTACTGGGCTTAGCTCAGGGTTTAGTTCAAGCTCTTAACCCTTCCAGTTCCAGTGTTACTGGTAAGAGAAAAAAAATAATTCTTTACTGTCTGTTGTTTTTAAGGGAATTTAACTAGAAAAAAGATTGTGAGGAGACAGCTTCTGTTTTCTCTCCTCTGGTTTCTGATTCTGATTCTGAAGAGAGTGATTCTTCTTATAGTCCCTTAAAAGGATTTTCATTTTCTGAAACCATATCTAAAAAGAACTATTACAGCCAACAAAACTTGCAAACAGGAACCAGCTGGAAACAAATGTAAAATCCACCAGTACTTGACAACAGAAGTACTTTATTCATAGAATAAATCCAATAAAATCCAGATGAAATGTAGATAAGTGCTTTCATTTGTAATGAAGTTCCTTGCAACTATATACAATTTTTGGAACGAAAGTGCTTATCTACATTTCATCTGGATTTTATTTGATTTATTCATTTGAATAAAGTACTTCTGTTGTCAAGTACTGGTGGGTTTTACATTTGTTTCCAGCTGGTTCCTATTTGCAAGTTTTGTTGGCTGTAAAAGTTGCTGTTTTTCTTTGGTTTTCTAAAAAGAACTAACTGCTTCATTGGGAACATAATGACAATTCGCTGTCTTTAAAGAAATACTATGATTTATTATAATTGGAATTTCTTGAACCTTCTCCAATTCCTCCTGTTCTTCCAGCATTGGAAGATGTTTTTGTTATTGCCTGCAGCTTATCTGATGTCAGTCTGCTGCCCTTAAGAAAGCCGATAGATTGTATGAAGTTCATCAGTCTTTATAAGTTTTTATTTTCTAACCCAGATCTAACCCAGCACTGATTTCCTCTGTAAATCCTGCAGATGCTAAAATATAGTAAATACTAATCTCTACCCCTCTGTTATGTATGGGAAATCATTAGAAAGATTTGGGGAAAATGGGTATTCGTTTGCAACACTTATTTTTAGAATTCATAATTGTCAAGTTCACATGTCAAAGATTATCATTGCTTCATTTGGGAATAAAAGGAGCATTATAGCTTCCTTTCTGTCTTTTAAGCAAAAACCTTATTTGTGTAATCTTATTTCTTCTGTGTCTCAAATAATGAATTACTTTTTGAAATGTGCTTATGTTTCAGCTGATGCCACTTTCAGGATGGCTGCTACTGGCACTGTTATGAAAAGCTTTGCTTCACTGTATACACAAAACCTTCCTGAGGATGTTAAAGATGAAATTGTGAAGTCTGCCTTAGACAGAGAGGTTACATTTGGACCATCTGCTGCAGAGGTCCTTAAAAAGTGGGAAAAAAATGAGGGCGAAAAGCTAATTGAGGGAGTTTTTTTCATATTTTTTCAGCCTTCCTTCTCAGAATAAGCAGACACAGCAAGTTTCTAGCAATCAGACTTTAAAAAAACAATGTCAAGAGAGCTTCAAATAGAAAGCAAGCCCCCAGAAACAAGAACAGAAAAACAAGCCTGAATATCCAAAGAATGCTTCCATACACCCTAGCACATTTTTAATTCTTCCCCAAAGTCTTACTCTCCATTTCTCTGTTTGGCAACAGACTGTCTCAGACAAACTGGTTCTGAGAGTAATTCATCTGGAATACAGAAGGCAATAGCTCTCTGTCCCTCCTTTTCAGGGCATTCCTCTGCATCCATTAGACCAGACTTCTTTTTTTCCTTCCTGACATTCAGTATCTTCTAACTCAGGGGGTGATAGAAAATGTCCCTCCTTCTCAGAAAGGGAAAGGTTTTTATTCAAGAATGTTTCTGGTACCGAAGAAAGAAGCTTCATGCAGCCAAATTTTACATATTTGTTTTCTAAACCAGTTTGTGAAATTTCCCGAGTTCAAATTGTTATCCTTCAGGACCTGTTACTTACATTCGCTAAGTTTTTAGTGACCCTAGATTTAATGGATGCTTTTCATCACATTCTTATAACACCAGATTTTAAAGGTTTATTAATGTTTTCTGTGTCTAAATCACACATTATGTTCTCTGCATTACCCTTTGGGTTATCCACTGCTCCATGAGTATTTGCAAAGTGTCTAGCTCCAGTAATAGTTTATTGCAGACTGCAAGGTATTCACATGTCCTTATTTAGATGACTTGCTTATCTTTGCAGTGTCTTTTGTCAGGAATATTTTAGTTGTGTGAAAGCTCTCCTTCTTAGACTGGGGTTTCAGGAGAACATTAAAAAGTCTTGCTTTTTACTCTCTCAAACAGGATTGGTTTCCTGGGGTGTCTGCTAGATTCTACAGTTCAAAGAGCTTGTCTTCCACAAGAAAAAGATCTATATCTAAATCTATTCCTCAGTTTTTTAGTCAGACCAAAGCCTCACCAAGAGAATTTCTCAGGAAACTTCTTTCATGATTCCTTTAGCCAGACTCCACATGAGAAAAAGTCAGTGGTACTTAAAATCAGTTTGGTCCCAGCACAAACATAGCCCTGTCATTCCAGATTCCTGTTTTGAGATTTGTAAAAAAGATAACTACTTTGGTGAAGAAACCATTTTTATCTGAATCCATGTCTTCCATTTTCCCTTCCAGATCCAGCACAGTCTGTAACTACAGACACATCAGACTTTCTTTGAGGAGCAGAGTCTATGGAAGTAAAAGTGTAGGGTCTAAAGAACAAAAAATACAGACCAAAACATATAAATATAAAAAGAGATGTTGACAATAATAAATATCCTCAACTATCTCTCAGTTATCTATGGTCCACATGACCATTACAAGTGGTTACAGACAACACTACAATAATGTGGTACATAAATAAACAGGGAGGAACCAGATTTTTCCCTCTATGCAGACTAGCCTTAGTAGCCTGGGGATATAGCTATTCAGCATAATCCCCCTCTACAGGCATCTTGCATCCTGTCAGAGCAAACTTTTGTGGCAGAGACACTGAGCAGAAGTAGATCAAACCCTCATGAATGGAACCTGAATCAAGTGGGTCTTCCAGGAATTGATAGTGCAGTGGGGAACACCTCAGATAGATCACATTGACTCCAGTCACAACAATCAACTGGCAAAATTCTGCTCCAGGACTTCATGCAAGGTCTAAGAATGCATTTTCTTTTACTTGAACAGGAATATTTCTGTATGCACTTCCATCCCTTCTACTGTTATCCAAGGTCATTCTGAAGATTTAGAAGGCTCTGCAAAGATTGCTCTAGTGACCCAATTCTGACCCAGAAAGCAATGGTTTTCCCTTCATAGGGGAAAAACCCAAGGACATGGTGTTTGATACACCCCATCATGAAACAACTTCTATTAACTGCCTGGATCACTAAATTTTAATATCTTTTATGAACCTATTTTTTGAGGATGTGCAGTAGGTATTAAAGGAAGCAAAGAAACCCGCCACTAAGAAATTATATATTAACAAATGGAAAAGGTTTTCTAGTTGATGCCAAGACAATAACCAGGAGCTTTTTAGGGCTAGCTTTTATCATCAGGCTGATGTGAGATTCTTAACACGGAAAACAGTTTTGCTCATTGTTTTGACTTCTGCAAGAAGAGTATCCAAGTTACAAGCTCTTATGATGGGTAAGCCTTATCTCGTTTTCCACAAAGACAAGGTTTCCTTAAGAACTAATCCTTCATTTATACCTAAAGTGGTATCCAAGTTTACTATGAGACAAGCTATCTGAATCCCTGTCTTCTTACTAGGACCTAAAAACGAGGGAAAAAAGATTCTTCATTCTCTGGAAGCCCACAGACAGCTCAGATATTATGTCGAAGAATTAAAACATTCAGAAACCCTGATAAGTTATTCATTTCTTATGAAGGTAAGAAAAAATGACAACCTGGGCCAAAGCAGACTGTTTCCTACTGACTGTCTTATGATACCACCTTTTGTTATACCCACAACAGTAGGTGATTCCAGGCAGGCAGGCACAAATGTACTTTATTTTGTTCAAATATGGAATTTATTCAAGAAAAATCAAGCAATTCAAAAAATGATTTTTATCATACCTCCTTGGTACCAACCTATTTTTTAACAGGTTTTACACTAATTTGAATCTCTGCATGTACAACTGTGGTAAAATGGCCTCATAGAAATACACATGGTGGGATTGCCAAACATTACATTGGGGGGAGTAAAGACACAAATGATCAACTGCATTGCAACACTGGGAGAGGAGCACTGCATCTTTGAGGTGCAATCCTTCAGAAGAGATATTAAACTGATGCCTGATATGCCTGACTTGTTGATAATGCAGGTATATGTTAAAGATCTCACAGTATTCATCAAATACAGTAGGGAGTTTCACCAGTGTCTTTGTAAAGTTCCACTGTCTACATAAATATGACCTCAGGTCTTCCATGAAACAGGTCACAAGTACAGTGGTGCAAAAGATATCAACCAAAGATAAATAAATAAAAATGTTTTCTATTCTTATCACTGGAGTGTAACTATATACTGGCTTATAATTTTGAATTTCCAATTTTAAAACAATACCAATTTGTGTAACAGCTACTGCTCTGAAATGTTTAATAGCAAATTATTGACTCAACTGCTGCCTCGTGCTTTTTTCTCTGTGGATGGTGGCAACATTTCTTAGATTCCAAACAAATTAGAAAAAAAAAATTGTTATTTAAGCAGTTCTATATTTTTCAAAGCAGTAGGACCATGACAGAAAGGAAATGGTGGGGTAGGGTATTGTTTATGTATTTTCCACATTCTGTTATCTTATAAGTTGCTATTTATCTTTTACATCTTTTTTAAACAAAATACAGAAAAAAATTTAAGAAAAAAGATATATTGGGATAAAATAAAACTTCAGTAACAAATTAAAACTATCAGATTTTGCTGCAGAAGTACAGAATTACGTGCAATAAGTACACCCATTGTTTCTCCTGCGTCCAAAGTAGCCAGTGTAGCCACTTCATTTGAATCAGTTGCTGAGGCTGATTGTCCAAGAGAACAATTGTTTTCAAAGGACACAGGGGTAGAAAAAACGTCTGAAGGTTTGGAACACTTTTCTATAGCAGGTTTTGATTAAAGTTAGCAGAGGCAGCAATTTTGAAGCATCAGAAAAAATATACCAAACTAAGAATTTTGCAATATGTTCTACAGAGTCAGTGTTTTTGTCAAAACAGCTGAATGCTTCAAAAACTGGCGAGGTGTTTGAGTTTACTGCAAACTGTAAAGTAAAAATGCAGTTATCAGCAAGCAAATAATTAAGCTGCCATAAAAACAATATATCATATGCCAACTTTCTAGGAAAAGTTATGGGTCAAAAAGAAAGTACATTAATAAGTTTAAAAGTTTAGACCATAACATCATTAAGGAATGCTGACTCCCTAATACCATGCTAATATTTTCTTTCAGCTAAGCGTCATTCAAGTGAATGTTTAAACTCTACCGTATTCTTAGCTTCCTTTAGAGTTAAAGGCAATTTATTCCTTAACTTGGAGATAAACTGTATTCAGAATGCATTCCTTTTACAGTTTTAAAGAAGGCGAAACCTTAATGACCCTTGGGTTATCTGAGAATAAACAGGATCACCTCTCCCAAGTTGTATAACTCTGTACAAGTGGGCCTGTAAAAAATGTAAACTAGTCAAGTACTTGTAAGGAAGGAAGTTACAGGGGTTAATTCTGTTTAAATCAAGCAATAAACCATTCTAACAAGAACACTGCAGTGCATATTGCTTTAACTACTGTTTTCCGAGGCTATAACACAATCTTGTTATTTCAGTTGGTCCTCATAAGTGCAGAAGAAATACTCAGTCCTTGATTAATGGAACAAAATCTCTGGATGCCTAAATTCTTTTTGTCTACTTGTTTATTCAAAATCAATTGGCAGATGAGCACTGTTCATTGTTTTAACCTTTAAAAATGGGTCAGTGTATATTACAGTATTGTGGGGCATGAGTGGGGAGTGAACATCCTAGAGGCTTGTCTATTGGTACAGACAGTCCATGGGCAGTCCCTTTACAGTCTATCCCCACCTCTAACTTATGTGTGTTAGTGAAGAGTCGGCTTAAGGAAATGGCCGAAGGTTACAGTTTAAAATAGTACGGAAAAGCCGACTAAATGTAATTATTCCATAGATCTCAACCTTCCATCTACAAAATGAGGAACACTTCCTCTCATAATGTGGAACAAATGGGCAAAATGTGGAACACTTGCTAATGGTTTACTAATAACTTCAGCTATGAAGTTCATAGGATGGTTAAAATGTGATAGTTTTACTTATGGAATAATTATTTTAATGAACTAATATAATTCATCTTTATTTACCATGAATATCTGTTAAAAAATGCTAACACTGAATGTGTCACAGACCCTTTCAGTGTGGAACTTCGAGGAACATGAACTTTTTAAGACCCCAAATGAGGAACATTCCTCATAATGAGGTACACTTTTGAGATATGCATTATTACATTGTAGTAGACCTTTTAAAATTCTTTTAAAAACTTTTAAACATAGGATCTTCTTTTGTTTCTAGTAAAAGTGAGAAATGAAAACACTATTAAACTTCATTATTTGATAGCTGTTCTATAGGGCTTTCACTCTTTAGCTTCATCAGAGCTGCCAAATATTCAGTTCAGGTTCAGATGTTAAAATCAGAAGATGATCATTTTTACGTTAGGGTGTTCTTGAGTTGGTTGTAAATCAGCAATACTTTTTTGGAAAGCCAGTGTTGGATTCCAGCTGTGGTTAGGTGGGTTGGGGCCCTATTGCCACATGGGGTTAGCGTGTGGAAGACGAAGCTTCAACATGGAGTTTTTAAATATTCTTAAAATGTAGGGGGGAGTAAAAATAATTAATAGCTAATTAAACCAAATACTGTAAAGTCCAGAGCTATTTGTCAGTCATGGGCATAGATAATGTTAAATGTTTAAATCTTAAGAAGTCTTCTTGGAATGAGTTTTAGCTCCATAGCTCCATAGACATATTATAAATGCAACAGTTAGAGATAATATAACTAAATTGGAGACATTATTGAGGGTGTTTAGGGCTTTTTTGCAAGCATGATCACAAGACGTTTAGTGGCAGTCATTGCAATGGCTGTAAGTTCACCTTATTACATTGGCTGCCTGGAGGTTGGAGCTCAGGGAATAGAAGGGAAGAGGGCCCTGATATTTATAACATTTAATGTGGTAGGGGAGGCTTCAAGTTCCATCTGGATGTTTTGGTTTGGATAGTGGTAGTGTGGCTTTTAATACATTGATTGTGTATTCATTTACCATTTTTATGTCAACAAAAGAAAATCTTATGTTTAAAAGATTTTAAAAGAATTGTAAAATGTCTACTACAATGGAATAGTGTATTATATCTGCTCAGCCTTTTTTGTACTATTTTAAACTGTAACTTGGTGTCATTTCCTTAACCTGGCTCTTTAGTAACACACATCAGTTAGGGGTGGGGATGGACTATAAAGGGACCACCTACGGACTGTCTGTACTAATAGACAAACCTCTATTTTGTTCACTCCTCACACCCCCACATCCCAAAATACTGTAATATATACTGACTTATTTTCAAAGGTTAAAACAATGGCAATTTATTTTGAATAAACAAGTAGACAAAAAGAACTCAGGCATCCAGAAGTTTTGTTCCATTAACCAAACACTGAGTATTTCTTCCAGGAATCATTCCTTCACTTACAAGGACTGACTGAAATAATTTTGTACCTTTTACAGATTTAGTTAAATGGTAAGTTCAGTTTATCAGACTGATTTCTTAATCTCTTGTTGGCTCAGTAAAGTTTAAGCCCATTTTGGATTGTGCCCCCTTAAAGGCCAGACAAAGTTGAACTCTCTACATTCTGTAACCACAAATGGTAAAACCTCAGTTCTTTCAATCTTACATTGTAAGATTTATACATTAATAATGAGAATAAATTTGTGAATATTCTTTGGATGGATAATATACAGGTAAAAGTTTTATAGATTAATATAAGTAACAGAAAAGTTCTGACATCACATTATTCTGTGATTCTTTTCTATGTAATTAAGAAGCTTTCATCAAGGAGCCTTACCCTTCAGGAAAATTATGAAATAAAGGAATCACTGCAACCCCCTCTCATCCCCTAAAGGGTCCATCTCAATACCGAAAGATTGCCAAATTCTGGTAATAACGGCCACACAGGTAAAAAACGCACTCTTCAAAGCTAAGAATGCAGCATCCATGGGACCAGACGACATCCCAGGATATGTACTACATGAACTACAAAATGAACTGGTACCTCACCTAAGTGTCATGTTTAATCATTGCCTCACCTCAGGCTTTGTGCCCATTGAGTGGTGCACAGCTACAATTATCCCACTTCACAAGGGGGGACCCATCTTGGATCCCGGGAACTACCACGCCATCAGTCTGACGAGCCTGATCTGCAAGGCCATGGTTCGTATTATCATGGAACTTATAAACAAAGACATTGGCAACCTTCAAACACTGGACCCCACGCAGTTTGGGTTCATGAAGGGCTAATCTTGTATCCTGAACCTGATTGTATTCTTCAAATCAGTCTCCAGAGCCATGGACAAGGGTAAGATGGTCCACACAGCCTATCTGCACCTCACCAAGGCCTTCAGCACCATCCCCCACTCTGGAATCATAGATAAACTTACTAAGCTGGGCATTAATCCCTACATCACTCGATGGGTTGCCAACTGGCTTACTGACAGAACCCACACTGTAAAAGTAGCCGACTCCAAATCCAGCTCCAGACAAGTGACAAGTGGAGTACCTCAGGGTTCAGTCCTGGGACAGCTCTTGTTTAGCATCTACTTCTCTGAAGTACAGGCCAACACTAAGGGACTCTGGCTAACAAAGTTCACAGATGACTGCAAACTGGGAGCCATTACTGAATCCCCAAATGATGTGGATACTCTAAAGTGTGATAAGAGACTAGGGACACGGGTGTACAGTGGTCTCACCTTCAATAACTGCATCGCCACAACAGTCAGGAAATTCTTCTGTGTGGCACACCTCATCACTAAGGGCTTTTCATCCAGAAAAAAGGAGGTCATTGTCCCACTGTACTCATCCCTCATTAGACCCATTATAGAATACAACGCCCTGTTTGGTATGTACATCTCAAGACATCAGCAACAACTGGAAAGGCTGCAGAAATACCTCACTAAAAGAACCACAGGCATAAAGCAGATGCCCTATGCTGACCATCTAAAAAAACTCCGCCTATACTCTGTCGCATATCGTCTACTCAGAGGTGATCTCTGCTTAACATACAAGGCCATGTCAAACCCAGAGCTGTTGGACATGCTACACTTAAAGAAATCTCAATCCCTTAAAGACACACCCTCCAGGGATCTAAACCTTGCCATCACAATGGACAAAACATGCTGGTTCCTGACCCAGAGACTCCCCAGACTCTGGAATAGACTGCCCATACATGTCAAGCAGAGTGCCTCTTTGGCCCTCTTCAAAAGGAACCTTGATGATTGGATGATAGGAAATTCAACTGAGGGATCATGTCAGTCACCCTGCTAGACAGGGGTCCAGGGAAGTAAATACTGTGGGAAGAAATAGCCAAGGAATTGTTATGGCTAGGCTTGTATAGGCCCTAGGGCTGGTAGCCTAGTACCAACCTATGAACCTATGAATCTATGAACCTATTATATTGAAGGCAGTAAGTACTAAATGCTATTCCACTCAAGTGGAATTCAGTCCTGAAATCACACACAATGACAAATTAATTCTTAGTTTTCATAAGAGACTCCTCAGTGGTCTGCTTGCACATTTCAGTAAATCCATTTCAGCACATGGACACACTAATGTATAGTTGGCACTTGGCAAGCATTCCACTCAGGTTTATTGGCACACTTGGCATTTTCAATGAAATCGTTCAGGCAGAATCTTATAACAATGCTGAGAACATGAATGAGAAGTCTGATGGTACAACACCCTTGCTTTGTATGAAGAATAAATCAGCTGAACGTGTTGCATGTTGAAGCAACATGCAGTGAAAGCTGTATAGCAGCAGTTCACTTTTCTTCATTTTACATAGAATGGTATATCTTTATTTCTGTATCATTTTATTAGATATGCATATAAACTACTGGAACTACAGGTTGAGAAGAGACCTTAAGACACATTAGTCAGTTAACCATGACATCCTTATAGCAGAAAATGACAAACTATCAAAGATGGACTTGCCAATGTGGCAGAGAATGAATCTCAAATAAAAAGTAAATTGAAAAGCAAAAACAAAGACAACTTGTGACTCAACAACTTTGTTAGAAAAAGGATTAATGTGCAGCTTTGAGCAGCTGTAATGAATAAATCTAACAGGATAAGCATCTTCAAGATTTCAAAACTGAATTTGAACATTGGCGTACAGAGTCACTGCAGCTATTTATAACATTACACCTTTCTCAGTTTGCAACACATGACAAGTGAGGCACCAAATCAAATTTTTACCCCTTTTGTCAGATGAAATAACAACAAAGGACAGTGATTACAAAAAACGTAAGCTGGAACTTTGGTAATGCCAAAGAATCTGCCACTATCATCATCAGCTAAAGCCGAAATGCTTGCATTTCCACCAGTTAGTGTGAAACAATTTAGAGTTGTCAAATCTCAGGCAAGCAGAAGGGCTGTTCATGGCAGGTTTTCGTTCATGTCAGAACTACCTACTTTAATATTTGATACCCTGTGTCAAAAATCTATTAATTTTGTGGAAATATACCCAGAAGATGTTAGCTGGTCAAAACTGGAAGATGAAATTGTAGACTTTGCTTTGTTTAAAATATGTTTTTCCTCCTCTGCAAAAAAAGAACATAAAAGAGACTGTAGAAGTCCAAGTGTAAACATTTCTGATTTCACAGAAGTTATTCTCTGTCCTCCCAATTAACAATTTGCACTTGCATGAATGTGATTGTCACTAACTGCATTGATGAGTGTTTCTTTTAAGTTAAGTAGCAGGTAAAGAACTGTTAAAGTGCTTCATGGGCCAAGAATGTTTGAATGAACTTTTGTTTGTGTGTCAGTATTAAAGTATTACAATGCATTAGCACTGATATCACAATACAAGAATGAAAAAAATATATATAGTAGTATTTCTATTTTCTTTTAATGGTCTTTGTTTTCCTGGGATTTCTCAAGTTTTAAATATTCTTTGTTGCTTTCTGTTACACGTTTAGATTGCCTAAAACTGTCTTTGAAGCAAACTTAACTGTGTATAGGTTTAAATAATTATATTACTATGTTCATGATTAGGATATTCCTAAGCATATATTTGTCTCATAAAAATGACAATTTTTAAGATAGTGTCATCATGTATCTATAAATAAAAATTTTGATCATATCCTAATTTTATTGAAATTATGGTTGCATATTATGTGTTCTGTACCTGACCAATGCTTCAAATACTAGAACTTTCCATGTATATGTTTGTTTTAAAGCATATTAAGAAGTATGTGATTTGGAATACTTTTTTTTGTAGTTTTAATGCATATTCTCCATTGTGACACAAATACAGAAGCTCATTATTAAATTTTATTTCCATGCACAAGAGGTCCATAAACAAGATCTGTTTTTCTTTTTCCATACACAAACCACAAGATATAAGAAATAGGAATAATGACAGACTTTAGAAGGGGAATGGGAAAAGATAAGGAAAGAAGAAATGCATGGTAAAAAAAGGTCTTCAGTTTCCACTTACTAAACTAGTACATACTCACCACAGAATAGTTTATAGTTTCATAGTTTCATAGTTTAGTACTAGGCTATCTGCCCTGGGGCATTTGCAAGCCTAGCCCTAGAGATGTGGCTTTCGCCACCCCATGTAGTGGTACTAAGGTGTATAGAATAAATTTAGAATACTGTGCCTTTGTCTAGTAGTGACACATTGAAGACCCCCTTACTTATTAAAATTAGTTTACTGTGCCTCTGTTAAGTAGCGATACAGGGTGACTCGGGTAAACCTACGATCTCCCATCCACTCGTCAAGATTTCTCTTGAAGAGAGTCAGTGAGGGGCTCTGCCTAACATGGACTGGGATTTTGTTCCAGAGTATGGGAAGCCTCTGAGTTATGAATCTGTCCCTCCAGCATGTTCTATTCATGTTTGTACTGAGGTTTAAATCTTTGGCTCTCGTGGTTCTTATGGATTTTGATTTTTTGAGGTGGAGCATGTCCATCAATTCCTGGTTGGACATGGCCTTGTACATCAGGCACAGATCACCTCTTAGCAGGCGGTATGCTACTGAATAGAGCTGGAGTTTCTTTAGCCTGGCAGCATATGACATATGTTGAAGACCCTTGATCCTCTTGGTGAGGTACTTCTGGGGTCTCTCCAGCTGTTGTAAGTGCCAGGTGAGGTACATAAAATGGTGCATTGTACTCAATCATGGGCCTGATAAGAAAGGAGTACAGGGGGACGATGACCTCCTTTGATCTGGATGTGAACCCCTTCATGATAAGGTGGGCAAGGTAGAAAGTCTTTGTAACCACTTTGGCAATGTGGGTGTCAAATGAGAGGTCACTATCAACTTGGGTCCCCAGGTCTCTGATTACTTTTTCGGTACTCAGTGGGTTACTGTCTATGTGATAATTTGTGGGTATTTTGTTTTTCCCAAAGGGGATGACTATACATTTCTTGGCATTCAGTTTAAGGCCGTGATTCCGGCACCAGTTGTCCGTTTCGGTGAGGCCTTTCTGTAGGATGTATGTGTCAGCTGGTGTATCGACTATGGAGCTTAGTTTGCAGTCATCTGTGAACTTTGTCAGCCACAATCCTCCCATGTTTGCTTTCACATCTGAGAAGTAAATGCCAAACAAGAGGGGTCCCAGGACAGAGCCCTGTGGGACACCGCTTGTGACTGGCTTTGAGTCTGACATGGCTCCCGCAATCTTGACTTTATGGGTTCTGTTCTTTAGCCAGTTTGCAACCCATCTTGTGACATATGGATTTACTTTTAAGCTGTTTAGCTTATCTATGATCCCCGAGTGGGGTATTGTGTCGAAGGCTTTAGCCAAGTCCAGGTAGGCTGTATGGACTGCCTTGCCCTCATCAATGGCTCTAGTGACTGTTTTGAAAAAGTCAACCAGGTTCAAAAGGCAGGATCTGCCTTTACAAAGCCGAACTGGGTGAGATCAAGTGTCTGTAGGTCCCCAATGTCGTTGTTTATGAGCTCCATAATAACTCTTTCCATAGCTTTGCAAACCAGGCTGGTCAAGCTTATGGGGCGGTAGTTCCCAGGGTCTGTAGTGGAGCCTCCCTTGTGGAGTGGGACCACTGTTGCTGTACGCCAGTGTTCAGGTACATATCCTGTAGTAAGGCTAAGGTTAAATAACATTTTTATATGCGGGTTTAGCTCCTCTTGGAGTTCACGTATCATGCAGCCGGGGATACCATCAGGTCCCATAGATGCTGTGTTTTGCTTTGTTGAGGCGGTTCTCACCTGGACATCAGAGATGACAGGGAGGTTACATTCAGCTGGGATGTGTATTTCTTCTTTTGGATGTGAGAGAGGAGAAATTTGCACTGAACCTGTCTGCCAGAATGTTGGCAATATCTGTGGGTTTGGTAAATTTTTTGTCGTTGTGTACTAACTCTGAGCATATCTGAGTGTTTCCACCCAGGTTTCTAACATAACTGAAGAATGCCTTGTGGTTATCTTTAGTTTCCTTGGTGATTTTTCTCTCAAAGTTGGCCTTGGATATTTTTATGAGAGAACGTAGCTTTCTACTAGCGCTGATCAGAGATGCCTTCCCTTTATGGGATTTTGCTCTGTCTTGCAGTAGCTTCCTTCTTTTGTTATACAATTTGTTTATGGCTGGGGTCCACCAGACAGGACACTTTCCTTTGGTGGAGAAGGTCTTGGTTTTATTTGGGATTGCATGATCCATGCATTCTTGGAGATGTCCATAGAAAGCATTTGTGTAGGATTCAGCATTGTGGGATGTGGTTTTCATTGGCCCTGAGGGCTTAAATGATACCATCTCAGTCTTGAGAAGTGTAAAGTCAGCTTTTGAGAAGTTTCTCACTGTAGTCTTTTGTGCTGGGGGTGGAGGTGGTAAATGTATATCCAGGGTGATTAGTTTGTGGTCAGATCTCACCAGTGAGGGCAATACTTCCAGTGTGGAGCATTTTGTCCCCATGTTTGTGATGATCAGGTCTAGTATATTATCCCCCCTTGTGGGAGAGGTGACTAGCTGTTCCATTGCATTTGAGTTTATGAATTCCAGGAACCTTTGGGCTAGGGTATTAGGGCTAGAATAGTGCACCCAGTCTATGTTAGGGTAGTTGAAGTCTCCCAATATGATGGTATTTGGTGAGACATTCATATCTTCCAATGTCTTCAGGAAGGCTGAGTGGGGTTCTTGAGATTGGGAGGGTGGTCTGTAACATGCAACCAGTTGTATAGCAGTTTTGCCTACGGTTAGCTGCACCTGGATGGTCTCCGATGCTTCATGAGTTGCCACTAACCTAGAGGTGTGGGTATCCTTGATGAATATGGACACTCCCGTTTTGGGGCGAAAAGCATGATATGAGGTAAAGCCTGGTAGTGCTGGGGTGCTCTCAGGAGCCTTGAACCAGGTCTCGGTTACAGCGCAGACATCGATGTTCTCCATACTGAGGAGTGCTTCGAGAGCCTGCATCTTGAGATTTAGACTTCTGGCGTTGATCAGCATTACCCTTAATTTTTTTCCATTTTTGTTTTCTAAAGAGGTGGGTTCGTCATTTGAGCCTTGCCTAAAAAAGGCACTATGGGGGTGGCAAGAGCCTTAGCCAATATCCAGAAGCCCAGTGGTGACAGGTGCAAGCCATCCCTTGTGAAGCAGCGTGGCTTGTCCAGCATGTCATCCCAAGCAGACAGACATTGGATCCCCCTAGAATGACACCAGTAATTAAGCCAATTATTAAAGCTTATCATCTTGTCTTTGTATTGTGGCATCATTCTTGGTGAGGGCAGGATGCTGCTCAGGGTCAGGGTAATACTAGCCTGGGCTACATAATCAGAGAGCTCCTCTATGTCTCTTTTCATGTAGTCCACTCAGGTCATTCACGCTGGCATGGACAATGACGGAGTCATAGTTGTACGTGCTTTTGAGTGACCTGAGTGCGTGTGTTATATGGCAGATCCTAGCCCCTGATAGGCAGCTTACCGTTACCCTCTCCTTGCTCAGCCTGGTAAGTGGGATGTCAGTGTGTCTGACTATAGAGTCACCTATCACTAGTGTATCAGGCATAGTGTTTGGCCTTAAGGGCTGTGATTTATTGACACACAGATTTATTGACGTATGTATTGCATGTGTTATGTTTTGAGGTGGTGGATTTTTGGGTGTCTGCTTTGGGAGCCTCTGTTGTTTTGGTAAGTTTTTTAATAGAGCCTCGTATGTTTTGTGTTATTATGTGCTTGATTTGCAGTTGGGGTAGGTCTATGTGTGACTGGGTTTGTTGTGTGTGTGGTTACCTTCTCCTCCTGTCTGGTCTTGCCAATCCTGAGTTGAGAGAGTTCAGCCTCCAGTTTGGCTATATAGTTGCATCTCTCACATATATTTGTGTTTGTTGGTAGGAGGAGAGGGTTGTCTGTGTACATGAGACAATTATAGCATTGTCTCAAGATTCCCAGATTAACCAGCTGAGCAGTAGAAGATGCTAGCAATCTACCACTCGACATGCTAGAATATAATAAGAGAGTGCTGTGCCTTTAAGGGAAGTGGTTGGGGTGGTAGGTGGATGTAGTGCTACTTGAGTTTGAGAGTGATTGCTTAGAAGAGAAGCTATGAGAACAAGTGCTATGCTTATAATATAACAAGTATACTGGTTATTCTAAGAGTAGAGCTTTCTAAGGGAAAATTTGAAGAGCAGACTTGGCGGAGCCAGGAAAAGTTTAACCCTGTTTGACCGGCACTGCGCTATGCGCACAATCGCTCAAAGCCGTGCTATTGCGGATTTTAAACAGGGAACTTCAAAAGAGCTAGAAATGGTCCAAAACAACCAATTACTACAGCTCTTGTGCTGAGGTTACTTCCTTCAGGGACAGATAGCCTGCTCAAGGCTCCCCACTCCCACCGGTGAGCAAAGAAACTTCCTTCTTATCCAAGTAAGGTAATGGACAACACAGGAACTACACCACAGCCCAGAATACAGCAAAGCCTGTAAACTGGTCTAAACTAGACAAGGAGAGGCGGGAAAACAAGGATTATTTTTGTTTTTGTTTTTAGGTAGAAAACACCCAGAAATACAGAAGGCAGCAATAAATCAGTTACACAGGCTAGCACACTTTAGTGGGCAGCCTCAATAGTTAAATTAAACAAACAAACAACAGATTTTCGATTAATTTTCGACCAGGTAAACTTTGAAGTGTAGATACTATAAAATGCAGCAAACAGTTAAAAAAACAGTATAAGCTTGTTTAAAATAAGCAAGAGAAGGTATTCCAAGTAAAAAACAGAAAAAAATACTTACATTTGGAAAGTAGTCGCTTTTCTCAGTTCTCTGTAGCTAGGACCACTCTGGAGGACCACGTGGAACTGTCTCTGAGTAGTATAGCCAGAAAAAAATGCTCTGAGGCGGATTTTAAACATGGAACTTCAAAAGAGCTAGAAATGGTCCAAAATAACCAATTACTACAGCTCTTGTGCTGAGGTCACTTCCCTCAGGGACAGATAGGCTGATCATGGCTCCCCACTCCCACTGGTGAGCAAATAAACTTCCTTCTTATCCAAGTAAGGTAATGGACAACACAGGAACTACACCACAGCCCAGAATACAGCAAAGCCTGTAAACTGGTCTAAACTAGTCGAGGAGAGGCAGGAAAACAAGTATTATTTTTTTGTTTTTTTTTGTTTTTAGATAGAAAACACCCATAAATACAGAAGGCAGCAATAAATCAGTTACACAGGCTAGCACACTTTAGTGGGCAGCCTCAATAGTTAAATTAAACAAACAAACAACAGATTTTCGATTAATTTTCGACCAGGTAAACTTTTAACTGCAGATACTATAAAATGCAGCAAACAGTTAAAAAAACAGTATAAGCTTGTTTAAAATAAGCAAGAGAAGGTATTCCAAGTAAAAAACAGAAAAAAATACTTAAATCTGGAAAGTAGTCGCTTTTCTCAGTTCTCTATAGCTAGGACCACTCTGCAGGACCACGTGGAGCTGTCTCTGAGTAGTATAGCCATAAAAAAAAACGCTCCGAGGTGGATTTTAAACAGGGAACTTCAAAAGAGCTAGAAATGGTCCAAAACAACCAATTACTACAGCTCTTGTGCTGAGGTCACTTCCTTCAGGGACAGATAGGCTGCTCAAGGCTCCCCACTCCCACTGGTGAGCAAAAAAACTTCCTTCTTATCCAAGTAAGGTAATGGACAACACAGGAACTACACCACAGCCCAGAATACAGCAAAGCCTGTAAACTGGTCTAAACTAGTCGAGGAGAGGCGGGAAAATAAGAATTATTTTTTTGTTTTTTTTTTTGTTTTTAGATAGAAAACACCCAGAAATACAGAAGGCAGCAATAAATCAGTTACACAGGCTAGCACACTTTAGTGGGCAGCCTCAATAGTTAAATTAAACAAACAAACAACAGATTTTCGATTAATTTTCGACCAGGTAAACTTTTAAGTGCAGATACTATAAAATGCAGCAAACAGTTAAAAAACAGTATAAGCTTGTTTAAAATAAGCAAGAGAAGGTATTCCAAGTAAAAAACAGAAAAAAATACTTAAATCTGGAAAGTAGTCACTTTTCTCAGTTCTCTGTAGTTAGGACCACTCTGCAGGACCACGTGGAGCTGTCTCTGAGTAGTATATATATATATATATATATAAAGAATGAGAAACAAAATTCAAGGAGAAGGTGAAGGCCACACTGAGGTGGAAGGCTATATTAGATCTGAATGTTATTAATTTGATGGGGCAGAGGTGGAGGAGACAACTGAACAGTTGTAGTACTCATGATATAGTTTGGTTCATGTCCCTTACTTCAGAAATTGAGAGGGCCACTAAAAGAGCATTAAGAGACTACCACAGGTTAGACTTTAAGCTTTTGGAAAACTATAAGTGGAATATGCAAGGATAGACAGAAATAAAATCAAGTGGTGAATCATGCATAAAGGAAGACAGGAGTAGAAGAATTAGAACCTGTGTGCAGAGGCAGAAGAACAGAGTCAGAGTAGGACAACCATTCTTGTTAAAGACCACCATCAACAGTTACATAAGGGATCAATGAAAGACACTTAGAGGAGTAAGAAATAGAGAGGGTTAGTAAAATATCTATGAGAAGACCAAGGAAAAAGGCAGAAATGGTTATCAAGACAGACTTAAGGATGTGGCAGAGAAAGTGAAAGAAGGGAATAAGCAATTCTTCACTTATATTGCAGAATGCAGAATAAATCAGTTCAGAATTGGTAAACAAGAGTGATGAAAGATAGAAAGTCATGGTCTAAAGTAAGATATAATGAATGAGCATTTTTTCATTAGTATTTATAATAAAAATTGAGGGAATGATACTAGATAGCATGCAGCTATGCTTACCTGCCTGTAGCAATATGTACCGCTATAATGCATCAGGTGATCACCAGTTTGCGCACTTAATAAACCTATGGATTGTTCTGCCATATACTATTATGTATTTAGCCATGTTTGTTATGCTCATCTGTTGCATGGCTGAAAAGTGACTATGTGGGACAGACAGCCCACTTACCTGGTCACCAACAAACAAACAAACAGAATGGTAGAACAGGAAAGGAGTGAGATAGAAGTCTCAACAGGCTGACAATCAGGACTGAATTTGAATCTAACCAGGCATATCCAGCAACTGGAACATCCACAGAGGTTCCTCACTAAAAGAATACAGGACATAACATGTCCTTTCTAGATTGTCTCAAGCCCTATCCCTATATTCTGTCTCCTACAGGCAGTTGAGGGGAGATTTATGCCTTACATGCAAGTCACTATCAGACCCCACCCTGTTGGACCTCCTGCATATATGCAAAATGAACAGCATCAGAATTACCCATTCTGAAGACTTAAATCTTGCTTGTGATATAAATAGGACCTGCTGGACAGACAGGTATGTATCCCAGACACTACCCCTTGTCTGGCACAGGCTACTCATCCATGTAACGCAGAGTTCCTCCCTAACCCAATTCGAGTGCAACTTGTGCAATTGGATGAAGAACAGGAAATTCATCCCTGGTTTGGCAGCTGTGTCTTTAATGAACATGGGTAGCCTGTAAATGGTCCATCTCCCAAGGCCATGCTTGTAAATGTCTCATCTCCCTAGCCCCTGCTTACACTTATCAAGGGTACCAGAACTTGTCAGAGATTTGAGATGCATGGATAGCCTAATACATGCCTACAAACATATGAACCTATGAGATAAGATACTGGGACTGTGAGGGATACCTCCAAAAAAATGCCAAGTGAAAACACATATGTTTTGTGGAGTCGACCATTGACGGAACCATACATTTCTGTATAGTGCAAATGTCTCAATACAGATTGTCAAGTGAAAACACATACGTTTTGTGGACCATTGATGAAACCGTACATTCCTGTATAGTGCAAATTTCTTAATACGAACTGGAGAAATGCAACTGCAATATCTTTGTACAAGAAACAGTTCGAGAAGAAGACATGACATTACAGACTACAAGTCAATTGTCTTCCAAGGGAAAAATAAGATAATTACTTTTATCAGCTGTGTTATTGTATTTTATATAACTGTGTTACCTTATTTCCCATCTAAAAAGGTCCTTCTGATCAATCCATCTACTTGTGTAACAACTAACTTAAAAATAAGATTTGAGCTAATGGAGTTTCTAGTCACTCATTGTCTACCTTATGAACAGCAGGGAGGTTTCATAGAGCAGAGGCCGCAACATTCCTACCTGATTAAGATCTATGAATGGCTCAAATAAGTTAAGGCAGGAGCATCCCAGTGGAAACTGTAAAGCCAGACTTCAACAAGGTATTTAACATTGTTCCCAAAGAAATTAAAAAGGAATAGAAATAGGGCCTACAGTAGTGAAGTACATGGAGCAATCAGCTGATAGACAGGAGAAACACACAGAAGAATAAGCCACATAAATGAATGCTTTACACTGATTTCAACAACTCAGTTACATTGTGTGATAGTGCTCTAACTTGGTGACTAACTGTGATCAAAGAAAAACAGAGTTAAGTCACTTTTAGTCATTTGGCCTCAATACCCATCAATTATAGCCACTTAGTTGAATGTGTACAGCTCTGATGTCTAATTGTGATTTTAAAACTGAGTGCAGTAAAGTATTCCAACCTGCTGCCTGTAAATGCACACTAAACCTGAAAAGCAATATTAATGACTGTTTAACTAGTTTATCACAACAGGGTCAGTGATTTTATTTATTTATTCAATGGGGTAGAGCAGTGATCCCATTGGAGCAATTTCAGTCTCAGCCCAGGACCAATTTCAGTCTCAGCCCAGACCAGGTTTATTCTCAGCCCCATTTTCATCCACAAACAGTCCCAGTGTATGAATATTATAACTGCATTGTTGACTGTGTACACCACAGATATCTGATTATGGTAACAATAATGGCCACAGAAATGTATGTCAAGTTTGTGTCTTACAAACACACAGTATCTACAGTAAAATATTCCAGCTACCATCATATAAATGCTCTCAAGACCTACAAAACCAGATCGCTGACTGTTAAACCTGAAGAGTAGACAGCCAGGTCAGACAGTTCCATCCCCAGACAACCTACAAACCAAGCAATTATAGCACTTTAGTGACTGTGTACTTCTCAAATGCCTATGTGTGATATAAAAATATATAGAGTAATGTATTTCAGTTTTGCTTAGCATAAACCATGGTCACAGTAGAGTATTCTAACTGAACTAAATGCACACTACTCTTATAAAATTAGAATATTGGTTGCTAATTCAAACAAACAACAGCAGGATTGTTCACCTTCATCAACAGACTGTCCCCCACATCCAGCAACTATAGCCACTTTATTGACTGAGTACATCTCAGATGCCTGAATGTAATATAATAAAAAAATGTAATGCCCACAGTAATTTCATATTTTATTTCAACTCTGCTTCATTGAAGGACTCAGTAGCCAGTGCCAGTAAACTTACTCCAGATATACACATTAGTCTTGCAAAGTCAGAATAATATCTCATTTAAGTAAACAACCACAAGTTCAGTAATTTTCATCCGCAAACAACATCCATATCCAACAATTATAGCCACTTAGCTGACTGTGTACAACTTAGATGTCCGATTGTAATAAAATAAAAAAGTAAAGGACATAATAATCTATTTCAATTCCTATTCACAACAAGCATAAAGCTGCCAGCCAGAGTAAGTATTCCAATGTGCTTCATACAATTACAATTAGTCTCCCAAAGCTGTCCATATCAGGTTACATATCAGGATAAAAAAATACCTGCTACAATCCAGACCATCTTGAGTGACCTGCACCATGACACTGTATTCTCTAGCAAACCCTGAAGGTGCCAATGGCTAACTGCTCCCACTGCTGTTTTTGTTTTCACAGTGGTCATCACATCCACTCCACTGTCCAACATTTGTGGGCTTTCTCTCCATCCCACTCACAATCTAGACAATGAACTAGAGAGCCTGAAAACCTTTTAGATATTGTGTAATTTGTGGAAAGCATTTAGCAAACAGTCCATAAACTGAGCACTATGTAACACCTCACCCATACAGTACCATATAATCAGCTGAAACTTTTTTTCAAAAAGTATTTAAATGCATAAACCCTGTGAAAGCACACCTGCTTAAAGGTGACATGGGTGGCTGACTTGTTTGTCTATGCCTAAGATAAGCCATGAAGGCATTAGTCTTCTGATCACTATTATCACTATTTTTTTAGTTTTATATAAAGAGCAACTGACAGAAACATAGAACCAGATCTTGAGTTATATTTCCTGCAACTCCATAAAACAAAGCTTCAAAGGATTGTTAGACCTTTGCTTATCTAGTTATGTATTCAGGTATGTCCAACTAGGTTCAGAAACCTGTTTGGCATATAAGCTCTTTCATAGCATAATTTTCTCAGCAATCATATGTCCTCCCATAATGCTGCTTAATAACTCAGAAATATATTGGAAAACAAAAGGGACAAAACTGAAAATATCTCATGACAGAGGTACAATGAGATGGGTGTACTAAAGGAGCTGAAAGGTCTACTTTGAGCTACCACTGCCCTGATTTACCATCATTAATTAGATGTAATTAGATTGTGAGGTGTAATACTTTACATTTTTGTTTTCTTTTTTTAGGAAGATTGCACATAATCTACCACAAATCCTAAATATACCAACTCTAGAGATTGCACCAAATCAGACTAAATGGAAATAGTATTCCTTTTTGTCACTGTTACTGTCATTTCAGATATATTTAGATATCAGGTGTAGGTGTGAGGGAGCAGAATCCCTGCATTAGCAGGTTGCATAAAACATACAAACCAGACAGAAGTTTTATATATTGATAGTTGAAACTACCTCAATAAACAAACCCATATATGCATTTTAGAAGGAAAAGCTACCCTTATTATTTGTTTTGTCATTAACAAAAAATAAATAAATATTTATAGGTGATTACTAGGCTAATGGCACAAGAGCCTTCACAAGCCTAGCCAATAATACCCAGGATATGGCAATATTATATCTTAATTTCCCAGATATAGGATGGGGTAGTATTAGGGTAGTGGGTCTTTGGGTGTTTGAGCCCTGAGTCATTTTACAGACTGCCTCTGTCCATATGAGATATGGGCAGTAGCCTAGGAGTGAATTTACAGTTCCTCATTCATTTATCCAAATTATTTTTGAAGCTAATGAGGGAATTATCATGAGATAGTTTTTTATGATATACTAATTGCTCCTTTTTAACAGCATCTTCTGTTCTAGATTCTACTAAAAACTTTACCAGTACTGGTCTTTTGCTTAAGATTCCTCTGTTTCTTTCTCTTTGCCTATACTCTAACAATCCTTGATAAGGAAGGCATTCTCTAGCCTGCAGTTCAAATAAATTCTTGTCCTTTTCCCATTCTATTACCTTTCCCTGTCTAATTATTTGCTCCCAATACCTTGGATCTTTTGCCAGTTTTCTCCAATAAATTCCAGCCCCTTCTTGCCTATTGTCTGTATCCCTAATTGCAGTCATCCCTATCAGCAAACTCTCCTTTCTCCATTCCCATATTGGCTTAGTTCTTAGAATACTTTCTGCTACTTTATGAATATAATATTCTGTATGGTTATTGTTATTTTCCTTAAGGATCTGCATCCAAAATCCCAGTCTCTCCTTGTTTCTTGAGCTTCTTCCCATTTCATCATCATCCCTTTCTACTTTGAATTATGGGGTTCTGCTTGTGCTATGTATAGGAGGCTTAATGGTGTAGCTCTGAAATACTCCTTCAGATCGGGTAATCCCAAAGTTCCTCATTTTGTTGGAAGAATCAGCTTAATCCCATTTGAGTCTTACCGTCTCCCCTCCCAGATAAAATCCTTCAGCTCTTTAGTAATTGCTATCCACAACTTCTCCTCTGGCTGATAAAAAAATATAACAGACCAGTGTATAAAACTAAAGGGATTAAACACATTTAACAGCTTGTATCTTGCTATCTGTATCCATATAACATAGCTTCCAATTTCACAGTTCTTGTATTATCTTTTGTTTAGTCTTTTCCCACATATCCTTAGCTGCCACACCAAAATCATTTTAATCCATACTCTTAAGTACTTCATTTTATCATGTTCCCATAAATATGGATATTGCCGAACCAGTTTGTGTGTGGGTACATAATTTACAGCTATTGCCTTTGTTTTAGTTTCATTAATTTTGTATCCCAAAAGATTTGAAATTGCATCAAAATGTTCCACAACACTGTAATGTCCTTTTCTAGTTTTATCAGGTATAAAATAATATCATCTGCAAATAGAGACAGCTTTTCTTGACTACCATACCAATTATATCCTTATTTTCTTTGGCAGTGGTTCTAAATATAATGGAAATAAAGGGGAAAGAGGACACCCCTGCCTGGTTCCTCTTCTCAAACATAAATTATCAGAGAGGAACCCACCCACTTTAATTTTTGTCTCTGATCCCTCATATATTCTTCTAATCAACCTTATAATTTGATCAGGGAATGAAAATGCTTTCATTGCCCCACTCATAAACTCCCAGCTTACTGTGCCAAATGCTTTCTCTGCATCAAGACCCACCAACAACAGTGGTATTTTCTTACATTCTGCTTCTCTCTGGATCATCAATGTTCTGTTAATGTTGTCAAATGTTTGCCTCCCCTCATCGAAACCGCATTGATCCATATCTATCAATTTTGGCATTGCCTTTGCCATTCTTTTAGCTATTACAGACATAAACACTTTATAATCATGGTTTAGGACTGAAATGAGCCTGTATGAAGCTGGATCCGATGGGTCTTTACCTTCTTTAGGTATTACAGCCACCACCATTTTCTGCCAGGATTTTGGTGCTTCATCTCCTCTTAAGATACTGTTAAATAAAACCTTCCAGATCTTTATCAGTTTTTCCCTCCTAGCTTCCAAACTTCCACAGAAACACCATGGATTTATCCATCACATTTTTATCGCATCTCCTATCCTGCTAGTAATTGAGCCACATCTGCCTCTAACCTTGGCATATTTAATTCTTCCATAAATATTTAAATTTGTACTTTTTCTTGATTTCCATATTTCTCTGCTTTATACAGACTTTCATAAAATTTCCAAAATATTTCTAATATCTCTAAAGGATTTATTGCTATCTTCCTTGTTACAGGATTCCTAAGCTTGGCAATGACCCTTTCTAGGTTCTGTTGCCTGAGTCGTTGTGCTAAAAGTTTTTGTGCTCTGGAGTTTTTTCAAAAAACAGTTGCTTAACAGCAATCATTCTAAACTCATGCATATTATTGAAGTAATCCCTTATTTTCTGTTTAGCATTCTGCAATTCCTCTTCTTATTCTGTGAAATTCCCCCGTTTTGCAATACCTTAACATTTGTCAATCCCTCTATATAATTCTTATTACTTCTTAACCATATCACTCTTTCTTTAATTTCCACCCTTTTTTTAAACTCCACTCCCTAGTTATATTTTCAGAAGAAATTTCTATCTTCTCTAATAACTCCTGAATAATTTCCACTACTCATTCCTTAAATTCCTGTCTTTTCAACAGATAGGTGGGAAAGTGTCAGTGTCTCATTTGTATTTCATTACCCTGGATTTTTATTTTAGTTATTATTCGCACATGATTTCAAGTTATTGGATGCATATCAACACTTTCAATTAAATGCACATATTCCTGTGAAATGTAAATTCTGTCTAGCCTAGCTCAGTTTTTGTATCTTGGGGAATAATGTGTAAATTCACTCCAAACTCCTACCATAGTGATGCAATTCATATATAATTTCCCAGGTAATAAGATGCTGCCCTTTAAGTAGTTTGGATGACTATGATTTGGTGCACAGGACTACAGCCCAAATTAGCTCATTAGTGCAAGGCACTGCTGTTCTACTGACTCTGAATACCAACTAGATGTCATAACATAATGTTCAGGTAACAGATATTAAAAGTTTTTAAAAAATGTGTGTTTCACCTAAGAGATTACTACACATTTAAAACCCGTTGGTGGCAAAGCCTGATTTCTGCTGAGAATATGACTGTGTTGGCTGAGATAAATGAATCAACAAGTTATTGAGTCAGTCTCCTTTTGAGACTTAAAGGAATAATGTGCCCTAAAACAGCATGTCAGCTCAGTTGTGGGTATACAAAATGTATTATTTATTATACAGTTGTGGGTATAAAAAATGTATTTATTTAGGACACAAACTACAGTACCCAACCAGTTCTTGAATCCAGAAAGTAAATTGTAATCCACACAGTAGAAACGTAAGGATCCAAGGACAGCAGATACTTCAAGTAAAACTTTCCTTTAATATAGGACAACTAAGAACACAAACATAAGCGCTTTTGTAGCAGTGCTACTTCATCAGATGTATAACATGATTTGAAAAGCATCAAACATTTATATAATGGTTACTACATCACATGACTAAATCAATTACTGCTAAAAGGTATATACATTCTAAAAAGTCATATACTATTTTTTAAAAAAAAATGTAAAAATACACAAATACAATTTGTCTTATATAAAAAACCTAGTAGAGTCATCTCCTTTGTAAGAGGTCATTACATATACAAAAGCAATATGTTTAAAGTAATAATAATTATTGTAATAAGTTTTTACACAAAGAAAGTATACATCCTGCACACATATTTAAAAGTGTAATAAATAGTCAAATGTTTAGAGCATCAAGATTAAATGTTGACAATGATGACTTTGTTCAACAAACTGAATATTTGGAACAAGCATTTACTGCCAGAGGTTATGATAAAGCAGAAATTAATAACAGTATTAAGAATATTAAAGAATTAAGAAGCAGCAAAGCTAAACCTTATTATAGTAAAAGGCATAATATAGGTAGTACTATAAACACACATAAAGATGCAACCAGAGGCATTAAAATGTGTTTACAATACTCAAATGACATCAGAGAATATATTGATATTATAGAAAAACACTGGAAAATTTTAACCACTGATGGAGCATTGGAAAGTATAATATAAGAAAAACCTAGGTTTATTTTTAAAAATATGACATCTATAAAACAATGTCTTTGTGTTCCAAAAACAAATAATAAGAGAAACTTTACTAAACATTGTACCTCACCTTGTGGACACTGTAACTTTTGTCAATATATTGATAGCACTGGTGAATTTTATCATCCAGATCAACATAAGAAATATAAATTTGATATTTATGCCACCTGTGATACAACACATATTGTGTATTTATCTTACTGTTCAACATGTTTTAAATTTTATATAGGGAAGACAGTTAGAACTCTCAGGAAAAGAATTAGAAAACATTACTACCATGTTAAAAAAAGGCAGTACTGCAAGTGCCTTATCTAAACATATTTTAAATCCAAACCATACACATTATTTTAAGTTTATGGTTATAGCACATACCTTTGAAAATATTAGAAAATGAGACATAAACAATTTAACTGAACAGATAGAGTCAAAATGGATTATAAGATTAAGGGGAGATTATGGTCATCGCCTGAATGACAGAGTACCCATTAAACCTAAATTGAAGGCCAGAAGCCTAAATAAAAAATAGAAAAAAGTTATTTTTATACTTTTTCTACTTTTTTCATATTATTACTTTAAACATATTGCTTTTGTATATGTATTGACCTCTTACAAAGGAGATGACTCTACTAGGTTTTTTATATAAGACAAATTATATTTATGTATTTTTAAAAAAAAAAATTAAATAGTATATGACTTTTTAGAATGTATATACCTTTTAGCAGTAATTGATTTAGTCATGTGATGTAGTAACCATTATATAAATGTTTGATGCTTCTCAAATCATGTTGTACATCTGATGAAGTAGCACTGCTACGAAAGCGCTTATGTTTGTGTTCTTAGTTGTCCTATATTAATGGAAAGTTTTACTTGAAGTATCTGCTGTCCTTGGATCCTTACATTTCTACTGTATAAAACATGTATTGTTTATTATACTTCAAACACATCCTCATACAAACACCTATTTACTCTCTAAACATTCAAAGTCTAACCAACAAAATCACTGAATTACACTCCTAGATATCCCATATCACCCCTCACATTCTTTCCTTATCAGAAACCTTGCTCAAACCACACATCCCTAACAATGAAATACTCCCACCTGGCTATAACATCTATAGCTCTGACAGATTCCCAAAAAAGGAGGAGGTATAGCCATCCTCTTCTCCAATAGCCTAAACATATTGCCTGTTACCATCCCCATTCCCAACTTTCACCCTGCTGAGCTCATCATCCTAAATTGCCACTTAAATCCTCACAAAAAGTTTGCTATCTGTTCCATCTATATCCCCCCAAGTAACAACTTAGCCATCCTAGAAAACATCCTATCGTGGTTTTCCCTGAACATATCTTATGAAATCCTAATCCTTGGAGATGTCAATATAGATTGGTCCAAGCTTATAAGACTCTCCACAATTCAGCATTAACTTACAGGGTTTCCATCAGCTGATTACATCCCCCACCGATCTCCATAAAAACTCTACTTCTGGCTCCACCTTTGACTGGATTCTATCTCCCCCCACCACTACCATAGCCCAACCACCCTACCTGACTCCTTAAGCGACCATCTCCCTACCTCTGTCTTAAGACACTCAACACAATTCCCCAAACCCCACCTACACAAAGAGTATCATAAGCTCTCCAACTTTAACATCTCCCTATTCAACTCCATACTATCTAGTATTTACTGGTCCATCCTTAAGCAGATCCCTATTGAAGATGCAGTTACTAAATTCAATAGCATTTTCCTGAATACACTAAACTCCCTTGCTCCCTCCAGGAAAATTAGAATAAAATCAAACTTTGCTCCCTGGCTTTCCAAGGACACAAGGTCCCTTATGAAAAAAAGAGACAATGCCTGGAAAACCTGGATTAAAACTAAGGGACTAGCCCAGCTACAAAATTACAGACAACTGCATAATCTGGTTAAGAAACAAATTAATAAAGACAAAAATGCCTACTACAACTCTGAACAACTCAATAACAAATCTAACCTTTGTAAATTCTGGTCTGCTCTAAACAAAATTCTTTCTCCAGGCTGTCCTCCAAATCCCTTCCCTTACTCTAATACATCACCCCAGGAAACCACTACCTTGCTCAATAAACACTTTATTGACAAAATCCAAAAACTCACTCCCCCTAACTCTAACACTACCACTCCCCGCTCCCAGTCAAACAAACAACCTCTTCTCCTTTCACCCTGTTTCCACTTCCTACATAAGAGCTCTTCTTCTCAAACTCAAGCCCTGCTCCCCCTCCACTGATAATTTACCTCCAACCTTCCTTAAACTTGCTGCAGAATCTATTGCCTATCCAGTATCCATTCTTATTAACAGGTCAATCCAGGAAGACACTGTCCCCTCCTATGGAAATCTTTCTTCACTACCCCCCTTCACAAAGGAGGAAACTCAACAGACTCCTCTAACTACCGACCCATCGCCATCCTATCTCCCCTCTCTAATCACTCACAGCTTCTCAACTACCTCCTCCAGCACAGCCTCTTTACTTCAACTCAACATGGTTTCCGGCCCAGCCACAGCACTACTACTGCTCTTCTATCCTTCACCCATACTATCTCCAAGGCCCGTGATAACAATCAACTCATATCCTGTTTCTTCCTTGACCTCTCCAAAGATTTTGACATGGTCTCTCACCCTATACTCCTATCTAAACTTGCTAACCTTAACCTATCCACTACCTCCCTCACCTAGTTCTCTAGCTACCTCTCCAGCAGGCATCAATCTGTCAGATGGCTCTCATCCCACTCTCTATTCATTCCAGTCCCAACTGGAGTACTTCAAGGCTCCATCTTGGGCCCCATACTCTTTAACATCTTCACCAATGAACTCTATATATCTTGTAAACAATCCTCTCTCATCCAATATGCTGATGACTCAACCGTCATATACATCTTAAACAATATCTCTGACCCCCTTACCCTAACACAAGACTCATTTCTACCAACTGAACAATGGTTATCTGACAACTTACTCATCCTTAACCCTAAAAAGACCAAACTCTTACTCTTTCTCCCCCGTTCTATGTCTCACCATAAATTTACCTTTTCTATTACATCCTCCAATAATACAGTCATTAATCCAGATACCCAAACAATACTCCTAGGTGTCATCATTGATGATGAACTCAAATTCAGCCTGCACATACTCCAATGTATAAAAAACTCATCAGAAACTAGGCTGCCTATACAGCAACAGAAAATTTCTAGCATCCACTTCTAGACTCATCCTTGCTCAGGCACTACTCCTACCCTCACTCACATACGCTGCCCCTGTTCTCACCAACATTCAGGCTACAAGACTGAACAAACTTCAACAAACATACCATAAAATAGCTAAATTTGTCACTAACTCTCCATACAGCTCACACCACTGCCTGGCTCTAAACTCTCTGCAATGGCTCCAATTCCCCCAACTTCTTCTTTTATCACAATTTCAAATGTTACACTCTATTCTATACAAACCTTCTGCCTGCCCAGCTCTTTCATCCATAGTCTCCACCTATATCCCACCTCAAACCCTCCGCACCTCCAACCAGCAACCCCTACATATCCACCAACCAAAGAAAAATGTAGGCAAACTACTATATAGCTGGTCTCTAGCCCAAGCCTGGAATAAACTCCCCCTACATATACGGTCCATTACCCACCCATCTCACTTTAAAAAAGAACTCAAACTTCATCTACTTAACACCACAACTTGCCCCTGTCCAGACCCAACTTAACCCACCTTTGCCCTACATCTGCAATTTATTTCTCCCCCTAATTTTATCTGTTGATCCCCTTCAAGGCACCATCTTGCTAAGTTTCAACAAATAATTTCCTGACTGAATTTTATGATAGTGTATACTTTCTATTTGTAAATACTTGCGACTTATATTTAACTTTGTGCGTGCTTTTTTCTACCTTCAGTCTTAGACTTGTATTTTTATATTTCTATGTGAAATAATATTTTTATTGCTATGAATTTTTTATACTGTGTAAATTGTCTGTAACTGGAGCTTTTCTCCTTGGTTCTCCACTGAAAACGGGCCACAAGCCCAGCTGGACCAACCCGGTTAACAAATGTCAATGAATAAATAAATAAAATAAATGTATTTATTTTACATTTGTTTACCGAGAAGGTCCGACTGGGCAAGTAGCCCATTTTCAGCAGAGGCACGGAGAGAAAAGCTCCATACAGTACATTAGATTAATAAGTAAGATGTAGATTTGTAAAGTATTGTAAGTTTCACACATAATTATAAACAGATTTGAAAAGTATCATAAGTATCACCATAATTATACAAAGATTTTAAAGCAACATAAGTTTTACACATAATTGTATGATATTGGCAATGACTAACAATTTTAGTACAGTAGAGGAATGGTTTTAGGAAGTAGATTCCAGGGAGAAATGCATACTTTTAAATTCATATGTTGTAAGCAGTAATAGAAAGTCAGGTAAGAGTATAGATAGACTGTATAGAGTAGATAGGCTCATACCTCTCAGCCTCATAGAGCAAGAAATCTGGACAAAGCCATAAACAATAGGGGGACAAAGGCCCAAAATAGGGACAATTTTTAAATATTGCTTTTACAAACTTAGAAAATTGATAGAATAACAGGTTTTGCATTTGCATTCATTTTCTGAAGGGTATGAAGTCTGAAACTCAAACTCTTGTCATTATTTTCTAACTTCAATTCTCAATGCTCTGCCAATGATTTGCCAGAAAACCTAAATTTCATGAGGAACAAATCAAAATATGAGGCAAAAATCTGTTCATAGGCTGTATCCACAGATCATGGGACAATAGAAAGAGAGTGTTATGATGGGTATATGTCCAAAATTATCCAGGGGTAGTGCAGGAGCACTGCCACTTGTTATGTAGGTGCTCCTTTAGAAGTACTTTGAATTGGGCGGTTGAGGTAGTGTTGTTTATGTGTTAGGGTATGGAGTTCCAGGGTTTTGCTATTTGGTTTGAGAACAGAGAGCAACCAAAGTTATTGTTGGCTTTGATGACTTTTATACATTCCTTACCTGTTTTGGAGTGCCCAGATACCCCATGACAGTTTTCAGGAAATTTTATCACAATATTTCATTTTAGTGCAACTATGATTACCATTACAGCCCCTCATAACCTAATATATTTTTTGCGTATACTGTGCCCAGATTCAGAACTCATTCTTGCCCTTTTAATTTAGAATATAACATATAAAAGTTTTATCATAGATCTATTCCAAAAATTAATTCTAATAAGCTTATTTGCAATGGTCTTATGAGCACTAAAATTAACTTAAGCTCACTTTGGTCTCTTCCCTATAATTTCAGGAAAGAAATCAACATAGTCAATTAACTTTATGGATGTCTAGTAGGATTCATAAAGTTAGCACAATGTGCACTCCCCAGGCTGTGAAAGGAGAAGGTCACTATCAGTTGCCTATCAGGTGCCAGGATTCACCACATCATACAAGCACTCAGGTCTTCTCACCATAAGTACAGATATGACACAGACCTGGTACACGTGGGTATAAATGACTTGAGATGTCCTCCCAGGACTATATCTGCAGAGATATGAAGACATGTACAAGGCAGATGTGAACCTAGCCTTGAGAAGCATTTTACCATCACCTAGAATGATACAAAAAAACAAAAACAAAAGATTATTGACATCAATAATTGACTTAGCTTCTGGTGTCTTTCAAAGGGGATCCAATACATATCAGCCTGTGAGGAGATGGTAGATAGTCCTAACTGCTTTGGCAGAGATGGTCTGCACCTATCCCCCATCACTTTCATATACTGGCAAATATATCATCCATCCCCACAGTGCCTTTTTTTAGGCGATATCAGTCCTCAAAATCTCCTAACATAACAAAACAGAATCTAGAAAATAATGGTATTGCTGCTCAAGGCTAGGAGTCTTAACAAAGCTTTTGCTTCATACAAGCACTCCTTAGCCTGAGAAACATTGATATGGATTGTTATGGAGACCTGGTTCAAGACCACTGAAAGTACCTCACCAGTGCAGGATTTCAATGCCTACCATATGTTCAGGCCCACCGCTCTAGATGAAGGCACTAAAGGCAGGCAGCAGTATCTCTATATTTCTTTAAAAAAACACTTAAACTCCAAACTAGCTAAACAAGATAAAAATCTTGGACTCAGCCATGTCCAGATTTTCATTAACAAGACCCTTTATCACATCATGGCTAATTATAGGAGCCCACTCAGCCCAGAACTCCTACCTAACTAGTATGGAGTCCCTACGCATTAAGCCAAACCCAAATCTCCTAGAAGGCTTTACTGGAAGACATATTTCTTCTTAACATGAATACCCAGAAATTTCTGGATTTCATCTATACCAACTCTCTGAACCAATTAGTTCTCACCCCAATCAGGGGTAATAAAATCCTGGTCGTGGTCTTCACCAATATGAGGCATCCCTACCAATTGGAAGTCCCTTCCTGATTAAATGGGACCACAAATTAGTCACATTCATCTTAAGAGTGAAGCCAGAAGCATCCTCCAATACCTCAGTATTCAGACATTATGCCATGGCTAATCTACTGAAACTGAGTGATGATCTATCTAAGTTCAACATCCCCTTCCAGCTTGATGACCTCACTGCTTATGTGGAATCCATGACTGCCAAAATCTATGCACATGTGAATAGCTGCATAGATGTATCTGTCCTACTCTAAAGTAAATACAATGCTAAATTCAAAAATAAATCCCTGTGTTGGAACCCAAACATAAACGGACTCTATAATAAAAGAAAAAAAAGTTCATTGCACATAAAATTAAATTTAATTCTCAAGATGCAAAAAAGCTGTTGCTAATCTTAACAGGAAAGTCTGGACCCTGATTAAATCAACCAAAACAGATATGAAGTAAAACTTGCCAACCAGTCAAATGACAACCACAAAGCTTTCTCTATTATGTTAGAAACCTAAGAAACAATCCCCAGCACTGTGCAGAGCTAACAGTAAATGACATCACATACGCAGATCCAGAGGACAGAGCCAATCCACTGGATAAGTTATTTATAACTTCATCCCCCACTCATCTCCTACATTCCCAGATCTCATAACTGCATCTAAACTCTTCCCTCAAATCTCCTGTGAACAAGTCCTCAAGGCACTATCCAAAGCAAGAACCCTTCTTCTATGGGGTAAGATAACATACTGGGCTGCTCTCTGGCCAGCCTGAAACAGGACATGTCAGACCCCCTACAGAGGTTATTCAATATCAGCCTCCAAACAGGGTTTGTGCAAAATGAATGAAGGACAGTAACTGTCATCCCCATGCACAAAGGTGGGGCATCAATGGACACAGGAAATTATAGACTCATAATTCTGACCACACTCATCTGTAAGGCTATCGAAAGGATAATTATGGAATACATAGGTAACCTACAAACTCTCAACTCAAGCAAGTTCAGGTTTAAGGGCAGATACTGCCTACTTAACCTGGTTGACTTCCTCAAGAAGGTTTCTGAAGCAATGGATGAGGGCAAATTTATTTTATTTATTTATTTATTTTATATTTGTTGACCGGGTTTGTCCAACTGGGCTACAAATGCCCATTTTCAGCGGAGGCCCGAGGAGAAAAGCTCCAAAAGAAAATAGAAATTTTACATATTGAATACATATAGAAATACATTCATCAGTACCACAGATTACTGCATTACACTGTCACACATTACATTCATCAGTACCACACATTATTGTATTACAGTGTCATACATTAAACTGTGGCAAGTTAAATACATACAGAAATACATTAATCAGAGGGATACATTCATAATTACATATTATATACATAACAGTGCAATAGTTACATAGTTGAAATATTTTACTAGTTATGTTTGTACAGTGATGTACCAAGAGGAGAAGATAAAGTAGTAAGTTAGTTTATTGAAGGGAAGGAAGAGAGAAGAGAAGTAGAAGGTTATAGGAGAGTGTTTACAGGGGATAATTACATTGGCAAGTCCATTTTTCATGAAGGTACTTTTTGTACCGGTTTTGAATTGATTGGGATGGTCAAGGGATCTTATATATAGTGGTCGGCTATTCCAGGCCTTGGAAGGATTAAAGCTATAGACTAGGTGACCCATTTTGGTCCTTGGTTTGTAGATTTTTAGTAGGCCTTGTTCAGAACTGTGGAGTAATCTAGTAGGTAGGTAATAAGAGATTAGAGATCAGATAGTTGGACAGAAAGAGGGTTTGTAGAGAATGGAATGAATAATCTGAAACTGATTATATCGAAGCAAGTTAGGTAATTCTAGCCAATTTAGTTCTTTTAGTGAGAGACAGTGATGGGACTTGTAAGAATTTTGAGCAGCAAATCTGGCAATCCTGTTATAAGTTATTTCTAACCTGTTTAGTAGTCCACTGTTGAGGCTGGTGAGAATTTGGGAACTATAAAGTAAAGTGGGTAAGAGGTAGGCATTTGAAATGGTTAGTTTTGCTGTTTTGGTAAGATATTTTTCGTTTCTATAGAGGAGACCTAGCTTGAGATGTGTTTTTCGGCTACAATTATTGACATGTAAATCAAAGGTTAGTCTATCATCAATAGTAACACCTAAGAGTTTTGTACTGGTGTCCACCTGTATTCGAGTATTATTTTGTGACAGTATGGAGAAGAGACTTTATGTGGTTAAGGTTTTTAGGGAGAAAGAGTAGTAATTTGGTTTTCTTTGGATTAAGGATAAGTTGGTTTTCAGATAGCCAGTTTTCTACAGAGTTAAAAGAGGACTGTGTGTCTGATTTTAGTTGAGTTGGTGATTCAGTAATAGTGATAAGTGTAGAATCATCTGCGTATTGTATCAGTGAGGATCCAGGACAGGAAGAGTAGAGAAGGTTGGTAAAGATGTTAAAAAGAAGTGGCCCAAGGATGGAGCCTTGTGGAACACCCGTTTTAACAGGAAGAAGAGGGGAGAAAGCTGAGAGCCATTTGACTGATTGGAGTCTATCAGAGAGATAGCTGTTAAACCAAGATATGGTGGATGGAGAGAAGTGTAAGTTTTCTAGTTTAAGGAGAAGTTTATGAGAGACTGTATCAAAGGCTTTAGAGAGGTTAATGAAGAGACAGGAAATAAGTTTGTTACTGTCTCTAGCTAGTGATACAGAGTTTAGAAAAGACAGAAGAGCTGTAGTAGTGCTGTGTATGGGACAAAAGCCATGTTGGGTAGGTGTGAGTAGATTTTCTTGCAGAAGGTAGTGCAAGACTTGATTGTGTATACATTTTTCCAGAATTTTGGAGAGTGGTGAGAGTATGGCTATGGGTCTAAAATTAGTTATATCTGTGGAGTTTCCTTCTTTGTGTATTGGAAGGGTGCAAAATTGCTTCCAGATGGAAGGAACTGTGGATTCCATAACAGAGCAGTTTATTAGAATAGAAATTGGGAAAACAAGAACATCATCAGCAGCCTGAAGGAATGCGGGGGAAATGTTGTCTATGGATGTGGAGCAAGGTTTTAATTTAGATAGTAGAGTTTTAATATAGTTGGTGGAGACAGGTTTGAGGGAGAAGATAGTGGTAGAGTTACTACTGATGGAAGAGTTTGAGCTATTATATAAGTACACATTGCATATCTAGAACTCACAAAGGCATTCAACAACATCCCAAACTCAGATGTCTTAGATAAACTATCCCAGCTAAAAGTTAATCCCTGTGAAACTCATTGGACAGCAAACTGGCTCAAAAATAGTACCCAGGAATTTAGGGTGGGCGGCTCTACCTCTTCCTAAAGACCTGTCATTAGTGGTGTATCCCAGGTTTCAGTCCACGGGCCACTCCTTTTTGGAATTTACTTCTCAGAAGTCAAAGTTATTGATAAGAATTTATGATAACCAAGTTTGCAGGTGACTGTAAACTTGGAGCCATTATGAACTCCCTGGAAGACGCTGAGATGCTCCAACAGGGGCCATCCCAAACCAATAGTAGGTGTCAAAACCATGAAATGAAACTAAATGCCAAGAAATACATAACAGTATCCTTCAGCAAGCAAGATGTCCCTTGTAACTATTGCATTAACAACATACCCCTGAATATTGATCTAGTAGTTAGGGACCTGGGAATCTATGTAGGCAATGAATTGCCCTTTGATTATCATGTATCCACTATTATACAAAAGTGCTTTTCCATTGCACAGTTTATTACTAAGGGTATTGTGTTCAGGTCCAGGGTTATGATCATTCCACTGTATTATGCACTCATCAGGCCAGTCATTGAATATTATGACCCCATTGGGACATACCTGTCTAAACAATTTACACAACTTTCCATAATGCCATAATGGTTAAGGTATTTACCTCACAGATGCAAGGTACAGGGTTTGAGTCTCACCATTGAAAAGGAAACTGGCTAGACTTAAAATGGCCCTTAAGGGCAGCTAGCCTAGTACTAACCTATGAACTTGAATTCCTAAAATGCTTTCTTACTAAGAAAATCAGGGGCCTAAATCATAAAAACTATGGGGACTGACTCAAAGCCTTGTCTCTCTTCTTGGTGTCATACAGGCTACTGAGAGACAATCTCAGCCTTGCATACAGAGCCTCAGCAGACTATATCCTGTCAGTCCTAATGCACATCCACAAGAATAATGGAGGCATAAACACCTACTTAAAATATATAAATCTCTTTTGCAACATAAATAGACCATGATGAAAGGCAATATATATACCACAAAGAACATCACTTCTTTGGAATCATCTTCCTCTCCACATAAAATAAAGTGCTTCTCTTAAACTATTCAAAAAATGCATAGATGGGTAACCACAAATTCACTATATAACCAAGGCAACCACAGCTTGAATGAACAACCAACTTTATTGACCACAATTAATTCACGTTGAGCACTTTCTTCCCCCAAATCACAGGGACTTCATCAGAACAATTTCCAAAACCAAACCCAGCCCTATATAATTACACACAACAAGCAATAATGATTCCCTATTAGGTTAATTAATAATTGCTTAACTAAATTAATTGTACAAGTTAACCATTAATTACAGAAGTAAAAAAATGTTTGATGAGAAAATACAATGAATACATAGCCATTTAGTTAAAAAAACATACTTATTAAAGCATGATATTAAAAACCATAAATAAATGTCTGCATAAAAAATTCATAAATAAATATATATAAAATTCTATGAAAGGTCTATAAGAACCAATTACTTTATTATATGGAGAAGGACCCATTAGGAATTAACCTAAAATGTTTTTTTAACTTTAGGATACTGGAAATACTAATGGCTTCATTGATGCCCATATATACTGTTGCATTGCATCGCTACTGCCATTTCAATTCACTAATATCAAGATGTATATCCAGACATCTTCCCCGTGGGTCCTTTTCCAAATGCTGTATTACTAAAAATTTGAAAAATGAATAAGTATGTTTTTTAACTATATGGTTATGTATTCATTGTATTTTCTCATCAAACATGTTTTACTTCTGTAATTAATGGTTAACTTGTACAATTAATTTAGTTAAGTAATTATTAATTAACCTAATAGGGAATCATTATTGCTTGTTGTGTGTAATTATGAAGGGCTGGGTTTGGTTTTGGAAATTGTTCTGATGAAGTCCTTGTGTTTTGGGGGAAGAAAGCGCTCAACGTGGATTAATTGTGGTCAATAAGGTTGGTTGTTCGTTCAAGCTGTGGTTGCCTTGGTTATATAGTTTTTGGACCTTTGGTTCCTTGGAGTTTGGTTTTGAACCACAAATTCACCCCTGGTTTAGCACCCTTGTCCAAACTCAAAAAACTAACAAACTGTATAAAAGCAAAAAAGCGAGGTTGTAGAAGAGCAGTCACAAGGAAATTTGTTGACTTAAACACACGTTTATTAGTGCTTTCGGAGGGAATAATGTCTCTCCTTCCTCAAACAAAATTCAAGCAAGTTAAGTCAAGTATTTATAACAATCAAACAAACAACCAATTAACTAATTAACCACAATGCTCAGCATGCGTTAGTAAGACACCCAACATAAACCTCTAACACCCTTGTCCCTCATGGATAGGGGCAGCATGTAAATGTTCTGCTCATCTGTGAGTTATTTATACTTAAAATGTTAGGGCTGAAAACTTCATGGGACTGTATAACTAAGCTTCTAAAGATCCCCACAGATCAATATCCTAGTAAATACCTATGATCCTATGAAGACAGAGAAATGTATCCAGAATCAAGAGGATAAATTATCACAGGATGCTCATATATACATCTAACTGCAAGACAGATGATCTCAGTTTCTCATGCAATGTGTTTGATATATAATTAAACAAAGTGGGTAAAGGAGAGAGTGTATCCACCTTCTTCTTTCTAAACCAATGCACAGATGCACTGCTACATCATTTACAAGCTATGGAGGCAAAGGCCCTAACAAGTCAAGTAAATTACATAGAATTTCATGTGAGTACTTGTTCAAAATGGGTGGGTGCACAGTCCCCTTTGCCCTGTTTAGCCAACTACTTGATGTAGTGCTCTGTGTTTTCCTGTATTGTGGTGATGTATGTTATGCACCTCCCCTGTGAGGGTAGGGATATCTTTCTGCACCTAGTCTGTGATGAGATATGGAAAATGCTTACCATCATGTTTTACAGTGTTACAGCTTAAACTTTTCTCTTTATGCCATACACTGTTCACTACATGGGGTACCTGTATTATGACATTGTTGTCTCCTGCCATCTGGCTTTTATGTAGATTGTCATGCAATGCTTTCATTTGGTATTATCTTGTGGTCAGACTGGACTTCTGTCAACTTTAGTATGGCTTGTGATAATTAAAGTTTGTTTTAAGAATTGTTCATTCTGGAAATTATGTTAACTGAATAAAGTGCTTAGTTATTCATCTATCAAAATAAAACTAATAGCATAGGTTCTTTGATAAAGGAAACTGTCATAATTAATAAGTCAAGCTTCTTGGTATCTTTGTTATTTGTCTGTCTAATCTGAGAGTGCACTATTGAGTTAAAAGTGTGTTTTTGGTACAATGTAAACAGTAGGTAGTGTAAAAATGACAAGCTCTAATGTGATGTTAGTCTGCCACAAATTTAACAGACTTCTTTGTTAAATATCAGATTTAGCAAAGCCTCTAATGCAGTTCCACACAAGCAATATGACAGAAAATCTGACAGACACATGGAGATGATAAAGTGCAATATGAATTAGATCATTGCATCATTAGTAATGTTTAAACTTAAGCAGATTAGTTCAAAGGATTAAGGCTATGAACTCCTGCTGAAAGTATTTTTTCAAGTCAAAGTCAAGTCAAAGAAAACTTTATTGTCATTCAGAACTACACCACAGTGTAGCTGAAAAAAATTGCGATGCTTCGTTCCCAGTGCAAAAACATGCATACAGAGAGTAATAATAATAAAACATAATAAAAATACAAGTAAAATAGAATAAAATAATAACATAATGACCAGACACACTTTACATATAAATAGAATTGATTAACAACATGTGCATGACCTTACTATAACATAAATAAGCATATGGAATGGTCAGCATGAATATTGCATAGTGTGATTTATATTGCACTTCATAGAGTCTTACGGTAAGGTAAGGTGTGAACCAACGTTAAATATACACATCAGTTAGTTATTAGTGCAACAAAGCCTGGATATGTAAGGATCTGTACAGTCAGATAAATAGCATAACTATGTGGTATGAGGGGAAGAATGCATTGACAGTCTCCTAGCTCATTTTTCACAAGAATTAAGTAGTCTTATGGAGAGAAAAAAGAAACTGTTGTTAACTCTAGAAATCCTACAGTGCGTACTTCGGTATCTCCTAAATGAGGAGGGTCAGGAGAACATACCACGTTCAGGATGGGAAGGATCATTGGATATCTTCCTGGCTCTGCTGATGCAGAGTGATTCATTTAGATCTTCCAGAGGTACAAGAGAGGAATCTATGATTTTCTCTTCTGCCCTTACAACTCGCTTGAGAGCCTTACGATCAGAGGTGTTGTAGCCCCCACACTAGACAATGATGTTATTGGTAAGGACAGTTTCGATGTTACCCCTGTAAAAAGTTTGGAGGATGATTTTTGGTAGTTTTGCCTTCCTCAGTTTCCTTAGGAAGTGCAAGCATTGCTGAGTTTTTTTGATCATGTAAGATACATGGACTGACCAGGACAGGTCCTCAGTGATATGCACTCCCAGAAATGTTGTACTTTTGACCCTTTCCACTGTCATCCCTTTTATCTCTAGAGGTTGGTGTGCTTTTTGAGACCTTCTGAAATCCACAGTCAGTTAGTTAGTCTTGCTGACATTCAGCACTAAGTTGTTGTCACAACAGCCCAACAGATGTTCAATTTCATTTTTGGACTCCTGGGTTTAACTCCTTCATTCTCTGATTACCATATGACTCCAAGCAAGTCACTTAATTAGACAATGCTCCTAGCCTATCCAAAAGAAACTCCTTTTGCTTAGTGAATTTGCACAGTTCACAAATAAAAAAATAAGTAAAGAGCAACAACATGTTCATTAATACTTATATTATGGACAGTGGTTAGAGGGTCTGAATCCACACTGTTTTCTCCAATTTATATACCACCACTGGGGGATTATAGTCTCATAATCCACCATCACTGACCACCAGATAAATATGAAAGGATATGAATGGCCTTATGGGTAAACAGCAAAAGCATCCTGCAGCCTCAAGTTATGACAAACACTGGCCATATCCAATTAAGCTTTACATGATACTGCTACAGGACAGAGTTACAGCTACTAGCCACATAGGATTTCATACATCTCAGTCTAGATCCAGTTGTTTTCTTTAGAAGCAGTAATTGAGACTTAACCATACTACTTTAAAACACACACATGCACACACACAAACAATATTTCTCGGGAGGCTATTGATTCATCTCCCATGCCAGCACCCATTCTCCATATGCAATATTGTACAGCTGCTATCAACTATACCAATCTGGCACCAAAGTCTCAGCCACTGAGCACTCTTCCAATGAGACAGCCTATGCCTTAAATTATAGTCATTTATAGCCAGATAGACTCTCTTCAAGTCTAAAGAGCAGTCCAAAACAGAAAGGAAAGACCAGCAGTCTTGGTTCTACACTCCTAGGATGACAGTGTTGTTTCCAAAACAAAATAGAATTTTCTGTCTTTTCATCTAAACTGCTTAGGACACTCAGATAATTTAATTCCAACATGAAATAAAGCAGCTTCTGATAGGGAGCAATAAGTATGAAAGTGGGTTCATTCAACAATACACAACTGCATCATTAAAAAAGTTATGAGTTAAGTTGTAAATGTTGCACAGCCAGTAAAATACACAGATTTTGACATTACTATACCTATGAAAATATAACTTCCTAGTTATTTCACAGGCCTTTATGTGTAAAAAAATATGTGTGCTCATACTAACCATTAACTTCATTATCAATGCTAATGTGATTCTTGACTGCAGGGATATGTTTTCTACATCACACAAACTGTAACTTCTGAGGATGCTAACATATTCCAATTAAATCTGTAAGTGAACATTGTCCTTTCAGGCTGTTCTATGTTTCTACATAATTTATGGGTGGTTTCATATAGCAGCCATCTGTTTCTGTGTATGTAAGCTGTAGAATACCTTTACATAAAATATTTACTGAACATCATATTCCATTTCATATCCAATGTTTTACTTAATGGTGGGTCTAGGGTCACTGATATTTCAAAATTTGTTATATTATTTCTCAACACGTTTAAACATGTGTTCCAGAAGAGCAGATTATACTTTTAGTATAAGAGGCTGTGGTTATAGGGAATATGTTAGATATTTTGGAGAAGGGACCACTTTCTGTTTTCAATTAATGTAAACAAGGCTCTTATCTTAGACCTGATTAATACTTTTGATTTGAATGAACATAAGGAGATATGCCTGTCTCTCTGGCTTTTCTCTTCAATACATCCTTTGATAAGCTGATGTCATACAGGATTGAATGCGGGTCATAACTAAACACATATATGAGAACAATGGGGACTGTGACATTTGCAGAAATTATAGGTCAAATCTTCTATCAGACACAGGTAAAGTCACAGGGATGTTGGCATTCAATGTATTACAGTATGAATTCAACATTCATCTACATTCCTCTTTGAAAACACAAATCTTCCAATAATTGATTTTTCTATAGTCATGTGGTAGAATCACTAGACATAAATTAACAGACATATTTAAGATGTATAGATTGCCAAATGCATTTGATTCAGTTAAACATAACTTATTAATTAATAACTACTTAATCTGGCTTCACTGAACTATAGAAGCATGAGTTCTCCAACAGATAAACCACACGTATGATGAGTGGAATTCAAAGGTAAATTTTCCAAGTGGTACTGATTAAATCAAGGTGTTCCACAAGGTCAGTACTTGGCCCCTACCTATTCTTTTTCTATTTCCCAGAGTATTTACAAAACAGTTTTCATTTTCAGTCCCCTAAATTGATTAAATAAAACTTGGCAGCATGATTACAAATACTAATAATGTAGATAATTTGTAGTCAGCATTAAACAGCCCACATACTTCTTTCCAAATTAATAATCTTACCTTGAACGGAATTAAATGCAAACATAGCATTCAGAAAACAAAATACTAACTAGATCTATAATGTCCAGGTCAAGAATTTGAAAAGTTCCATTGATATAAGACATGTGAATGACAATCAACTGTACTTGTTTCTTTAACTATGTTAACAGTAGCTGCAAATCAGCTTATAAAACCTTTAGGAGTGTATTGCATTTTTAACCTAGGAATACCAAAGTCATGATAGAATTATTCACAAGCCTCATCAGGTCCATATTACGGAATGGCAGTATTCCCTGGTGTACATACACAAAGGATTTATTAGTCAAGGTTAAGAGTCCAGTTATAGGGCGGCCGCGGTGGTGCAGCGGTTAGCATTGCCACCTCACAGCAAGAGGTTCTCCGGTTCGATTCCTGGCTGGGGTGCCTTCTGTGTGGAGTCTGCATGTCCTCCCTGTGGTCGCGTGGGTTTCCTCCGGGTGCTCCGGTTTCCTCCCACATTCCAAAGACATGCTGTAGGTGGATTGGACACTCTAAATTGGCCCTAGGTGTGTGTGTGTGTGTGTGTGTGTGTGTGTGTGTGTGTGTGTGTGTGTGTGTGTGTGTGTGTGTGTGTGTGTGTGTGTGTGCCTTCTGTGGAAGGTTGGGCGCCGGGCTGGCAACTCAACACCGTAAAACTCCACTGCCAATCCTCAGCGGACAGGTGATCCGCTGTGGCGACCCCTAAAATGACCTAATGATTAAAACTATGAATCTCAGAAAGCCTTTCCTAATTTCACCTCTCCAATTTTTGAACCACATAAAGCTGGCTGGAAAACACATTCATCATCATGAAGAACAAGAAAACAACACCAGTGTTATCTGTCACTCATCAAAGACTTTAAAACACTCCTGCTTTTGTTACAAAAGATAAAGAAGGACCTCCCCTTGCTCCTGTAACCCACCAAATGTATATTGGCATAATATTGGACCAACAGCCAAAATTTTCTTCACATGCAGAACACATAATACAAGTTTGTACCTAACTAAAAATTGCCAATAAATACTCTAACCTCCTTCTAATTGAAGTCTGTAAAGTTCTTGCCATTCAGATGCTATTGCCAGATATTGAATATGGTCTACTAATCATCACACTTAATTCAGCCAATAAACATACAAAATGCAGGGGATTTATATTAAATTATCGACTGGTGTGATTGTTGACTCCCAAAAACTTGAACGTGGAACACCGAACAACCACAATATTGAAAAAACAACCCCCCCATGCCTTCCACACCCCCTGCTAATTATATATATAGCAAATCCATGATCACACTACAGCTGGGAAAGGGCAAAACTTCATTCCCCGCTATATTGCAGTATTGGATGTTCTCTGTTTCAGATACACTGTTTTTGAGAGTTGATGATTTCATCAGTAGACAGTTTAAGGTAAACTGTAATGCAGGTTTTAGTTAATTTAATCTGCTTTTCTCACCCTGCCAGCTCCTAGAATCACCAATTTTCACTTTTAAGGACATACTGACTGTCAGCTACAGCAGGTGCTACCTTTAATCTGAATTGTATGATATTCAAGTTTCTTAACTATCTACCCCAACCTCTAAATTTCATTGCAGAGAAATTAATTATCCCTACAATCAAACACAGATAATACCAACAGTTCAATAAGACTACATTTTGTAAAAATCTTAAGTGAAAAAGCCTTCTTGAAAATAGCACCTGTCTCATGGAATACTGCCCACAGGAAATTAAAAGATCAGATACTTCAAAATTTTAAAAATAAACTGCTGAGTAGGAGCTGACTGGGGATTATAGGAGTAGATGGCCACTGCTGGCTCATCATCATCCTTGGAGGAGGAAGGCAGTTCTGGCTCATTACTTCTATGGCACCTAGAGGGAACTCTAGGTGTTTTACCCATAGAAGTCAAGCCTTCAGAACACACTGCCTAAGGATGTCATTGCTTAATCAGGCAAAGGCACACATGTCCCACAGCACTAGCAGAGATCCATTGAGCCACTACATGGGTTAAGAGTTCTAGTGAGTGGGACTGGAAATCCACTAGTTCTAACAGAATGGTCCACTCCCTAATGCCTTGCTTTTCCCTCTCCAGGAGATCCAATTTGCTGATTAGATCCTTTACCTACAGAATGATTAGGTCAAAAGACTTTCCAATACTGGAGAGACTGCCTTGCCCAAAGGAGAAAAATAAACAGGCCAAACTGATGAAGGAAAGGAAGCCATTGTGTAAGACCCTGTGGACAAAAACAAAAAAGAAGCCATGAAGCCACCTTAGCAATGAATATAAATCCATTGGCTATGATAATAACTAAGGTGTCAGGCAACATCTTAACAGGTAACAACAGTTATAGCTCCATCATTGTCATCATCATCATCAGTGCCCTTTTTCCCATTTTTCTACATGGGGGTCAGGGTATCATGTTAACTGTTGCTAACTCTCTAGATTCAGTGCCACACTCCTGCCTTCTTCAACACTCATGCCTGACTGTTGCAGATCTTCTTTTACACAATAAATACACCTCTTTGCTGGACGTCCTCGCTTCCTCTTACCTTCTTCCTGTCTGTCCCAAATCTTCCTTACTAGATTGTCTTCTGCTTTTCTACACATGTCTGAACTACTGTAGCCTGTTCTCTTTGATCTTTTATCTTTTCTGCAATTGGAGCTACTTTAACTTCTGCTCTTATGTCCTCATTTCTTCATCTGTACCACAGTGTGCATCCTATCACCTTTCACAGGCACTTCATTTCCATCACCTCTAGCTTCTTCAACTGTTCTGCCTTTTCTGCCCAGGTTTCTGTACCATACAGTAGTACTGGTTGCACCACTGTCTTGTAAACCTTACTTTTCAGCATTCTTCTGTCATAGACTATACCTGATACTCTATGCCAGTTGGCTACAGCCCCTCTGATTCTAACTTTGACCTCTTCATTCAGACTACCCTTCTCCTCAACTACTTCTCCCAGATACTTGGAGCTGTTTATCTGTTCCACTATCTTCCCTTCTATCTCTATTCTCAGCTTCTTCAGATTTCCCCAATTTGCTGCCATTACCACCATCTTATCTGTGCTTAGTTTCATCCCATGTGCCTTCAGATTTGCATTCTATTCTCCTATTCTTTGCTGAAGTTCTAGCTCAGAATCTGCCTGTACTGCTACATTGTCTGCATACAGCAGCTTTGTTGATCCATCCCCTCCAACCTGTTTGCTAATGTAGTCCATCATCAGTATGAACAGCAGTGGGCTCAGAGCTGAACCCTGATGTACACCCACACCCACTGGGAACCCCTCTGTGAGGCCGAACACCATCCGTACTTGAGTCATTGGATCCTTGTACATAGCCTGCACTAATTCTACCAATGTTTCTGGGACTTCAAACCACCGCAGTACTGCCCAGATCAGCTTTCTTGGGACCTTGTTATATGCTATCGCTATGTCTACGAATGCCCAGTTGGACTCTCTACTCATCTCTAGCTTCTTCTCAAGTATTCTATCTCAGTGTAAATATTGGGTCAGTTGTGCTGCATCCTGATCTGAATCCAAACTGCTCATATCCCATCTTACATTCTACTACTCTGCGTATCCGTTTATCAATCACCCTCTCCAAAACATTCATGTAATGTAATAGGAGTTGGATGCCTCTGTACTGCCCACAGTTGTGGATGTCCCCTTTGTTCTTGTACACTGGCATGAGTATGCTTATTCTCCAGTCATATGGGATACACCTTTCTCTCCACACTGCTATGAGTAGCCTCAGGAGTCATTTCTTCCCTATCTCACCCAGCAACTTTATCATATCTGCTGTAACCTCATCTGAGCCTGCTGCTTTTCCTGACTTCATCTTCCTTAGTGCTGTTCTTACTACTTCTAGGGTAGGCTCCTCTTCTTTGGCAGTGGTTTTTGGATTTTTTTCTTTCAGAAGCTGCTGCTCATATTCTTCCATCTGCTTTGATTCCCTCTGGCTGGTGAGCAGGTTTTTGCTGGCATCTCTTATGAAGGGTGTCTATGTATCTTCTTTATCTTCTTTCTCTCTTGCCCTTTGCCCTGATATAGTGCATTGTGATACTTCTTACTGAGTCACTTTCCAAGTTGGAACAAAGTTGGTACTCGATGCCTATTCTGCTATATTGCAACTTTTCTTAGCTCTCTTCTTAGCCAACCAGTAGTCCTTCCTAGCCTGGTCAGTCTTTTCTGTCTCCCACTTCTTCCTGCACTCCTTTTTTCTTTTGATGACTTCTTGGACTTCTGCCTTCCACCACCAGCTTTCCTCATGTACCTTATTTCCATACCTGGCTCAGCCACATATCTTTTCTGTAGTCCTAACACATGCTGTTTTTAAGTGCTGCCATTCTTCTTCAACTCCACCTATTTTCTCTTCTTCTTGGGGTGCTAGAGCCCTGAATTTCCTTGAACTGTTGTACTTTCTCTCCAGTCAAGTTCCAGGTCTTCAGATTAGTCTCTGTTGACCTTAGAGCCATGTCTGACCACCATCTCTGACCACTGCTTGCAGCTGATTATGGCAACTAGTGGTTTATGCTGTGGACCAGTTGTTGCACTGGGGATGACTTTGCAATCATGGATTCTGCTCCAGTACCTTTTCCTTACTAGGAGGAAGTCTACCTGAGTTGCATGTTGAATACTGTTGTATGTGATCTTGTGACTCTGAATTATGTGTTGACTACTATCAAGCCATTTGCCAGACAGAAGTATAGAATGGCTTCTCCTTCTTTATTCCTGTTGCACTACCCATGTGGACCAAGTCCTCATATCCTGTTCTGTCTGTCCCAATATGTGTATTCAAGTCACCCATCATTTCATGTTGTCCTGCTTTAACTAGTAAGTCCTGCAACTGCTGTCTGAATGCACTCTTTTCCTCCCTATCACAACTCTGCTGTGTGGGATAGGCTGAGATTATGAATACTGTCCTATCATTATACTGGAGTCTGACTGCCATGAGTCTGTCATTACACTGGAGTCTGACTGTGATGAGTCTGTCATTAATTCTGATGATATCCCTTACTGCCTTCTGAAGCCTCTCTCTCACCACAATTCCTACAGCATTTCTAGCCTGCCTTCCACCTGAGTCGTAGTCTCTGGATCCCAAGCCAAGTGGCTTTGCAGTACTCCCCTTCTATCTCTCTCCTGGATACATAGGATGTCCAGCCTCCTCCGTATCATCATGTCATCCACTTCCAAGCTGCATCCTGTCAATGAACCTACATTAAGTGTAGCAATTCTCAGTTCATGTTTGGCAGGTTGGTTTTATGTCCAGCTTTCGCTCAACAGAGCTATCCTGTGGGCAACTAGACACCGGAGCCAGTAGCTTATTATGGTAGGCACACACTGGCCAATAGGGGCACATATATCCCTCCTAGCATTAGCACAGGTCCCTGGTGTGGGTCAGAGGTCCTCAACCCACTTATCACCGGTAACTACCCATGCTTGGTGACAGAATCACCTAGAGCCATATTTTACACCATTGAGTGGCTAGCCCTGCCGCGGCACACAGTCTGTGATCCATGTTCTCCTATCTTGAGGATACTGCACACCCACAGTAGACTTTGGTCTGTACAACTCTCCCCCCTATGGGGCACCATGTAGAGTCTGTGTCACTGCCCACAGCTCCATTCATTGGTGAGTTTGCCCCACAGGGGCACAGGGAAAACATGCAAACTCCAAACAGGCATTGGTCGGAGGTCAGGATCGAACCTTGCACCTTGTGAATGGGAGGCAAAGACCTTAACCACTAAGCCATCTGGCTTCATATACTTGCTTAATTATAACGCTGATTTGTAAAATAAATACTTCCTGCTCAAGTACAGTTATTGTAATATAGACTGATTATTATAGTTCCAAAGAAGGTATCCTCCATGTCACAGTTATGATGTTATGCATTGCATACCAGCTACAAGGATATTATTTTATAGTAGACTACAGAACAGGTTGGAAAACTGCACTGGATATGAATGTAAATGTGAATATTATAATCTCTGCTTGTAAGGTATAAAACATTGTATTGTGTGCATGTGCAATGTCTATGCTTTGCACTGCCAATTTGGCATGGGACTTGGCTGAAAACAGTGACTGAATCAACCCACATACCAGTTTAACAAATCAAATAACAAGTACAATTTGTATGTATTATAAAGAAGTTAAGAGGAAAAGCAAGAAGCCATCTGCAGCAGAAGGAGTTCATTATTAGCATGTTAGTGGAAGGATGCTGGCACAGCAAAGCCATTCAATGCTTATATTTTTAACCTGCTTAAAAGGAGAAACTATAAAAAGCTTCTAAGCTAAAAGGGCTGCGGAAAAAATTGAGACATTTTTCTCAACTACTACTTTGGGAAGAAGATCAGTCAGAGCCAGATCTAAGGCAAAACACAGGTGGTTTGCTCTGCCAGCAACGTCCAACATCACTGACAGCAATTCCATGTAGAATTTAATACTGCTCATTGTTTGCTATCTTTCTCAGCTTCAAATTAACCACTAGAGTTTGAATTAGTCTTATTAACCACAATTTGTTTTGACCTCATGTAAATATATTATCCCCATAAGCTGTTTCCAGTTTGGGTTTACATTCAGGCTCCAGAAGGGTAAGAGAAGAAAGAGTTCCAGGAAGTAAAATATTTGCAATTTATTTTACAGTCTTAAAGTTATTTGCTGTTTCATCACTCTTTATTCAGATTACTAAAGTCTAAAATTTGTTTTGGCAAACAACAAAGTCTTGATCATAGTTATGTAAAGTTTCCTCAACATTTTTCTCTCGTCATTGAGCAAAGTGCAACAGGGAACACTTTGGCCCCAGAACTGGGACCCATTTGAAAGCAGTCTCTTGAAAAATCTGAAAAAGATCAAACTCTCACTAAATTTGCACCTTCTGTCAAATCTAATGACCTCACAATCACATTCAAGAGCATAAAAAAGAATGTTCTTCATAGGAATATAATCAAATACAAACAACAAATTGATGGTGACAGTTTTGAAGAGGTTCCTAGGAGGTTACTAGGCTAGGGGCCCCTAGGGTCTTTACAAGCCTAGCCATGTAAAAAAAAAAATGTACCCTAATTGACCATAGTTAAATGGTCATTGTTGGCAGAGCAATTCTATTATCAGCACCAACTACCCCTGTCCATGAGGGACGTAGGTGCCACCCTGGGGTGAATTTAAGGTCACTCATCCAATTGCCAAGGTTGCGCTTAAATAGGGTTAATGAGAGCTCTGCTTCATGTGAAGTGGGAGCTTATTCCAGAGGCATAGCAATTTCTGGGAGGTATAGCTGTCTCTCCAACATGTTTTGTTAATGTCACAAGTTAGGGTGAGATCCCCAGAGTGAGTGTCTCTTGTCCGATTTGATTTGCGGATGTGCAAGCATTTACATTAGGGCAGAATCAGAGACTACTCTGTAGGCCAGGCACAGGTCACCTCTCAGCAGAGTACAGTGACAGGGCTTTCAGTCTTTTCATGTAAGTCACATTTTGGAGGCCCTAGGTTCTCTTCATTAGAAACCTATGTGGTCTCTCCAGTTGCTGAAAATGTCTGGTGAGATACATACAGAAGGGAGCATTGTACTCAGTGATATAAGAGTCAAGTACAGCTGACATAACCTCCTTACTCTTGGATCTGATGCCCTTATTTATGAGATGCGCAATGTAGAAGGCTTTCCTTACCACTATGGACGCATGGTGATTGAAGTTTAGATTGCTATCAACCTGTGTTCCCAAGTCTCACACCACTGGGTTTGAGCTTAAAGGGGTGCTGTCTCTATCATGATTAGCAGGGGTTACTTCTTTGCCAAAGGGAATAATGAGACTTTTTTTTTTGCATTTAGTTTTAGTCCATGACTTTGGCACCAATCATTTGTCTGCATCAGCCCTTTCTGTAATATGTTTAGATCACTGAGGACTCAATGATTGCACCCAGTTTCCAGTCATCTGCAAACCTGGTAAGCCACAAGCCACCTATTTTCACCTGGACCTCAGAGAAATAGATTCCAAACAGTAGAAGGCCCAACACAGATTCTTTTGATACCCCACTAGTAACTGGTCTACTAATGGAGATGGACTCACCAACTTTGACAGTGTGTGTTCTGTCGGTGAGCCAGTTGACTTCCCATCTAGTGACATATGGATTAATCCCCATTTTTTTAATTTCTCCAAGTCTTTTGGGTTTCTAATACCATGATAGGAATGGACCCCATTCCTAAATCAAAATACGATTAAAGTTCATGAAATTAGTATTGCTTCAATCTTTGGTGTCAGGCAGAGGTGCTCTTCGCGCCACCTGCAATGTGCCCAGTAATGACTACTACAATTTGTACAGGGTTACATGTATTGTAACATATCTAAATATAACTGTACATTCCTTTTTATAAGACCTGTTGCTCCTACTACTATTGGGACTGTCTGGGTATCTTTCTTCCACATTGCTCTCATTTCTGGCTGCAAATCTTGATATCTTATGACTTTGTGTCTCTCTGTATGCAAGACACTGTAGTCAATGGGTGTGGCAATTTCAATGATCAATGCTACTTTTGTCTTCTTTTCATGGACCACTATATCTGGGTTTCTAGCATCTATCTTTCAAACTCTTGGTAATGAGTGATCCCATGTGATGTAAACTTCATAATTTTCTATGATGCTTTGTGGCTCATGTTTTTAGTGTTTTTCAGCCATTTCAGTACCATAATGTTTGCACAATCCCCAGTACATCAGTCTTGCCACATTATTATGCCTTTCAATATACAGTCCTTCTGCCATTAGTATGTCACAGCCAGCAATGAGGTGTGCAACTGGGAGAGTTTCTCAATGATCACTGAGTGAAGGATTGTGTCAAAAACCTTAGCTAAATCAAGATATGTGGTATGTACTGCTTTTCCCTCATCCAGGGATTTGGTGATATTCTCAAAGAAGTTCACCAGGTTTAATGAGCAAGATTTGTCCTTGACAAAACTAAACTGGGTTTGGTCAAGAGTTTGAAGGTCACCTGTGTCCTTGTTAATAAGGTCCATGATGCTTCTTCCCATACCCTTGCACATAAGGCTGGTTAGGCTTATGGGATGATAGTTTCCTGGGTCGGTTGATGGACCCCTTTTGTGCAAGGGGATCACCGCTGTTATTCTACACTCTGCCAGAAAAAGCCAGTGCTCAGGCTATGGTTAAAGAAAGCGCCGAACGTTTTCACTAGGTCTTGTTTTAGATTGTTTAGTTAGCAATCTGGAACATTATCTGGTGCCATAGAGGCCATGTTTTTGGCTTTGGAGAGTGCTTGTATGACCTGTTCTTTGGAGATACTCAGTAGTGGACTGGTGCCAGGAATGCTCTGGGGTATGGCTGGTGGGAAAGGGGGGGGGGAGTTATTGCCAAATCTGTCAGCTAGCAAGTTGGCAATTTCCTCAGGTTCAATGTGAGTGTTACCATCCACTATAAGTTTGACACACAGATAGCTATTCCTTTTTAGGTTTTGGATGTAGCTAAAGAATGCCTTATGGTTGCCTTTAGCTAGGGATGCTAATTTAATCTTGTAGCTAGCTTTAGAAGACTTTACAAGATATCTGATTTGTTTGTTCAAGCTGTGGAGGGTATTCTTCCTTAGTTGAGTAAGTTCCCTCCTGTTCTTAGATATCAGTTTCTCGTTATATAACTTATTTATACTTACAGTCCACCAGGGTGGCTTTTTTTTTTCGGAAGGACCTGGTTTTAGTCCAGTCAGGTACAGTTGAGTCAATGCATATGTTTAAGTGACTATAAAGGGCATTTGTGCACTCTTCTGCATAGGAGTCATTGTTGGCTGTGTTAGTAGGGGGCTTTGAAACTTTTTATACCATCTCTTAGTAGGCTATAGTTTGCTTTGGAGAAATATTTCAGTTTTTCCCTCCTGTGGGGGTGTTTTATTTTACTTCAAACAAGACTGATTTATGATCTGACCTTACCAGAGAGGGCAACACA